>NC_134004.1:625756-938634 GCF_047716275.1 Strix uralensis | reverse complement strand
ATGGGGATGGAGACACTGGGATGGGGACACTGGGATGGGGGATGGGACTGGGGACACTGGGATGGGACTGGGGACATTGGGATGGGGGATGGGGCTGGGACACTGGGATGGGGACACTGGGATGGGGGATGGGGCTGGGGACACTGGGATGGGACTGGGGGCATTCGGATGGGGGATGGGGATGGGGACACTGGGGACACTGGGATGGGGGATGGCACTGGGGACACTGGGATGGGGGATGGGGATGGGGACACTTGGATGGGACTGGGTACACTGGGATGGGGACACTGGGATGGGGGATGGGACTGGGGACACTGGGATGGGGATGGGGACACTGGGATGGGGACACTGGGATGGGGGATGGGGATGGGGACACTGAGATGGGACTGGGGACACTGGGATGGGGACACTGGGATGGGACTGGGGGCATTGGGATGGGGGATGGGGATGGGGACACTGGGATGGGGGATGGGACTGGGGACACTGGACTGTGACACCAGGCTGGGGGATGCTGGGATGGGATATCAGACTGGGGACACTGGGATGGGTCATTGGGATGGGGGACAGGGTGGGGACATTGGGATGGGGACACCGGGATGGTACCTGCAATGTCGGGATGTCCTCACTGGGATGGGACACCAGGAGGGGGACACTGGGATGGGGACACTGGACTGGGACATGAGGATGGGACACCGGGATGGGGACATGGGGCTGGGACAGCAGGATGGGGACACTGGGATGGGACACCGGGATGGGTCACCAGGATGGGACCGGGCTGGGATGGCACCTAAGATGGGGACATCAAGGTGGGGCACTGGGGTGGGACCCCCAGGAGCTGGACGACCCCAACCCTGGCCCTGGCGTGGCCTTGTCCCTTGAGGGTCCGTGTCCTTGTCCCTCGCATGTCCGCTGTGGGTCCCTGTCCCTGTCCCAGCCGTGCCCGTGTTCCTGCCATCCCCTTGTCTCCAGCATGTCCATGGCGTGTCCCTGTCCCACGTGTGTCCATGGCCTTGTCCCCAGCACATCCATGTATGGACACGGTGCCTGGCGTGTCCTTGTCCCAGCGTGTCCCTGTCCCTGGCATGTCCCTGTCCCTGGTGTGTCCCTGTCCTGGCGTGTCCCTGTCCCAGCGTGTCCCTGTCCCTGGTGTGTCCCTGTCCCGGCGTGTCCCTGTCCCTGGCGTGTCCCTGTCCCTGGCGTGTCCCTGTCCCTGGTGTGTCCCTGTCCTGGCGTGTCCCTGTCCCAGCGTGTCCCTGTCCCTGGCATGTCCCTGTCCTGGTGTGTCCCTGTCCCTGGTGTGTCCTTGTCCCAGCGTGTCCCTGTCCCGGCGTGTCCCTGTCCCTGGTGTGTCCCTGTCCCGGCATGTCCCTTTCCCTGGTGTGTCCCTGTCCCAGCGTGTCCCTGTCCCTGGTGTGTCCCTGTCCTGGCATGTCCCTGTCCTGGCATGTCCCTGTCCCTGGTGTGTCCCTGTCCTGGCGTGTCCCTGTCCCGGCGTGTCCCTGTCCCAGCATGTCCCTGTCCCAGTGTGTCCCTGTCCCTGGCATGTCCCTGTCCCGGCATGTCCCTGTCCTGGCATGTCCCTGTCCCAGCGTGTCCCTGTCCTGGCGTGTCCCTGTCCCTGGTGTGTCCCTGTCCTGGCGTGTCCCTGTCCCTGGCGTGGCCGTGGCCCTGCAGCCCCTCACTGCAGGGCAGGATGGGACCCCGGTGGGTGCTGGGGGAACCCTGGTGGGTGCTGGGGCAGGATGGGACCCCGGTGGGTGGGGGTGGGGTGCAGCGGGACTCAGGAGAGTCCCCGGGGTGGGGGGGTCACAGCGTAGGGTGGGGGCTGAGCACCCAGCAGACGGGGGGCTCTGGGCGCCCCCACTCAGGGGTCACATGGGGGGACCTGGGACCCCCACACCCCCCCCCAAGCACCCCATGGCCCCTCCCCCGACCAGACATCTCCAGCCTGGCCCCGCCCCCACCCCTGGGACACACCCCCCCCTCCCCCGCGCCCCAGTGACCCGCCCCACAGGGACCCCCCACCCATGGGCACCCCCACCCCATGGGGACCCCCCCGTGTTGTCACCCACTTGCACCAGGGGGTCGGACATTGGGGGGGGGGAGGGGCGGGGGGGGCTTGAATGAAGGGGCGTGGCTAAGATGGGTGGGGGCTTGAGGGGCGGGGCTAAGCGGGAGTGGGCGGGGCTTACAGAAAGGGGGTCCAATGGGCTTGGAGAAGGGCGGGGCTAAAGTATGTAGGGGGCGTGGCTATGGGGTGGGCGGGGCTTGTGGAAGGGGTGGGGCTGAAGGGGCGGGGCTAAGGTGTGAGGGGGTGGGGCGGGGGCCCTGTTTTTCTGAAAAAAGAGGCAGATTTCGGTCTGGTTAAAATCTCACCATCCATCGGGTAGAAAAGAGCGGGGGGGGGGGAGGGCGGGGGGCAGCCCCTCCCCCCGCCTGGCTCTGGGGGGTCCCAGGGGGGTGGGGGGGGGGGTTGGGGCCGAGACTTGGCACAAAAATCCTGGCAGCAGCGTGGGGGAGGGGCTGTACAATAGAAAACTGAGTCTCGGGGGGGGACACGGGGACAAAAAAGGTGGGGGGGGGGCACCCGGACCCCTGGGTCCCCCTGGGGGGGGGGGGTGTGTCCCCCCCCCGCCACCACCACCCCCCAAAGTACAAAAGAGCTAAAAACACCGCGGGGGGGGGGGGGGGGGGTCAGAGGTGCTCCAGGGTGGCCACAGTCCTGGGGTGGCCCATGGGGGGGGTGGCCTGGGGTGGCCCAAAGTGGTGGCCCATGGGGGTGGCACTGGGGTGGCCCATGGCGGTGACCCTGGGGTGGACCACGGGCGTGGCCCTGGGGTGGCCCATGGGGGGGGTGGCCCTGGGGTGGCCCAAAGTGGTGGCCCATGAGGGTGGCACTGGGGTGGCCCATGGCGGTGGCCCTGGGGTGGCCCGTGGTGGTGGCCCATGGCGGTGGCCCTGGGGCGGCCCGTGGTGGTGGCCCTGGGGGTGGCCCATGGCGGTGGCACTGGGTGGTGACCCTGGGGGGGTGGCCATGGCGGTGGGCCCTGGGATTGGCCCTCAGTAGTGACCCATGGGGGTGGCCCATGGCAGGTGGCCAGCGGTGGCCGCGGGCTAGTTGCCGGCCATGCACTTGAAGCGGTTCTTGAAGAAGAAGAGGCGGTGCTTGAGGCGCAGGCTGTCGTCGCGCGCGGGGGGGTAGCGGTACCGCGCGTATTGCCGCTCGCCCTCGCTCCGGCGCCACGGCAGCGCCAGCTTCGAGGCGTGATCCACCACCACGTCCTCGCAGGAGCCCACGTGCAGCACCCCCAGCCCATCGATGAAGAATTCTGGGGGGGGGAGACACCCCAAAACAGGCTCAGTGCCGCCAGGGGGGCTCCAGCACCGCCCCCCCAGCATTCCCTCAATCGTCCCGGAGTCCCAGTGCTCCCCACACCCCCCCCCCCGGCAGGACCCATGGTTTGGGGGACCCCCCCTTCCCCTTCCCTGGGGTCCCCGGTTCCCTCAGCCCCCCCCAGTTCCCTCCCCAGGGGGTCCCCGGTTCCCTCAGGCCCCCCCAGTTCCCTCCCCAGGGGTCCCCAGTTCCCTCAGCCCCCCCCCAGTTCCCCCCCCAGGGGCTCCCCATGTCTGAGACTCCCCAGGCCCACAGCGTTCAGCCCCCTGCTCTTCCCCGGGGACCCCCGATGTCTGAACCTCCCCCCTAAGGACACCCTACACCCCTCCCCCCCCAGCACCCCGAGACCTCAACACCCCCCCCCGGGACACCCCGGCCCTCTCCCACCCAGGACACCAACAACCACCCCACCCTGGCCATCCCAGACCTTCTCCCAGGACGGACAGACTCCCCCCTCCCAGGAGCCCCCCAGATCCCCCCTCAGACCCTCCCCAGGACGCCCTTTCCACCCCCCGTTACCCCCAGGACCCCCCCAGGCCCTTCCCCAGCCTCCCCCCCGGGACACCCCAGCCCCCCCCCGGATCCTCTGCCCACCCCCAGGCCCCCAGATCCCCTCCCAGGGACACCCCAGTGCCCCCCCCAGGACCCCCCACCCACCCCCAGCACCCCCAGGACCCCCCAAATCCCTCCCAGGGACACCTCAGCACCCCCAGGACCCCCCTCCCAGTCCTCCTCCCCCTGGGTCCCCCAGAACCCTCCCAGGTCCCCCCCACAGACCCTCCCCAAGACTCCCTGACCCTCTCCCAGGCCCCAACCCCCCAGGACCCCCCCCAACCCCCAGTGCCCCCACAGGGATCCCCTGCCCACCACCAGGCGCCCCAAGATCCCCCAAACCCCTTCCCAGGAACACCCCAGTGCCTCCCAGGAACCCCCTCCCAGTCCCCCTCCTCCTGGTCCCCCAAAACTCTCCCAGGTCCCCCCCACAGACCCTCCCCAGGACCCCCTGACCCTCTCCCAGGCCCCCCAGACTCCCTCCCAGGAACACCCCAGCACCCCCAGGATTCTCCACCCACCCCCAGGACCCCCCAAACCCCTCTCAGTGACACCCCAGGACCCCCCTCCCAGTCCCCCTCCTCCTGGGTCCCCCAGGTCCCCCCCCACAGACCCTCCCCAGGACCCCTTGACCCTCTCCCAGGAACACCCCAGTGCCCCCCAGGGATCCCCTGCCCACCACCAGGCCCCCCAGAACCCCCCAAACCCCTCCCAGGAACACCCCAGTGCCCCCAGGATTTCCTGCCCACCCCCAGGTCCCCCAAACCCCTCCCAGGGACACCCCAGCACCCCCAGGATCCTCCACCCACCCCCAGGACCCCCCAAAGCCCTCTCAGCGACACCCCAGGACCCCCCTCTCAGTCCCCCTCCTCCTGGGTCCCCCAGATCCCCCCCCACAGACCCTCCCCAGGACCCCCTGACCCTCTCCCAGGCCCCCCAGACCCCCTCCCAGGAACACCCCAGCGCCCCCCAGACCCCCCAGCTCTCACCGAGGTGGGCGACGCGGCGCAGGCGGGGGTCGAAGCCGACCTGCCGGACCTTGTCGGTGCGGGCCAGGAAGAAGTTGACGACGCCGTCGGTGACGACGCAGGCGGGGAACCCGGCCAGGCGGTGGTGGAAGCCCGGCCGCGTGCGCAGGCAGTCGCCCCCCGCGCCGCCGCCCTCGACGCTCAGCCGCTGCCGGTACGTGGTGGTGTAGCCCGTGATCTCCCGCACCGCGCCGCCCACCTGCGGGACGGCACCGGGAGCTGGGACCGGGCACCGAGAGACCCCCGGGACCCCCAGCATCGCCCACCTGAGGCACTGGGAGCTGAGATATTCCCAGTATCCCCCAGCATCGCCCACCTGAGGCACTGGGAGCTGAGATATTCCCAGTATCCCCCAGCATCACCCACCTGAGGCACTGGGAGCTGAGATATTCCCAGTATCCCCCAGCATCGCCCACCTGAGGCACTGGGAGCTGAGATATTCCCAGTATCCCCCAGCATCACCCCCCTGAGGCACTGGGATGGCCCCAGGACCCCCCTCCCCGGCTCATGGGGCCCCCCTGGCCACCAGCACCCCACGGGTGCCCCCCCCGCGCCCTTGGGTGCCCCCCCCGCACCAGGTCCAGGCTGGTTCTCTCCAGCACGTCCACCAGCTTCTCCAGGCGGGTGCGGGGGGTGAAGATGAAGTCGTCGTCCACCCACAGCACGTACTTGGTGGTCACCTGCGACACCGCCAGGTTCCTCCCGGCGAACCAGCCCTGTGGGGCCACTGTCAGTGGGTGCCCGCTGGCCCACACCTGCCCCACGCCTGCCCCACGGCCCTGCCACAGTCCTGCCGTGTCCCCCCACCCCAGGGAGTCACCGTCCTGCCAGTCCCGCTGTGTCCCCCCTCCCTGGGGTCCCCCCACAGCCCCACAGCCCTGTCAGACCCACCATGTGCCCCCTCCATGGGGTCCCACCCCTCTGCCACCCCCACGTCCCCCCTCCCTGGGGGTCCCACAGCCCTGCCAGCTCCCCCCACACCCCCCTCCCCAGGATCCTGCAGTCCCACAGCCCTGCCAGACCCCCATGTCCCCCCACCCTGGGGTCCCACAGCCCTACAGCCCTGCCAGGCCCCCCCCACACCCCCCTCCCCAGGGTCCTGCAGTCCCACGGCCCTGCCAGACCCGCCATGTGCCTCCTCTGTGGGGACCCACCCCTCTGTCACCCCCGTGTCCCCCCGTCCCTGGGGGTCCCACAGCCCCATGGCCCTGCCAGACCCCCATGTGCCCCCTCTGTGCGCTCCCACAGCCCCACAGCCCTGTCACACCCCCATGTGCCCCCTCAGTGGGGTCCCACCCCTCTGCCACCCCCACGTCCCCCTGCCCTGGGGGTCCCACAGCCCCATGGCCCTGCCAGTTCCCCCCACCCCCCCCTCCCCAGGGTCCCACAGTCCCACGGCCCTGCCAGACCCCCTATGTGCCCTCTCCGTGGGGACCCACCCCTCTGTCACCTCTGTGCCCCCCCTTCCTGGGGCCTCACAGCCCTGCCAGACCCCCATTACCCCTCCTCTCTGGGCTCCCACAGCCCCATGGCCCTGCCAGACCCCCACTGCCCCCCACCCTGGGGTCCCACAGCCCTGCCAGCCCCCCCCCCCCAGGGTCCCGCAGCCCCATCCCCCTACCAGCCCCCCCATATCCCCCTCTCTCCAGTTGCCCCCAACCCCACACCCTTCCCCCAACCTCTCCATCCCCCAGCCCGACCCTGACGCCCCCCCAACGCCCCCCCCGAGCCCCCCCCACCTTGCCGAAGGGCATGAGGTAGTGCTCAAGGTGGGGGCCCTGCAGGGGCTCGGGGTGCTGGCTGTCGTCGGCCACCACGATGGTGACGGAGGGGTAGAAGCGGCGGATGCTGGCGATGAGCCCCCGCAGCTTGTCGTAGCGCAGGAAGGTCTTGGTGGCCACGGTCACCAGCGCCGAGATGTTGTACCCTGCGGGGGGGGGCACTGGGAGCACTGGGAACCCCAACACTGGGGGCACTGGGAGGACTGGGACATCCTGGTGCCAGTAGGACTGAGCCCCTACACTGGGAGGACTGGGCACCCCAACACTGGGAGGACTGGGAGGACTGGGACCCCACACTGGGAGGACTGGGTCTCCCAACACCAGGAGGACTGGGCACCCCAATACTGGACTGGGCACCCACACTGGGAGGACTGGGAGGACTGGGAGGACTGGGACCCCACACAGGGAGGACTGGGCACCCCAACACTGGGAGGACTGGGCACCCACACTGGGAGGACTGGGCCCCCCAACACCGGGAGGACTGAGCACCCCAATACTGGACTGGGCACCCACACTGGGAGGACTGGGAGGACTGGGACCCCACACAGGGAGGACTGGGCACCCCAACACTGGGAGGACTGGGCACCCCAATACTGGGAGGACTGGGCACCCACACTGGGAGGACTGGGCCCCCCAACACCAGGAGGACTGGGCACCCCAATACTGGGCTGGGCACCCACACTGGGAGGACTGGGAGGACTGGGACCCCACACTGGGAGGACTGGGCCTCCCAACACCGGGAGGACTGGGCACCCCAATACTGGGCTGGGCACCCACACTGGGAGGACTGGGAGGACTGGGACCCCACACTGGGAGGACTGGGCCTCCCAACACCGGGAGGACTGGGCACCCCAATACTGGACTGGGCACCCACACTGGGAGGACTGGGAGGACTGGGACCCCACACGGGGAGGACTGGGCCTCCCAACACTGGGAGGACTGGGACCCCACACTGGGAGGACTGGGCACCCCAACACTGGGAGGACTGAGCACCCCAATACTGGACTGGGCACCCACACTGGGAGGACTGGGAGGACTGGGGCCACACATTGGGAGGACTGGGACACCCTGGCACCAGTAGGACTGAGCCCCCCAACACTGGTAGGACTGGGAGGACTAGGACTCCACACTGGGAGGACTGGGGCACCCTGGTACCAGTAGGACTGAGCCCCTACACTGGGAGGACTGGGCACCCCACACTGGGAGGACTGGGACACCGTGGCACCAGTAGGACTGAGCCCCCCAACACCGGGAGGACTGGGAGGACTAGGACTCCACACTGGGAGGACTGGGGCACCCCAGCACTGGGGGGATTGGTTTTGGGGTGCAGAGGGGGGGTCCCCGTGACTCACCTCCATCCCCGTCCCCGTCGCCGGGGGGGGGCGGCCCGTAGAGGCGGGGGGTGGGCGGGTGCCGGATGCGGATGGGGAAGGCGGCGGCGTGTCCCTCGGTGCAGAACTGCACTGGAAGGCCAACGGGGCGCTGGGTGTCCCGGGGGGGCGACACCCGCCTGCCTCAGGGTGCCCTGCGCCCTCGGGCACCACCACGGGACGTGGGGGCACCAGGCCCGAGCTGGGCTGTGCTGCCACCACAGGGCAGGGACCCTCCGTGGCACCCGCAGGGCCAGCACCCATCCAGGTGTCACCCACAGCACCCATCCAGGTCCCACCCATGGCACCCCAAAAACCAGCACCCATGGGGTCCCACCCATGGCACCCCAAAGACCAACACCCATCCATGCCCCACCCATGGGACCCCAAAAACCAGCACCCATCCAGGTGTCACCCACAGCACCCATCACATCCCACCCATGGGACCCCAAAAACCAGCACCCATCCAGGTGCCACCCACAGCACCCATCCAGGTGCCACCCATGGTACCCCAAAGACCAGCACCCATCCACGTCCCACCCATAGCACTCCAAAACCCAGCACCCATCCAGGTCCCACCCATAGCACCCATCCAGGTCCCACCCACAGCACCCATCCAGATCCCACCCATGGGACCCCAAAGACCAGCACCCATCCAGGTGCCACCCACAGCACCCATCCAGGTGCCACCCATGGCACCCATCCACATCCCGCCCATGGGACCCCAAAGACCAGCACCCACCCAGGTCCCACCCACAGCACCCATCCAGATCCCACCCATGGGACCCCAAAGACCAGCACCCATCCAGGTGCCACCCACAGCACCCATCCAGGTGCCACCCATGGCACCCATCCATATCCCACCCATGGGACCCCAAAGACCAGCACCCACCCAGGTCCCACCCACAGCACCCATCCAGATCCCACCCATGGCACCCCAAAGACCAGCACCCATCCAGGTGCCACCCACAGCACCCATCCAGGTGCCACCCATGGCACCCATCCATATCCCACCCATGGGACCCCAAAGACCAGCACCCACCCAGGTGCCACCCACAGCACCCATCCACATCCCGCCCATGGGACCCCAAAAACCAGCACCCATCCAGGTGCCACCCATGGGACCCATCCACATCCCGCCCATGGGACCCCAAAACCCAGCACCCACTCAGGTCCCACCCACAGCACCCATCCACATCCCGCCCATGGGACCCCAAAGACCAGCACCCATCCAGGTCCCACCCACAGCACCCATCCAGATCCCACCCATAGCACCCCAAAACCCAGCACCCATTCAGGTCCCACCCACAGCACCCATCCAGGTCCCACCCACAGCACCCATCCAGATCCCACCCATGGGACCCCAAAGACCAGCACCCACCCAGGTCCCACCCATAACACTCATCCACGTCCCACCCACAGCGCCCACGCGGGTCCCACCCGTGACACCATCCAGGTGCCCCCGGCAGCACCCACCGATGTCGGCGGTGTCGGGGTGGAACTGGGTGCTGGTGTAGGTGACGAACTGGAGCTGCCGGTTCAGGTGGTCCCGGCGGGCGGCGGCCAGGGAGAGGTGGGGCTGCCCCTCCCCCCGCAGCTCCACGCCCTCCACCACGGCGGCCACGGTCAATGTCCCCAGGGTGGCCGTCAGGTTCACCTGGGGGGGGCGGCACGGGAGCACCCGCCGGGACCCCCCCCTGCTCCGGGGGGGCTGCTCTGCCCACGCGGGAGCACGCCCTGCCCACGCCCTGCCCATAACCCTGCCCACCCCCTGCCCACTCAGGATCGTGCCCTGCCCACCCCCTGCCCGTGCTCTGCCCACGCCCTGCCCACCCCCTGCCCACTCAGGATCGTGCTCTGCCCATAACCCTGCCCATGCTCTGCCCACCCCCTTCCCACACCCTGCCCACACCCTGCCCACTCAGGATCATGCTCTGCCCACCCCCTGCCCACGCCCTGCCCATGCCCTGCCCACTCAGGATCGTGCCCTGCCCACTCCCTGCCCACCCCCTGCCCACGCAGGATCGTGCCCTGCCCACTCCCTGCCCACCCCCTGCCCATGCTCTGCCCACGCAGGATCGTGCCCTGCCCACCCCCTGCCCATGGTCTGCCCACTCCCTGCCCACCCCCTTCCCACACCCTGTCTGCACCCTGCCCACCCCCTGCCCACTCAGGATCGTGCTCTGCCCATAACCCTGCCCATGCTCTGCCCACCCCCTGCCCACTCCCTGCCCATGCCCTGCCCACGCAGGATAGTGCCCTGCCCACCCCGTGCCCACTCCCTGCCCACCCCCTGCCCACTCAGGATCGTGCCCTGCCCACCCCCTGCCCATAACCATGCCCACCCCCTGCCCACTCAGGATCGTGCCCTGCCCACCCCCTGCCCACTCCCTGCCCACTCAGGATCGTGCCCTGCCCACTCCCTGCCCATGGTCTGCCCACTCCCTGCCCACCTCCTGCCCACGCAGGATCGTGCCCTGCCCACCCCTTGCCCACTCAGGATCATGCCCTGCCCAACCCTGCCCACCCCCTGCCCATGGTCTGCCCACTCCCTGCCCACTCCCTGCCCACCCCCTGCCCACGCAGGATCGTGCCCTGCCCACCCCCTGCCCTCACCTGGTACACTTTCCTGCCTGTCGCCTGCAGGCTGAGCCCTGTGGGGCCGCACACGGGGGAGGTGAGCGGGGCCGGGGGCGACCCCCAGAGACCCTCGGGGGGGTGGGTGGGGTGTGGGGGGGTGTGTGTGTGTGTGTGACCCCCCCGCCCCCCCCATCCTGCCCCCCCCAGACACTCCCCTCCCTCGAGCCCATGACCCCAATGCTGCTGTACCCCCCCCAACCCTTGTGCCCCCCCCCCCGCTCCCCCGGCCCCCCCCGCGCCCCCCCCCCTCACCGGGCACCAGGACCGTCTGCAAGCGGCCGCACCTCCACCCCCTGCGCCGGGTACTCGAGGGGGGAGTTGGCCCGAGCGATCAGCAGCTGCTCGGCCGGGGACTGCACCCTGCGGGGGGGGGGGGCTCAGCCGCGGGGCACCCTGACCCCCCCCACAGCCCCCTGCCCCACACAGAGCCCGGGGGGTCCCATCCTACCCCAAGTTGAAGCCCAGGGGGTCCCCTCCTGCCCCCCCCCCGATCCCTGGGGGTCCCATCCTGCCCCACACTCATGGGGGGGTCTCCCCCTGCCCCACACTGACCCTGGGGGTCCCCCTGCCCCACACTCATCCTCGGGGTCCCCCCCTGCCCCATACTGATCCCCAGGGGGTCCCATCCTGCCCCCCCCCCCCCGCCCCTCGGGGTCCCTCCTCACCCCACACCGAGCCGAGGGTGTCCCCCCCCACCCAATGCTGAGCCCAGGGGGTCCTATCCTGCACCACACTGATCCCCAGGGGGTCCCCCCTTGCCCCACACTGCTCCTGGGGGTCCCATCCTGCCCCACACCGCCCCCGGGGCCCCCCTGGCCCCCCCTGCCTCTGGGGTCCCCCCCCGGTCCATACTGACCCTGGGGGTCCCCCTGCCCCACACTGGTCCCCAGGGGGTCCCATCCAGCCCCACACTGACCCCCAGGGGGTCCCATCCTGCCCCACACCACCCCCGGGGTCCCCCCCCCACCCCACATTGATCCCCAGGGGGTCCCATCCTTCCCCACACTGACCCCCGGGGTCCCCCCCCGCCCCACACTGACCCTGGGGGTCCCCCTGCCCCACACTGATCCCCTGGGGGTCCCCCCCTGCCCCACACTGATCCTGGGGATCCCATCCTGCCCTACACCGCCCCCGGGGTCCCCCCCCGCCCCACACCGCCCCGGGGTCCCCCCCACCCCACACTGACCCCCGGGGTCCCCCCCTGTCCCACACTACCCTGGGGGTCCCCCTGCCCCACACTCATCCTGGGGGTCCCCCTGCCCCACACTGCCCCCCAGGGGGTCCCATCCTGCCCCACACTGACCCCCAGGGTGTCCCCCCCTGCCCCACACTGACCCCCGGGGTCCCCCCGCCCCACACTCATCCTGGGGGTCCCATCCTGCCCCACACTGATCCCCGGGGTCCCCCCCTGCCCCACACTCATCCTGGGGGTCCCCCTGCCCCACACTCATCCTGGGGGTCCCATCCTGCCCCACACTGACCCTGGGGGTCCCCCTGCCCCACACTGACCCTGGGGGTCCCCCTGCCCCACACTCATCCTGGGGATCCCATCCTGCCCCACACTGACCCCTGGGGTCCCCCCGCCCCACACTCATCCTGGGGGTCCCCCTGCCCCACACTGACCCTGGGGGTCCCCCCGCCCCACACCGCCCCCCAGGGGGTCCCCGCGCTCACCGCAGCCGGTAGCTGTGATACTCCCTCTCGCGCTGCCGCTGCAGCCGCTGCCGCTCCCCGGGCGCGAAGGCGCTGGCGAACTCCACGGCCGGGCCCTGCCCGAAGAGCCCCCGCTGGAGGGGCAGCGCCAGCCCCGGCCCCGCCGCGCACGAGCAGCCGTTCCTGGGCAGGAGCCTGCGGGCCCCGGTCACCCCGCGGCCAGGGGCACCCACCGCCCGGCACCCACCGCCCGGCACCTCCTTGTCACCTCCCCTGTCACCTCCTTGTCACCCGCCCTGGCACCACCCAGCACCACCTTGTCACCTGCCCAGCACCACCCTGGCACCACCCAGCACTGCCCAGCACCACCTTGTCACCTCCCCTGTCACCTCCCCTGTCACCTCCCCTGTCACCTCCCCTGTCACCTCCTCATCACCCACCTGCCACCACCCACCACTACCTTGTCACTTGCCCTGTCACCTCCTTGTCACCGGCCCTGGCACCGCCCAGCACCACCTTGTCACCCACCCTGGCACCACCTTGTCACCTGCCCTGTCACCTCCTCATCACCCACCTGGCACCACCTTGTCACCCACCCTGGCACTGCCTGGAACCACCCAGCACCACCTTGTCACCTGCCCAGCATCACCCTGACACCACCTTGTCACCCACCTGCCACCACCCACCACTACCTTGTCACCCAACCCACCACTACCTTGTCACCCACCCTGTCACCTCCTTGTCACCTGCCCTGGCACTGCCCCAGCACCACCCTGCCACTGCCTTGTCACCCGTCTGCCACCACCCACCACCACCTTGTCACCCACCCTGGCACCGCCCAGCACCACCGTGTCACCTTCCCACCACCACCCTGTCACCGCCTTGTCACCCACCCTGGCACCCCCCGATCCCCTCCCCATGGGTGTCCCACCCCCCCCTCACCCTGGGGTGCACCCCCCCCGATGAGCCCCGGATTCCCCACCCTTGGCTACCCCCCACCCATGGGTGCCCCCCCCCCCTCCACGAGTTCCCCCCCCCCCCATGGGTGCCCTCACCCCATAGGTGCCCCCCCACCTCCACGAGGCCTCCCCCTCCATGGGTGCCCCCCACCCCATGTGTGCCCCAGTCCCCACCCCATAGGTGCCCCCCCCCACGCTCTATTAGGTCCCTCCCCACCCATGGGTGGCCCCCACCCTGAGATGCCCCCAGCCCATGGGTGCCCCCCACCCCCATAGGTGCCCCCCCCCACCCATGGGTGCCCCCCACCCTGAGATGCCCCCACCCCATGTGTGCCCCAGCCCCCACCCATGGGTGTCCCCACCCCATAGCTGCCCCCCCCACCTCTATTAGGTCCCTCCCCACCCACGGGTGCCCCCCCCCGAGATGCCGCCCACCCATGGCTACCCCCACCCCCCCCCCCGGGTACCCCCACCCATGGGTGCCCCCCGTGCCGACGCGGGTCCTTACTCCATGACCTCGTCCTTGAGGCGGAAGGGGGACGTGGGGGTAGGAGCGGGCGGGGGGGGGGCAGGGGGGGGGGGCAGCAGGCGCGCGGGGGGAGGGGGCGCCGCAGGTCCACGCTGGGGGGGCCCTTGGGTGCCCAGAGGTGCAGGTAGAGGGCGGCCAGCGAGGCCGTGGCCAGCAGCAGCAGGCAGAGGGGGCGCTGGGCCCCCCGCATCCTGGCACGGGGGGGGCTGCGGGGACACGCGCGTCACCCCCCCGCCCCCGCGCCACCAGTGACAACCAGTGGCCACCAGTGCCGCCCAGTGCAAACCCCCCCCAGCGTCCCCAGACGCCTCCCAGTGCAACCCAGTGCAAACCCAGTGCCGCCCAGTGTCCCCCAGCACCTCCCCAGTGTCCCCCAGTGCAACCCAGTGTCCCCCAGTGTCCCCAGCACCTCCCAGTGCAACCCAGTGCAAACCCAGTGCCCCCAGCACCTCCCAGTGTCCCCCAGTGCAACCCAGTGCCCCCCAGTGGTCCCAGCGCCTCCCAGTGCCAACCCAGTGCCCCCCAGTGCAAACCCCCCAGTGTCCCCAGCACCTCCCAGTGCAACCCAGCGCCTCCCAGTGTCCCCCAGTGTCCCCCAGTGCAACCCAGTGCAACCCAGTGCAAACCCAGTGCCCCCAGCACCTCCCAGTGTCCCCCAGTGGTCCCAGCACCTCCCAGTGCCCCCAGCGCCTCCCAGTGCAACCCAGTGCAAACCCAGTGCCCCCAGTGCCCCCCAGTGCAAACCCCCCAGTGTCCCCAGCACCTCCCAGTGTCCCCAGCGCCTCCCAGTGCAACCCAGTGCAAACCCAGTGCCCCCAGTGCCCCCCAGTGCAAACCCCCCAGTGTCCCCAGCACCTCCCAGTGTCCCCAGCGCCTCCCAGTGCAACCCAGTGCAAACCCAGTGCCCCCAGTGCAAACCCCCCAGTGTCCCCAGCACCTCCCAGTGCAACCCAGCGCCTCCCAGTGTCCCCCAGTGTCCCCCAGTGCAACCCAGTGCCCCCCAGTGGTCCCAGCACCTCCCAGTGCCCTCCAGTGCCAACCAGTGCCCCCCAGTGCAAACCCCCCAGTGTCCCCAGCACCTCCCAGTGCCCCCAGTGCCAACCAGTGCAACCCAGTGCCCCCCAGTGCAACCCAGTGCCCCCCAGTGTCTCCAGCACCTCCCAGGTCCCCCAGCGCCAACCAGTGCAACCCAGCACCTCCCAGTGCCCCCAGTGCCCCCCAGTGCAAACCCCCCAGTGTCCCCAGCGCCTCCCAGTGTCCCCCAGTGCCCCCCAGCGCAACCCCCCCAGTGGCCCCAGCACCTTCCAGTGCCCCCCAGCACCTCCCAGTGCAAGCCAGTGCCCCCCAATGCAACCCAGTGTCCCCAGCACCTCCCAGTGCCCCCAGCTCCTCCCAGCATCTGCCAGTGCTCCCAGTGCAAACCAGTGCCCCCAGTGCAATCTGGTGCCCCCCAGTGTCCCCAGTGCAACCCAGTGCCCCCAGCTCCCCAGTGCAAACCAGTGTCTCCCAGTGCCCCCAGCACCTCCCAGTACCCCCAGTGTAACCCGGTGCCCTCCAGTGCCCACAGCTTCTCCCAGTGCAGCCAGTGCAAACCAGCTCCTCCCAGTGCCCCCAGCACCTCCCAGTGCAAACCAGTGCCCCCAGTGCAACTCAGCCATCTGCCAGTAAAATCACCATGCCCCCCCCCCTCCCCGTGCGCCCAGCGCCCCCACCATGTCCCAGTGCCCCCAGCACCTCCCAGTTTCCCCCAGTGGCTCCCAACACATCCCAGTGCAAACCAGTGCCCCCCACACCCTGCACTGCCACCCAAAGGCCCCAGTACGTCCCAGTACTCCCAGTCCCCCAGTACAACCCAGTGCCCCCTTTCTGCTGCACCCATGTGGCTGCACCCCCTCCACCACACTCCCCAGTGCCTCCCAGTGCCCCCCAGTGCCTCCCAGTGCCTCCCAGTGCCCTCACCTCGGGGCGGGCGAGGGTCCCGGTGGGGTCGGGGTGGGGGCCGGGGGTCTCAGCCCACGCTCATGGCTCTGCCCCCCGCGACACCGGCCTGGGGACAAGGGGGCAGCCTCAGGGGTGGGGGGGGGCACCCACAGACCCACCCACCCCCCCCAACCCCCCCCAGGGACATG
This sequence comes from Strix uralensis, assembly GCF_047716275.1. Classification (NCBI taxonomy): domain Eukaryota; kingdom Metazoa; phylum Chordata; class Aves; order Strigiformes; family Strigidae; genus Strix; species Strix uralensis. The sequence continues at coordinate 922,599 of NC_134004.1, read as the reverse complement.
GCCGCAGCCGGGGATCCCCCAGACCCCCCCCCCGACGGTTTAAAGGGGGGAGCAGGAGGGGGGGGGTCAGGCAGTGGGGATCGGGGGGGGTCGGGGGGGTGGACGGATCTGGGGTACAGAGGGACCGGGGGGGGTGGGGGGGTTTGGGGGGAATGCGGGGGGGTTGGGGGGGGGCAGGGGGATGTTGGGGGGAGCTGGGGGGGGGTCAGGAGATGGGGGGGGTGGGGGTGTCCCGGGGCTGGGGGGTGCAGCGGGGATGGGGGATGCGGGGGGGGGGCTGGGGGTGTCCGGGGGTTCGGAGGGGCCCGGCGGCCTTGGGAGTGCCGGGGGATGCGGGGGGGGGGGGCTCGGAGGGGGGCGATGTCCGTGGGGCGGCGGCAGATGCCACCCCCCACCGCGACATGTCGCGACAAGGGCGGGGGCCGGGGGGCGCTGGGTGGCTCCGGCCCTACCTGGCTCCGCCGGCGGGTCCCGGCGCTCCGCGGCCGCGCACCGGCAGCGGGGGGGGGGCGGGGGGGGGGCGGGGGGGGGGGGGGCAGGGCGCCCCCGGCGGCCCCGGCCGGGAACGGCACCGCCGCAGCCCCGGGAGGGGCGGGGGGAGCTTCGGGGGGGGGGGGGGGCACAAAGAGGGGAGGGGGCGGCCGCCGGTGTCACCGTCGCATCGGGCCTGGCGCGGGGGGAGGAGCGGGGATCAGCCCCCCCCCGGCCCCCCCCCGGATCGGCGGGGGCTCCGGCTGCCACAGGGCGGCTTTGTGCCCACGCGTGGGCCGCACAACGGCCCCATTGAGCCGGGGGGGGGGGCGCCGGGGGGGGGCCGGGCCTGGGCTGCCTGCGCCCTGCCTGCACCGGGGGGGGGGGCTGGGAGGATGCTGGGGGGGTGCTGGGGGGGGGACTGGGGGGGCGACTGGGGGGGGTGAGAGGAGTTTGGGGGCTGCTGAAGGGTCCTGGAGGGGGCTGGGGGGGTGCTGAGGGGCTGGGGGGAGGTTTTGGGGGTGTTGGGGGGAGGTTGGGGGCCGCGGGGGGGGGGGGGGGTCACCAGGGATGTCGGGGCACGGGGCGGGGGCGGCCGTAGGGAGATGGGGGGGGAGTAGGGGGGGTGCAGGGGGACGCGGGGGGGGGGCGGGGGGGGGTCCGGCTGCGCCCCGCTCGAACCCCGCGGCGGGGGGGTCTCGGGGAAGGGGGGAGCGAGAGCGGGAGAGGCCCCGCGGGGGCGCGCCCGGGGCTGTCGCCGTGCACACGGGGGCCTCACCCTGGAGCGGGGCCGGGCCCCCTCCTCCCGGCTCCGGTAATCACGTGATATCCCCCCCCCCCCCCCCTTTCGGGATGCTCTTGCCTCCCTCCGCCAATCAGGCCGCCGGGATCGCCTGCATCCGGCTCGGCCAATGAGGAGCCGGCAGAGGCGCCGCCGCCCTGCGCCTTTAAGAACTCGGCGTGACGTCATGGGCGCCGGCCTCGCCCCGCCTGGCGATTGGCTGCCGCCCGCGCTGACTCAGCCCAATCGCCTCACCCCGGGGCGGGGCCTCCGCCCTCCCACGGCGGCCTCAACCCTCGCGCCCTCCTCGCAGGGCAGCGACCAATAAGAGGCGCGATGAGCGCTGACGGGCGGGCGGGCGGCCCAACCGCTGCGCGAACCGCCGAGGGGCGGGGCGGGCGCGGGGAGGCGGCGGGCGGAAGTGGCTGGGCGGTGGCGGCTGGGGGGGGGGGGAAGATGGCGGCGCGGCGGGGCCCGGGCCCGGGGCCAGCGCTGCTGGTGGTGCTGGCGGTGCTGGGCCCGGGGCGGCCGCTGCGGGGGGCCCGCGCCGCCCTCAACCTGCAGGAGCTGAGCGAGCTCAAGTACGGCCTCGAGATCCTCGCCGAGCCCGTGCTGGCCGGGCAGGTGGGCCCGGGGTCGGGGGCACCGGTGTGGGGGGCCGCGGCGGGGCCGGGCACCGGCACCGGTCTGGGGACTCCACCGGGGCTGGGAGGCACCGACCTGGCGTCGTACCGGGAGCGGGGCCGGCGGTGTGGGGTCCTGCCGGGGCGGGGGCACCGGGCGGAGGCGCTGCCGGGGTTGGCGGCCCGGTCCGGGGTCCTGCTGGGGACGGGGACACCGGCCCGTGCTGGTACCGGCGACGGGAGCACCGTGCTGCGGGCGAGGGCACCGGCCCCCCGGTACCGGGGTGGTACCAGGGTTGGGGGCGCCGGCCCGGGGGTCCCACCGGCGGCAAAGGCACCGGTCTGGGGCCCTCCCGGGGACGGCGGCTCCGCCCTGGGCTCGTAGCGGGGTGGGGCCGCCGGGCCGGGCACTGGCGGGGACGGTGGCACCGGCCCGGGGTGGTGCCGGGGGCGTTGAACCGGGGTGGGGGGCACCAGCCCGGGGTAGGGGACCTGCCCGGGGCTGTCCCGCGGCGGGAGGTCGCTGGGGCTGGTCTGGGGGGGCACGGGGGGAGCAAACGGGCTGTGACCGGGCCAGAGCCCTGACTGGGAGGAATCAGCACCGGTGGGGGTCACTGGGCGTGCCTGGGGGTTGTACTGGGAGCACTGGGACTGGGGTGGGGAGCGGGGCTGGGGGGGTCCCGTACCGCTCTCACCTCCCGTTTGTCTCCGCTGAGCAGCTCCTGGCAGCCGTGGGGCGCAGCCAGGCCTGGGGTGTCCCCGGGGCGATGGTGACCCCCCCCCAGCACCGTCCTGGCGCTCGGCGGGGCCGCGACTTCCGCGTGTGTCCGCAGCAGCTCGGCGCTGGCTGGGCCTCGCCGCGGAGCAAAGTTCTTTCCCCTGGTGACAAAGGGCGGGGACTGGCCCCCACCCCGCGCCTCAGCTCCCCACATTTGGGCAGGGAGGGGCCCCCCCCTCCCGCAGGCAGCCGCTGGCCATGTGGCCCCGGCCGCTGCCCCACGCGGGGTGGCATCGGGCTGTTGGGTGCGAGCAGCCCCTCAAGGGTTGGGGCTCAGCCTGGAGCCCCCCCCGACAGCTGCTGGGGGTGTGGGGTGGCAGCGACAGGTCTGTGCCCGTGTCACAGCCCGTTAACGGGGAGAAATGGAGGCGCTGGGGGCGGGGCAGGGCTGCGGTTTGCCCTGATTTCCCTGGCAGGGGGAAGTGGTGACAGGTTCCATCCTGACACCGCTCAGCCGGGCTTCTGCGTCCGTCGTCTGGTCCCTGGGGACCCTGAGAGATGTCCCCCCCTCCCCAGCGCCAGACGGAGGACGTGGTGACGGTGGCATCCAAGTTCAAGCAGCGTTACGAGTGTCGGCTCCCGCCCGCGGCTGTTCGGCGCCAGCCCGACCCCGAGGAGGAGGCGCAGCTCTACAACGGCTCCGGCGTCGCCGAGCTCCTGCGGCCCATGGCGGCTGCGCCGTGCCTCGTCAAGGTGAGCGACGCGGGGCGGGGGGTAAAGCAGCGGAGGGGGGGTCACCCTACACCATCCATCCTGATCTCGTTGTTTTTCCCCGTCTTTTCCAGACCAAGGACTGGTGGACGTACGAGTTCTGCTACGGGAAGCACATCCAGCAGTACCACGTGGAAGGTGCCGGGGCCGCCGGGAATGGTGGGAGGGTCTGGGAGGGGGAAGGGGCAGATTGTGTGTGTGTCCCCCCCCCTCACCCCGCTGCCCTCCTCCAGCGTTGCCCGCGCAACTCTTGCCTCTCGCTGCAGAGTCGGAGATCAAAGGCGACGTCCTCTTCCTCGGCTACTACCAGTCGGCGTTTGACTGGGATGACGAGACAGCCAAGGTTTGGGCTTCCCCCTCCGCGGCGTCACCGCCGTCCCCTCGCTCAACCCCGTTACGAGACAGCGGCGAATCCCCAGGGGTCCCTCGTCCCCCTCCAGGCCTCCAAGCAGCACCGCCTGAAGCGCTACCACAGCCAGAGCTACGTCAACGGCTCCCGCTGCGACCTCACCGGCCGAGCCAGGGAGGCCGAAGTCCGGGTAAGCCCCCGGCGCGGGTGACGCCCGCGATGTCCCCGCGGTGCCGCCGCCGCCTGACGCCTCTCGCCGCAGTTCCTGTGCGAGGAGGGAGCTGGCGACTACATCGCCCGGGTGGACGAGCCGCAGTCGTGTTCCTACGTCCTGACCGTCCACACCACCCGCATCTGCCACCACCCCTTCCTGCGCCCGCCCGCCGGCGCCGCGCCGCAGCCCATCCTCTGCCAGCCGGCGCTCAGCCCCGCGCAGTACGTCGAGTACGTCCGCGCCCAAGTCTGTGAGTATCGGGCACGGGGTGGGGGGGGGGGGAAATCCAGGGGATCCCCCCCGCCCCGGGGGTGACACGGGGTCCCCTCTGTCCCTCCAGCTGACACCAAGCGGAAGGTGGAGGAGATCTCGGAGGAGCTCAAGACGCTGGACACGAGGTTGTGGAGCGAGAGGGACGCCGAGGCCCCCGCTGAGCCGCTCCAGGGCCCGCCGGCGGCTCGCGGTGACGGTACAGCCCCGTGTCCCGTCCTCACCCCCCCTCCACCCCGCGGGCGTTTGCTGGCCAGGGCGGCGTCCTCGGGGCTGCCCGGTGCCAGCCGTGCCCGTCCCCTCCTCCCGTGCCAGCCCCGCCGAGGGACGAGCCGGGCCCAGCCAAGGAGGCGGCTTTTTGGGAGCGGGTGCGTGAGGTGACCGGCAAAGGCGGTGGCCAGCAGGACAGCACCAGGGTGAGTCCCCTGGCCACTGCAGGGACACCCCGGTGGCCACTGGTGAGGGTGAGCAGGGTGGGCGTCACGTTAAGAGGAGCCGTTTTGGGCTCCATCACCCCGTTTCCTTCCCGCAGGCAGAGGAGCCGTCCCTGAAGGCGGCCGCTGGCCGGGCAGCTGGTGAGTCCCCGAGGAGGTGGCCCACGGTGGCCTCTCCGTGTCCCTGCGCACGTGCCGTGGGCCTTCTCCATCCCCGTCCTTCCCGCCTGCCCGTTGTGGTGGTCGCTTTGTAGATACGCGGAAGAAAATCCATTTCAAAGTGATCAGGAGCCCCGGGGACCTGCTCCAGTTCATCGAGGAGCTGAAGGAGAGCACCAAGAAGGTGGGTGACGACCCACGTCTCGCCCCGCGCCCACCCGTGGCGGGGACGGGCCCCTCGGGCAGCGTCTCCCTGCCTCAGTTTCCCCGTCGGCACCGAGGGTTGTTCACGGGACCCCTCCCGCTGCCTCCAGGCCAAGGAGAAGGCGAGCGAGGAAGAGGAGGAGGAGGAGGAGGCGGCAGCAGCGGCGAAGGCTCCCCCGGATCCCCCTGTTCCCGAGGAGCCTCCAGTGGGTGAGAGGGAGCGACCGGAGGAGGAAGAGGAGGATGAGGAGGAAGATGGGGACCTGCTGGGCGGCTTCGAGAAGGAGCTGGAGGCCGTTCTGCTGCCCCGCGAGCAGATGGCGCAGCTGAAGGAGGAGGTGAAGACGGAGATGGAGAAGGAGTTCGACAACATCATCAACGAGGTGGGACACCGCCCTGGGGACCCCCTGGCCACGCTGGGGACCCCCCTGTGACCCCCCCTTGTCCCCCCCCCTGCAGGTGGAGGATGAGTTGGAGACGGAGGGGCTGAAGGGCGAGTTCGACCGGAACCAGGCGTCCAAGTCCTTGGCCTCCACCCTCAACCGCCTCATGGACAAGCTGGATGGGGGCGGCCCCGGCGCAGGGGGGGAGAAGGAGGAAGAGGAGGGGGCCGGGAGGAAGGGCAGCCCCGTTTCGCCGGCCGACGGGCGGGTGAGGGTGCGGGTGAGCAGGATCGGGCCCGGCAGCGCCCACCAGCGGGCCCCCCCCCGCCAGGAGATGGGGCGGGACAACCCCCAGCTCCACCACATCGAGAGCGAGGTGCGGGAGCTGCTGGCCAAGGAGGGGCTGCGGGCTGAAGGTAGGGCTTTGGGGGGGGGGTACAACTTAGGGGGACCCCCCTGTCACCCCCCGTCACCCCCCTGCATCCTCCTTCCCCCAGGGAAAATCGAGATCAAGATCGTGACGACGGGGGGGGGGCGACGAGGACGAGGCGCAGTGGCTGTCGGAGGAGGACACCAAGAACCTCAAGGAGATTTTCTTCAACATCTTGGTGAGTGGGGGGGGGGGGGGGGGGGAACTGAGGCACGTGGGGGGGTGTCCCCCCCCTCTGTGACATCCGTGTGTCCCCCCCCCCGCCACATCCCTGTCCCCAGATCCAGGGCACGGAGGAGGCGCAGAAGGAGCGGCGGCGGCAGCAGGCGCTGGAGGACAATTACCGCTTCGTCTGGGGGGGGCGGGACGAGCCCCAGCCCCCCGGCGACTCCGAGGACCCCGATTTCTGACCCCCCCAGCCCCAGATTTGGGGTTTTGACCCCCCCACCCCATCACCTCACCCCCCCACCCCCCCATCCCTTGTCATGGGGCTGGGCAGGGTGTTGGTGCCCCACGGCGCTGCCCCCCCCCTCCCCGCCCCCTAGCCCTGGCAGTGCCCCCCCCTCCCCCGCAAGGGGGGAGCTTGGACTGTTTGGGGGGAGGGGGGAAAACTCACTGTGCCCCCCATGGCGGGGGGGGGAGGGGGGGCGCGGGGGGGGCGACCCCGCCCTGAGAACAGGCACATTTGTGACATGGATGAGCTGGGAAAGGGGAGGGGGGGGGGGTGAAGGGGGGTGAAGGGGGGGGACTGTGATTTGGGGGGGGATTCCCGCTGTTGCCACTGGAATCATTAGTGCCCCCCCCTCTCCCTTCCCGGGGGGGGGCACTCTCTCATAATGAGATGTAACGAGGTCGTTAGGCCTCTGCCCCCCCCACGCCCCCCCCCTTTTTATCAATAAACCAAGATCTGCCCCAGCCTCTGGCCTCTACTTGCACCCCCTGACCTGCCCCCCCACCATGGCCACGGCTGTGACCCCCCCCCCACCCTGGGGGTCCTGGGGGTGGGAGGGGGTGGGGTCTGTCTGTCCGTGACCCCCCCACTCCCACGTGAGGGCACAGCCAGGAGCCTGATCCTGGGGGACACACACCGCCCCCCCCCCACCGCCGCCTCCACCGTGGTCCCTTGTGTCCCCCCTCCCCTTTACCCCCAGCTCCCCCCCCACCCTAGGGAGACCCCCCCCCACCCTGAGGGGGCTGTGGGGAACCCAAGTGTCCAGGAAATGGGGGGGGGGGGTGCTGCTCCCTGCCCCCCCCCCTTTATTTTATAACAAGGGGGTCCCTGTCACCCCTTGGACGGGGGGGGGGGTGTGTGTGTCAGCTCCACCCCGACCCCCTGTTGGTGTCACCCCCCCCCCGATGGGTGTCACACCACGCCCCCCCCCCCCCGCCGTGGCTCCTGTCCTCCACCCTGTGGACTTTGCCCCGTGACTTCCCCAGATGGTGACAGTTGCTGTGGCTGGGGGGGGGGGGACACGATGACACACAGCTCACGGGGGGGCCCCCCCTCCCCTTTCACACAGACCCCCCCCCACTCCACGCTGCCCACGGGGGGTGTCTTTGTGGCCTTCGCTGCCACCTTCCTCCTCCACAGCATCCTGCTGCTCCAGCCCCTGCCCCCCCCGACCAGCCAGGACCCCCAGACCCACCCAGTGACCCCCCCCCCCCCCTCGGGGTGTCCTGGTCCATGTCCCCCCCCTCCCCCAGCTCTATGGCTCTGCCACAGCCGGGGTGTGGGGGGGGACCAGGGGGGCTTTGGGGGCTCTGGGGGATGGGCTCAACCCCCCCTCAGGCTGCTCCGAGTGGGGTGGGGGGCTGAGGGCCACACCCCCCCCACACACACCCCCATGTACTGTGGGTGGGGGTGTGGGGCCAACAGGGTGGTCCCCACCGTGGCCAACGTGGCGCCGTCCCCCCGACTGCCCCCATGGACGTTGCGCTTTCATCCTGCCCGCAGGGGCAAGTGCCAGGGCCCCAAGAGGGCCACCGTTCTGCACGCGTGGCCACCGTTCTGCACGCGTGGCCACCGTTCTCCACGTGTGGCCACCATTCTCCACATATGGCCACCATTCTCAATGCATGGCTACAGTTCTTGCATGGCCACCATTCTCCACTCATGACTACAGTTCTCCACGCGTGGCCACCGTTCTCCATGCGTGGCCACCATTCTCAATGCATGGCTACAGTTCTTGCATGGCCACCATTCTCCATGCATGGCCACCGTTCTCCACTCATGACTACGGTTCTCCATGCGTGGCCACTGTTCTCCACCCATGGCCACTGTTCACCCATGGCCACCATTCTCAATGCACGGCTACAGTTCTTTTATGGCCACTGTTCTCCTTTTATGGCCACCATTCTCCACCGTTCTCCATGTGTGACCACGTGGCCGGGGCATCCACCCCCTAATGCCTGTGGTACCCCGTCAGTGGCCACAGTGGCCCTACTCCCCCCATGCGTGGCCATGGTGTCCCCCCATAGACGTGGCCACTGTTCCCCCATGTGTGACCACAGTGGCCACGATCTTCCATGCGTGGCCACGATCCCACGGCCACGGTGGCCTCAGTCCCCCTCGCCTGGCCACGGCCCCTCACATGTCACCAAGGTCCCTCCTATGATTGACCGTGGTCGTCCCCCCCCGCCCCCCCCACGCAGCAGCCGTGGCCACGGTCCCTCAGCTGTGGCCACCGTGACCTCCTGCTGCCTGGCTGTAGTAGCCCCTCAATCTGTGGCCACAGTGTCCCCCCCTACGTGGTCCATGACCAGTGGGTACCCCGGGGGGGGCCACCAAGGAGGGGGGGGCGGGGGGGAGCGACCTCCAGTGCCCCCACCCCACTCAGGAGACCCGGCCAGAGGCCACGGTGATGGGCTCAGGGTGGGGGGGGGGGTGGGTGGCCTCCAGCCCCCCCCCACACTGTGGCACCAATGATGGGGGGGGGGCAGCGGGTGTCTGGTGCCCCCCCCTCCCCTCCCCCAGCAGCCCCCCCCCCTCCCCAGACCCTAACGCTATCACAGCCCCCCCCTCCCTGGGACAGCCGCTCTCAGTGGCCACCGCTGGACGCTTGGTAGCCACAAGGGCTGGTTTGGGCGTCAGGGACAGTGGGTGGGGATGGTGCCCCCCCCCCGCGCTCGCAGTGGAGGGGGGGCCGGTGTCGCTGCTCCCCACGGGTGAAGGGACCCCCATGGGTGGGGGTGGGACAGGGACGCAGCCCCCTCCCAGCGTGGCCCCGGCGGGAGCCCAGGGGCGGGGCGGGGGGGGGCCTATGGGTGCTGCCGTGCCCCCCCCCCCCCCCCCGCGGAATCAGCCCCCCCCAGTTAAAGCCCTTTGCCCGGGATGGAGCAGCCGGTTCCTCGTTTGGGTGCGTCCGGGCCACGTGGTGCCACCGCCACCGTCACCGCCGGGGCCACCGCGGGGACTCGGGGTGCAGGGGGCCAGGCTGGGGCTGCCCCCCCCCGGGCTGGGCAGGATCGGGCCCCCCCCACCCCACCCACCCCTCCCCGGGGCGGTGCTGGACGGGACGGACGAGCGGGACCGCGGAAGGTACCGGATCGGGGGGGGGGACACACACACGGGGGTCCCTGGGGGGTGGGAAACCGCCCCCCCCCAGGCCCGGGGACCCCAAATGCCCTGGGCCCCCCCTCTGCCTCCTGCGCCCCCCCCCTCATGTCCCCCCCCCCCGCGCCGCAGCCAGACCCTCATGTCTTAATTAGTGGCTGGTAATGAGATTTGATGGAATTGGATGTCCCTGATCGGGGGGGGGGGCGCATGGGAGGATCTGGGGGGGGGGGGGGTGACACGGTGGGGCAGGGACTGGTGACTTTGGGGGGGCTGGAGTGGGGGAACAAGAGGCCGAGAGGGACTGGGGGGGGTCTCAAAGGGATGGGGGGGCTGGTGGCTTTGCGGGGCCGGGTGGGGGGGACACGGGAGGGGACGGGGAGTGATCGGGGGGGGGGGTCACAGAGGGACACGGAGCTGGTGGCTTGGGGGGGTCCCACTGCCGTGGGGGGTGGGCAGCGGCTTGGGGAGGGGGGGGTGGGACCCACATGGGGGTGGGGGGACGGGGGGGGGGACACACACAGATCCAGCCCCCTCTGGGCAGACCGTCCCCTCCCACCCCCTGTCCCCGTCTCCCCTCAGCCCCCCCCCGGGACGTCGCGGTGGGGCCATGTGGGGCTGGCACCCACGGGTGCCCTGGTTCCCCCTGGGCTTCGCCGTGGGGCTGGTCCTGGGGGGCAGCGTCCTGCAAGGCCTGTGGCCCCCCCCGACCCCCCCCACGGCCCCCAGCATCGTCCAGCGCAGCCTCGAGCAGCCCACGGGTGAGTCCCGGGGTGACCCCACGGGTGACACCCGGATATGGGGGGGGGGGGCGGGGGGGGGACAGTCCCGGAAGCACAGACGGACACGGACAGACACACGGACACACACCCGGGGCTGTGGGGCGGCGGCTGGTGGCGAGGGACGGGGGGGGGACGGGACAATAAGGGGGGGTGGCAGCTCTGAGCTGGGGACAGGGAGGGGACAGTGCGACTGCGGTGGGAGCTCGGACGTGGTGACAAGGGACGGAGGCTGGTGGTGGCACCTCTGAGCTGGTGGCAGTGAGGGGACAATATGTCTGGTGGTGGCACCTGTGAGCTGGGGACAAGTCCGAGACCTCCTGGGTGGTGACAGGAGCACTGATGTGATGAGAATTATGGGATGGCGTGGCTGGTGGTGGCACCTCTGAGCTGGTGACAAGTACGGGAGCTTCTGGGCTGGTGGTGGCACCTCTGAGTTGGTGGCAGTTGGGGGACAATATGTCTGGTGGTGGCACCTGTGAGCTGGGGACAAGTCCGAGACCTCCTGGGTGGTGACAGGAGCACTGATGTGATGAGAATTATGGGATGGCGTGGCTGGTGGTGGCACCTCTGAGCTGGTGACAAGTACGGGAGCTTCTGGGCTGGTGGTGGCACCTCTGAGCTGGTGGCAGTGAGGGGACAATATGTCTGGTGGTGGCACCTGTGAGCTGGGGACAAGTCTGAGACCTCCTGGGTGGTGACGGGAGCGCTGACACGATGAGAATTATGGGATGGCGTGGCTGGTGGTGGTGGCACCTCTGAGCTGGTGACAAGGACAGGACAGCGTGGCGGGGGGGTGGGATCTCCGAGGCGGTGGCACAGGACCGTGTCACCGTGGCGGGAGCTCGGAGCTGCTGAGCGGGGACGGGACAGCGCGGCTGGTGGTGGCCGCTGGGGACGGGTCCGGTTCACTGCGGGGGCAGGGGGAGGGGGTGGCCGTGGGGTGTCACGTCACGTCCCCACCGTCCCCCCGCAGTGAACAGCAGCCAGGCCCAGGCGCTGTACGAGCGGGTGCGCGTCCTGTGCTGGGTGATGACGGGACCCCGCACCCTGGAGACCAAGGCCCGCCACGTCCGGGCCACCTGGGCCCGTCACTGCAACGTGGCCCTTTTCATGAGCTCGGAGCCGGACGAGCGCTTCCCCGCCGTGGGGTTGCCCGTCCAGGAGGGTCGTCACCAGCTTTACTGGAAAACCATCCGCGCCTTCCAGTACGTCCACCAGCACCACCTGGGCCAGGCCGACTGGTTCCTCAAAGCGGACGACGACACCTTCGTGGTGGTGGCCAACCTGCGCTGGCTACTGGCCGGCCAAGCCCCCGAGCGCCCCGTTTACTTCGGCAAACGCTTCAGGCCCTTCGTCAAGCAGGGCTACATGAGCGGCGGGGCCGGCTACGTGCTCAGCAAAGAGGCCCTGAGGCGCTTCGTGGCCGCTTTCGCCTCCGGCACCTGCACCCACACCAGCGCCGTGGAGGATTTGGCCCTGGGCCAGTGTCTGGAGAAGGTGGGGGTGCAGGCGGGCGACTCGCGGGACCCGCGGGGCCTCGAGACCTTCCACCCCTTCCCGCTCGAGCGGCACCTCACCGAGCAGCTGCCCCGCGACCGCTTCTACCCCCAGTACTCCTACTACCCCGTGAAATGGGTGAGTGAGGGACCCCCCGCCCCCCGTGTCCCCCACATCCCCCGTCCGGGTGGTCCCAGCGCCCCCCAGTCCCCTCAGCATCCACCGAGCGCCCTGGCCCCAGTGTCCCCGAGACCCCTCTGTGTCCCCGAACCCCCACTCATTTCCCCCCCCAGCCCCCTCTGCGTCCCCAAATCCCAACCCATGTCCCCCCCCCAGCCCCCTCTGTGTCCCTGACACCCCCCGTGTACCCCCCCAGCCCCCTCTGTGTCCCCGACCCCCACCCATGTCCCCTCCCCAGACCCCTCTGCATCCCTGACCCCCACCCATATCTCCCCAGCCCCCTCTGTGTCCCCAAACCCCCCCCATGTCCCCCCCCAGCCCCCTTTGTGTCCCCAAACCCTCCCATGTCCCCCCCAGCCCCTTCTGCGTCCCCGACCCCCACCTGTGTCCCCCCCCAGCCCCCTCTGAGTCCCTGATACCCCCCATGTCCCCCCCTGCCCCCTCTGTGTCCCCAAATCCCAACCCATGTCCCCCCCCCAGCCCCCTCTGTGTCCCTGACACCCCCCGTGTCCCCCCCAGCCCCCTCTGTGTCCCTGACACCCCCCGTGTCCCCCCCAGCCCCCTCCATGTCCCTGACACCCCCCGTGTCCCCCCCCGCCCCCTCTGTGTCCCCAAACCCCCACCCGTGTCCCCCCTGCAGCCCCCTCCCCATATCTCCGTGCTCCAGCAGGTCCACGTCGGCCCCGCCCACTGAGCCACACCCACCCCTGGGCCCCGCCCACCCCGCTAAGCCCCACCCATTCCCAAGGCCCCCCAGTGGGCACCACCCACCCCCGACCAAGCCACCCCCACTCTATTTGCATACAGGCCCCGCCTACCTGTTAAACACCGCCCACTGCCCGCTAAGCCCCGCCTGCCTCATTTGCATCCCTGACCGGGGCCCTTCCAATCCCCGCCCACCACATTAACATACAGACCCCGCCCACCCACCCTGCCCCATTGCTCAGCCCCACCTCTCTCCCCGTTGCGCCCCGCCCCCCGCGATGCCCTGCCCCCTTCTGACCCCACCCTGCGAGGCCCCTCCCTCTTCCGGCCCCACCCCTCGTGGCCCCGCCCCCCTGACGCCCCGCCCCCCTTCCCGCAGGCAGCTGCCTGCTGCTCGGACCTGTCCGTGTCCTTCCACTACGTGAGCGGGGAGCAGATGTACGCGCTGGAGTACCTGACCCACCGCCTGCGCCCCTACGGCTACCGGCCCCGATACCAGCCCCCCCTGCCCCCCAGCACCCCCCCGGCCCCCCCCGGCCGCCCCTGAGCCGCCCCCCATCCCGCTGCAGCACCCCAGGCCGTGGGGCGCTGGCACCGAGCCCCCGGCACAGCTCCACTGGCGTGGGCCTGCAGCGTGGCACCTTGGCACCGAGCCGTGGCACGGGGCCGTCACCCCCGTCGTGCTGCTCTCCGGCACCGAGCCGTGGCACAGCCCCACCAGCGTGACCCTGTGGCTCTCTGGCTCCAAGCCGTGACCCCGTGGCTCTCTGGCACAGATCCACCGGTGTGACCCTGTAGCCCTCTGGCACCGAGCCGTGGCCCTGGGGCTCTCCGGCACCATGACACAGCCCCACCAGCGTGGCCCCACACTGTGGCTCTCTGGCACCCACCTGTGGCACATTCCATGGGTGTAGCCCCGCGGCGTGGCTCGGTGGCACCACACCGTGGCACAGCCCCACAAGTGTGGCCCCGTGGCTCTCTGGCACCAAGTCATGACCCCGTGGCCCTCTGGCACCAAGCTGTGACCCCGTGGCTCTCTGGCACTGTGACACAGCCCCACCAGCGTGGCCCCGTGGCTCTCTGGCACCGAGCCGTGGCCCCGTGGCTCTCTGGCACTGTGACACAGCCCCACCAGCGTGGCCCCGTGGCTCTCTGGCACCGCAGCACAGCCCCACCAGTGTGACCCTGTAGCCCTCTGGCACCAAGCTGTGGCACAGCCCCACCAGCGTGGCCCCGTGGCTCTCTGGCACCAAGCTGTGGCCCCGTGGCCCTCTGTCACCGCAGCATAGCCCCACCGGCGTGACCCTGTAGCCCTCTGGCACTGAGCCGTGGCACAGCCCCACCGGCATGGCCCCGTGGCTCTCTGGCACCGAGCCGTGACCCCGTGGCTCTCTGGCCCCGTGGCACAGCCCCACCAGCGTGGCCCCACAGCTCTCTGGCACCAACCCCCCCATGGCCCAACTTCACAGCGTGGCCCCGTGGCACCGCACCAGGCCACAGCCCCACGGCACAACCTATCCAGCCCCGCCACAGGCCCGTGACCAGACCCCCGACCTTCTCCGCAGCCCGACGACCCCCCCGCCATGTCCCCCCATGCCCCCCCGCTCCGTGCCACGACACCGGGAAGGAGCAGCCGTGGTCACAGCGCCAAGTCCGACATTGTTACGTACTTACAGTTACAACCCGAGAGATGAAAACGCTGTACACGGCCCAGACCCCCCCCGGCATGGCCCGGACCCCCCCCTCCACCCCCCCTTGGCACCCCCCCCCCCAGCCCCCCAACCCGGGGGGCCCTGGCTCAGCCTCGCTGCCGGGGCGCGTCAGGGGCGTCACAGCAGGGGTGCCCCTACATTCATGGGGGCGTCCCGGGGTGGGGGACGGGGTGGGGCCCCCCCCCCCAGGCCCATGGCCAGCGGAAAAGGTGGCGGGGGTCCCACCGGCGATTCCCCCCCCCACGACGGGCACCGTGGTGGGGGGGCTGGCTCTATCCTAACGCTAAACGAAGCAATAAATTAAAGAGGTTCCCAAGGGGACGCCGAGAAAAAGGGGGGGGGGGGACAGGGTGGGGGGGTGGGGGGGAATTTCAGGCCACGGTGGGGGGGAGGGGGTGTACAAAAGGTTGTTGTAGAAAAGGAGGGGGGTTGGGGGGGTGGGGTCTGCTCTGCTCCTGCCACGGAGCTGGGGGGGGCTGTGCCAGGGGACAGGGTGGCAATGGCGGGGGGGGACACGGGGAGGGTGACATGAGTGGGAGTGATGCGGGGGGGGGATGCAGGGCGGGGGGGGGGGATGGAGCAGGGTGTTGTAGAGGGGGGGTGACCCGTGCCAGGGGAGGGGGTGGCTCAGGCAGGGGGGTGGCACGAGCGGGGTGGGGGTGGGAGACGGGACCCAGGCATCCGGGTGGCAGTGCCACCACCACGAGCCCTGGTGTGGGGGGGGGACACACCTGGCACGGGGTGGGGGGGGGCAGGAGCAGAAGAGACCCCAGCGGGAGCTGATTAATAAATAGAGCATCAAAAATACAAACCGTGGGGCAACGCCGGGGCCGAGCCGGGGCCCGCGGGCACCCGCAGTCCTGGGCGATGCCGGGCGGGCACCGGGCCCCTCGCCGGCTATACCAGGGCGGTCCGGGGCTCGCAGGGACCCACGCTGGCACAGCTGCTCTTACGGCGCAGGCCGGGGGTGGCCGGGCTACCGGGACCCTCGCCGGGGCAACCGTGTTGCAGCAGGATGTCGGCGCACTCCTGGCTGCCGGCGCGACGGGCGTAGAAAAGCGCCGTGCGGCCCTGCCCGTCCCGCGCCCGGACGTCCGCGCCGTACTGCGGGCACGGTGGCCACGTCAGCCACCCAGGGCCGGGGCGTGGTCCCCGTGGCCAAGCCGTGGCCCTGGTAGCCGTGCCGTGGCCCTGGGAGCCATGCTGTGTCCCCCCCATGGATGTGCCACATCCCCCCCGTGGTCGTGGCATGTTTCCCCCATGGCCACCCCGTGTGTCTCTTGGCGTGGTGTGATTCCCACGGCTATCCCATAATTCCCGTGGTCATGTCACATCCCCCGTGGCCATGCCACGTCCCCATGGCCATGTCACAACCCCCATGGCCATGCCACATCCCTCGTGGCCATGTCACATCCCCTGTGGCCATGCCACATCCCTCGTGGCCATGTCACGTCCCCTGTGGCCATGCCACATCCCCCATGGCCATGCCACAACCCCCATGGCCATGTCACATCCCCTGTGGCCGTGCCACATCCCCCATGGCCATGCCACACCCCCCGTGGCCATGTCACATCCCCTGTGGCCATGCCACATCACCCCGTAGCCACACCACGGTCCCCACAACTGTGCCATTCCCCCCTGGCCATGCCACAGTCCCCATGACCACACCACATCCCCCGTAGCCACGTGTCATGGTCCTCATGGCCACGCCATCTCCTCCTCCATAGCCGTGGCAAGTCCCCACCTGCCCTCTAGGCCACGCCACGGCCCCCAAGACCACACACATCCCCCACGGCCACACCACGGCCCTCAAGACCACGCCGCATCCCCCGTAGCCACGTCGTAGTCCCCGTGGCCACGCTATCTCCCTCCCGGCCACGCCATGATCCCCACAACCATTCCGTGTGCCCCACGATCACCCCATGCCCCCCACCCTCTGCCCCATCCCCTTTTCACCCCCCCCCTGACATACCCACACCAGCAGCTGGGTGATGACCACGAGGGCCATGTCGCAGGCCACGTGCAGCGCCGTGCGCCGGTCCTTGTCGCCGGTGCTGATGTTGAGCTGCTCCTTCTTGCTGTGGGCCAGGAGGAGCAGCACCAACTCCAGGTCCTTCTCCTGCACCGCACCGAAGAGCTGCTCCCCCAGCGGCGCCTCGGCCGCCGGCAGCGGCGCCAGGAAGAGCCGCTGCTCGTACTTGGCCCGAATCCACGACTCCCGCTCCTCCCTGGGCGGAACAAAAAAAATCAGGGAGCACGTGGCAGCGGGGAGGCAACGTGGCGGGGGATGTGGCGGGTGGGAAGGGGGTGACAAACCCACCGGGAGGACTCGTGGGTGGGCTTGCAGCGGCCCTGCGGGTTCTTCTCCCAGATGCTGTTGGCGGTGGCGTTGCCGATGGACGTCAGCACCAGCGTCAGCTCCCGGGGCCAATCGTCCAGGTCGAGCGAGCGCACGCGGGAGAGGTGGGTGCCCAGGTTGCGGTGGATCCCGGAGCACTCGATGCAGATCAAGGCCCCCAGGTTCAGGCTGGCCCAGGTGGGGTCTGGGAAGGGTCGGGGGGGGATGTGCCAGGGGCATTGGGTGGTCCGCGGTGCTGCCCGGCCTCCCCCCGGCACAGCCCAGGGCAGCGTGTGGCCATGGCGGCCCGTGGCTTGCGGCACCGTGGCACCGCGTGACCCGTGGCACCGCGTTGGCCAATGGCACGGTGTGGCCCCACGGCATCGCGTGGTCTATGGCATCGCACATGGTGCGTCCTAGTCTGGTGGCCCGTGGCATGACGTGGCCCATGGCGTTAGATGGCCCATGGTGTCACGTGGCACACGGGGTTTCCTTGCCCAGGTGATCAGGTGGCCCGTGGCACCAGGTCACCCCACGGCACCACCTGGCTCGTGGCACACCCGATGGCACGCTGGGACCAACGGCACCACGTGACCGACGGCACCCCATTGCCAGTGGCCCCGCACGGCCCATAGCGCCAAGTCACCAATGGCCCAGGGTGCTGTGCAACCGATGGCCCCACGTGGCTCACGGACCCACATGGCCCATGGCACTGTGTGACCTGTGGCCCCCCATGGCCTTGTAGGGCCCCTGGCACCATGCACCAATGGCCCCATGTGGCCAGTAGCCCCACATGGCCCCATATGGCCCATGGCACCATGGAACTCATGGTTCCACATGGCCTGTGGCCCCACATGGCCCATGGCACCGTGTGACCAATGGCCCCACATGGCCAGTAGCCCCACGTGGCCCATGACACCATATAACTGATGGCACTCCATGGTCCCTGGCACTGTGACCAATGGCCCCACATGGCCCGTGGCCCCATAGGGTCCACAGCACCATGTAACTCATGGCCCCCCATGGCCAGTAGGCCTACATGGCCCATGGCTCCATGGAACTCATGGTCCCACATGGCCAGTAGCCCCACATGGCCCCACATGGCCCATGGCTCCATGGAACTCATGGTTCCACATGGTCAGTAGCCCCACATGGCCCCACATGGCCCATGGCTGCATGGAACTCATGGTCACACATGGCCAGTAGCCCCACATGGCCCCACATGGCCCATGGCTGCATGGAACTCATGGTTCCACATGGTCAGTAGCCCCACATGGCCTGTGGCACCACACAACTGATGGCCCCACATGGCCCGTGGCCCCACATCACCAATGACCACCCCCCCGTCTGCCCCCCGGAGACTCACTGGGCGCCCCGCAGTCCACGCAGAGCGAGTTGCCCCGGGCGTTGCGGATGGCCTGGATGGCCACGGCTTCGCTCTGGCTGTCCATGCGAGCCTGGGGGAGACGGGGGCCGGTTAGCGGGGAGGGGAGCAGTGACACGGTGGCCCCCCCTCCGGCCACCCACGGGGTCCTACCTTGTTCTTGCTGCTCTCGCAGCACTGCAGGCTGGCCAGGATCTGGCTCTCGATGGCCTGCACCCAGGCGTCGCGCTCCTCGAAGCTGCCCGCCTCGAAGTGCCACGTCTGGCCCGTGCTGGACACGATGATGAACTCGAAATTCTCCTCCTCTGCGGGACCAGAGACCCCCCCCCCGCGGCGGGCGGTGGGACGGAGGGCCGGGCGGCACGGCGCGGGGTCCCGCACCCAGGGAGTGCTGCGCTGCCTCGGCCCCCACCCCAGCACCCACCACATCTGCCCCCCTGCCCACCCCGGTGCTCCCCACCACCCACCCGCTCCCGGGGACCCCCCATCTCTGCCCGGGGGTCGAGCAGGGAGGGGAGGACGGGGCAGGAGATGCGATGGCGGCAGGCGAGGATGGGACACAGCCACATGCATGAGTGGAGCAGGCCACGCGCCACGCACCACGTTACCTGTTTTATAAATATTTCTTAAACTACCAAAGCTTTTTAATTTCCACATTTTGCGCTTGGCTGCGGAGGGTCCGGGGCAGCGAGAGCAGAGAGAGGAAACGGGGAGAGAGAGTCACGAGAGGAGCCCGCAAAGCCCTGGGGGGGGACGGGGGACGGCGCCGGGGTGCAGGGGGGTGGCAGGCGGTGGCAGAGCGAGGGGGGACGCGTGGGCAGCGGTGGCTGAGCGTGGCAAGGGGGTGTGGGGGGCCAGGAGCTGGCCCAGATCCTCCATTCGCCGGAGCCCTGTGGCAACCTGGGGCATCGTCCCCGTGGGGTGCGGTGGTGGTGCCCCCAAGACTTCTGTGGCCACCGTCCGTGAGTGACCGCGGCTCAGGGCACCGCCCCCGCGATTCTCACCTTCCGCTTGCCCGGCCGAGCCCTCCGTCTTGGACGGCGTCATCAGCTTCTTCCGTCGGTGCTTCTTCCTGTCGATCATGGGCGACGGCGGCGGGTCTTTGCCGGAGCTGCCGGGGCTGGATATGGCCTCGAAGGCGGGGGGGCCGTCTGCCAAGAGACCCACACACTGGGGTGCTGGTGGCCACCGCGCTCGCCAGGGCCACTGCGCTCGTTAGGACCACCAGGGCCACCAGGGTCTCAAGGACCAGTGGGCTCACCAGGGCCGCTGGAGCCACCAGAGTCACTGGGGTCATCAGGGCTACCAGGGTCACCAAGTCCACCAGCACCACTGGGCTCCCCAAGATCACTTAGGGCCACCAGGGTCACAAGAGCCATTTGGCTCACCAGGGCCACCAGGATCACCGGAGCCACCAGGGCCACCAAAGCCACCAGGGTCATGGGGCTCACCAAGTTCATTGTGGCCTCCAGGACCACCAGGGCCACCAAGGGCCACTGGGTCACAAGAGCCATTTGGCTCACCAGAGCCACCAGGGTCACCAGGACCACTGGAGACACCAGGGCCACCAAAGCCACTAGGGCCACTGGGCTCACCAGGTTCATTGTGACCTCCAGGACCACCAGGGCCACTGTGATGGTCACCAGGACCACTGGAGACACCAGGGCCACCAAAGCCACCAGGGCCACTGGTCTCACCAGGTTCATTGTGACCTTCAGGACCACCAGGGCCACCAAGGGCCACTGGGTCCCCAGCTCACCAGGGACCACGAGGGCCACCAGGCTCACCAGGGCCACAACAGGCAAGGTCCCTGCCCCTGTCCCAGGGGGGTGGCCGTGCCCACGAGCGGTGACAGGGCCGGGGACACTCACCGGAGCCGGACAGTTTGGTGCTGGAGGTGGAGGCGCAGCGCTGCAGGGACCGCTCAGCCTTGCCCGTGCCCTTCAGCCCCGGCTCAGGGGGGAGGCTGAGCCCCACGGGAGAGGCGCCGGCTGCGGGTGGGGAAGGACCGGTGACACGGGGGTCCCCTCCAGACCCCCACCCCGCTGCCAGCGCCATCGCCCCGGCACTCACCACCACCCTCGGGCGCCGTCCCCCCGGCCACGTCCTTCACCAGCCCGTTGATGCTGGCGGAGGGGCCGCAGGCGGAGATGGCGCGGGGCGGGCGCTTGCCGGGGACCTTGACGGTGGTACGGAGAAGGTCCATCTCCTTCCCGTGGGTGCTGTGGATGTAGTCCTGCCACGGGGACAGGCGGGGGCTGAGACTGGGGGTCCCTGCCACTGTGGGGACAGTGGTGGGGACAGGGGACACTCACGTTGATGCTGGGGTGGTAGAAGAGGAGCCCGTTGCTGGACAAGGTCACGTACTTCTTCTTCCACTCCTTGTTGAGGGAGTTGCCGCTGCGCTTCAGCAGGAAGCTCTGGGGATGAAGGGACGGTGAAGGGGACAGGGAGGGGACAGCTGGGGACCTTGTCATGTGCCACCGCTGCCCCGCCGACCTGCTTGATGGGGATGGCACGGCCGCTGCCCGCCACCTCGCCCCGACTGTCCAGACTCCGCTTCTCCGAGTCGCTCCCCCGGCGCGTCTGTGGGGATGGGGATGGGCTCGGTGGCACGTGTGGCACTGCCACGTGTCCCACCACTGCCACGGGTGCCACGTCCCCCACCACTGCGGCCCTGCTGTGGGGACACCCTGGGGTGCCCACACGTCCCGCACTGCCAGAGCCCCATGGCGGGGACACCCTGAGTGCCATGTGTGTCCCCATCACTACCCTGCCAGAGGGACATCCCACATGCCACGTGTCCCCCTGTGCCACCACCACCCTGCCAGAAGGACACCCCACGTGCCACGTGTCCCCCTGTGCCACCACCCTGCTAGGGGACACTGTGGGGGTGCCACACAGTCCCCTGTACCACCACCGCCCTGCCAGGGGGGTGACTCAGATGCCACACGTCCCCCGTTGCCACCACCCTTCCGCTGCTGCCGTGGGGGTCCCGGCACACTCACGGCGAAGAGGCTGGTGCGGCGCTTGGCCCCGCGGTGCAGGGAGCTGGGGGTGCCCAGGGGGGCCGGGGTCTCGCTCCGCAGCTCCCGGTGGCTGACGTTGGGGGTGGACGGCAGCGAGGACGAGTAGTCGCTGGTGTGGCCACCGTTGCTGGCCTGGACGGGACACCGCGTCACCTTTGGCACCGTGTCCCGTGGGTGGAGGGACGGGGTCGGGGGGCAGCGCGGCGTGAGCCGGGGGGGCGGGGGGTGGTACCTGGCCAGGGTGGATGCCCCCGACAGGGGTGGATGCGGCCGAGTGGCTGGGGGTGCTGGGCAGAGACTTGCAGGAGGCCACGAGCTGCTGCTGCTTCTTCAGTGCCACCACCTTCTGGGCCACTGCGCCACCAGCCCGGCGTCAGGCGGGCCACGCTGCCGAGACCCCCGGCCCACCCGGCCACGGCCCCCATCCCACCTCAGCCACCGGCCACCACCGGCCCCATCACAGAACCACAGAATCGTTCAGGTTGGAAAAGCCCCTCGGGATCATCGAGTCCAACCCTCAGCCCGACTCTACAAAGTTCTCCCCTACCCCACATCCCCCCACAGCTCATCCAAACGGCCCTTAAACCCCCCCAGGGGTGGGGACTCCACCCCCTCCCTGGGCAGCCTGTTCCACTCTCTGACCACTCTGCCGGGGAAACATTTTTCCCTCCTGTCCAGCCTGACCCTCCCCTGTTGCAGTTCAAAGCCGTTCCCTCTCGTTCTGTCACTAATTCCCTGGGAGCAGAGACCAGCCCCAACCTCTCCACAACGTCCTTTCAGGGAGCTGCAGAGAGTGATGAGGTCTCCCCTCCCCTTCTCCTCCTCACACTGAACAGCCCCAGCTCCTTCCATCGCTCCTCACAGGATTTATTCTCCAGGCCCTTCCCCAGCTCGTTGCCCTCCTCTGCCCTCGCTCCAGCCCCTCGAGATCTCTCTGGGATTGAGGTGCCCAAACCTGGACACAACCCTCCAGGTGTGGCCTCACCAGTGCAGAGCACAGGGGGACTGTCACCTCCCTGCTTCTGCTGGCCACACTAGTGCTGGTACAAGCCAGGATGCCGTTGGCTTTCTTGGCCACCTGGGCACATGCTGGCTCCTGTTCAGCCGCCTGTCCATGAGAACCCCCAGACCCTTCTCCTCCAGACAGCTCCACCCACACCTCCCCGAGCCTCTCCTGACCCCACCCAGCCATGGGTCCGAGCCGCTCTGGCCACAATTCCCACCCAACCACACCTGCCACGGTCCTACCTGGCCACTAGCCCCCATCCTATCCTTGCCACCGGCCACAGCCCCCATCCCACCCCCAGCACACCCCCTCCCCAGCTACACCAGACCTGCCAGGGGAGCTGAGCACCCCCGGACACCCACCCTCAGTGAAGACCCGGTCGACGTTGAGGCCATACGTGGCACAAGTCTCGTAGTAGAGGCAGCGCTTCATGTCCCCGCAGAGCGCCTGGGCGCGGGCGTCCTCGATCACCCGGGGGTTGGAGGAGCTGATCTTGTCTGGGGGGAGCAGGGGGGTGAGGCGGGGCGGGGGGGCGGTGTCGTCCCCTCCCCGTCCCCGTGGGGCTGGTCCCACACCCCCAGCTCACCCTGGGTGCCCACCAGCGCCAGGGCCACCTCACTGGCACCCCGGTAGCCGCTGAGCAGCGTGTGCAGCTGCGTCACCTCCTCGAAACTGCTCTCGTTCTCCAGGCTGAAGACGAAGATGACGGCGTCTGCCCAGCTAGCAAACTGGGGGAGGGACGCAGATGGGGGTCAGGGCTCGGCACCGGCCGGCACAGCCCCCCCCCCAGCCCCCAGCCCTAAGGTACCTTGGCGTCCGGGGCCCCTCCTTCCTCCCGGATGAGCAGGAGGTGGCTCTGGCCATCGACCATCACCTCGCGCTTGAACTGACCACCTGGAGCCGGGGGGGAGGAGAGGGGCAGGGTCCTGTGGCTGTGCCTCACCCCACGGCCTTGAACGTCCCATGGCCATGCCCAGCACCATGGCCTTGACCATCCCCGTGGCCATGTCCAACACCATGGACCTGCCCACCCTACGGCCATGCCCAACCCTATGGCTTGTCCATCCCCGTGGCCATGCCCAGCACCGTTGCCCTGTCCATCCCCATGGCCATGGCCATGCCCAACCCTATGCCCTTGACCATCCCCATGGCCATACCCAAGACTGTGGCCCTGTCCAACCTGTGGCCATGACCAACCCTATGGCTTGTCCACCCCACAGCCATGAACAACCCTATGGCCTTGACCATCCCTGTGGCCATGCCCAGCACCATTGCCCTGTCCACTCTGTGGCCATGCCCAACTCTATGGCCATGCCCAGCACCGTGGCCCTGTCCACCCCCATGGCCATGACCAATCCTATGGCCTTGACCATCCCCATGACCATGCCTAGCACCGTTGCCCTGTCCACCCTGTAGCCATGACCAACCCTATGGCCTTGACCATCCCCATGGCCATGACCAACCCCATGGCCTTGACCATCGCTGTGGCCATGTCCAACACCATGGCCCCGTCCACCCCATGGCCATACCCAACCCTATGGCCTTGTCCACCCCATGGCCATGCCCATCCCCATGGCCATGACCAACCCTATGGCCTGTCCATCCCCATGGCCATGCCCAGCACCGTGGCCAGGCCCAGCATCATGGTCCTGTCCATCCCACGGCCAAGCTCAGGCCCATGGTCATGCCCAACCCTATGGCCATGCCCAACCCTATGGCCATGCCCAGCCCCACAGCCATGACCACTCACTCTCGGTGGGCTCCAGGCCCACATAGGAGCCGGTGAGGAAGCGGTGGACGAGCGCTGACTTCCCGCTCTTGCTGCTGCCCAGGACTCCCTGGGGAGAGGGCAGAGGGGGCATCAGGGTGGCCGAGGACAGGAGGACACGGGGCAGGAGGACACGGGGACATGGTACCCACCAGGCGGATCTCGGGGACGGAGCGGCCCAGGGTCCATTCCTGGCTGTTTACCAAGGCCTCTGTGGGGAGGAGAGGGGTGAGACCATACCCGGGCACCCCCGGCACCCCCCAGCACCCCAGCCTAGGGTGGGACACGGCCGCCCCCAGCCCTGCGGCAGCGCCACCGGCAACATCCTGCGTGGGCGGCCACGAGCCGTCACCAAGCAACGGCACCGCACGGAGCCCGGCGGGGGCGGCGGGAGGGACGCGGAGACACGACGTGGCGGGGACCGGGACGTGGCGCCATGGGGCCCCGCTCGCCGTGGGCACGAGGACGCAGTGGACACAGGGACGTGGCAGGCACGAGGATGAAGCATGGCAGGAGGACGTGGCGCAGCGTGGGGACAATATGGGATCCAGGATGTGATGGGCAGCAGGACGCAGCGTGGCACGAGGACATGGTGTGGCACAGGGACACGATGGGCACCAGGATGCGGCACGGCAAGAGGACGTGGCACGGCACGAGGACACGATGGATTCCAGGATATGACGGGCACAAGGACACGTCGTGGCACACGATGGGCACGAGGATGCGATAGAGGTGGCGCACGACAACATGGCAGGCACGAGGCTGCAGCGTGGCACAAGAACGTGGTATGGCACAGGGACATGACGGCCACCAGGACACGACGGGCACCAAGGCACAGCGTGGCACACGATGGGCACGAGGATGGGATGGACGTGGTACACAAGAGCGTGGCGAGCACCAGCACGCGTGGGGCACGTGGACGGAGCACGGCACGAGGACACGGCGCGCGTGGGGACACAACAGCGCGGTACGAGGATGCGGCGTGGCACGGAGACGTGATGGGCACCAGGATGCAGCGTGGCACGAGCACCCGGCGTGGCGCACGATGGACCCCACGACGTGATGGACGTGGGGCACGAGAACGTGGCAAGCAGCAGCGCGCGTGGGGCACGAGGACGTGACGTGGCACAAGCACACGGCATGGCACGAGGACGTGGCGTGGCACAAGGACATTTCCTGCGCCCCCCACGCACCCTCCTGGCACCCCCAGCCCCCCTCCAGCAGCGCAGCATCTCCCCTCCTGCACCGTGAGAAGGGGAAACTGAGGCAGGGCAGAGACAGAGCCCCCCCCCCCCCCTCCCCGTGCCTCAGTTTCCCCCGTGCCAGCGCAGGGCTGCCCCCGACAGGTGCGCGGCAGGCGAGGGGTTAATGCTGCTGCCTGTCACCCCGCACATCGTCACCGAGCTGCCACCCCCGGGTGTCCCCGCTGCCACCCCTGGGTCCCCAGCCGGGCTCTGCCCCCGCAGCACCGGCGGGTCGGGGCTGGGAACGGGGCGGCCGCAGAGGGACGGACGGACACGGGGCGGCCGGACAGATGGACGTGGGGCGAGTGGGACAGAAGGACGGACGGAGGTGTGACGCACGGACGGAGGAGCGGACGGACGGACGGACGGATGCCGGGATGGGAGGACGGGTGAGGGGTCGGCCCTGAGCCCGACGGAACCGACCCCGACAGGGAAACTGAGGCACGGCAGTCCCCGGCGCCTCAGGACCCCCATGGCGGCCGCCCCACGGGCCAGGACACCTGGGGCCCCCCGTGCGGTGGGGGGGCCCTGCCTGGGGGGTCACAAGTCCCCAACCAGCCCCCCCACGTGCTCCAGCACCCCTCCCCCCGAATCCTTCTGCCCCACACAGGTCCCAGCCCCACACGGGCACCGTGGGCAAGTGGACTCAGGCGGCTGGGAGCCCCCCCCCCCCCCGCAGGCACTGGGAAACTGAGGCACAGCACAACACCCCCCCCAGCACCCAACGTGGGCAGCCAGCGGCACCCACCACCCCCCCCCATCCCTCCCACATCCAGGTCACCGAGGGAAACTGAGGCACGACACGGCGGCTCCCCGCTGCCCCCTCCCCTCCGTGTCCCCCCCCCCGCCCCGGCCTGGTACTCACTGGGGGAGGCGCCTCTGCCCAGGTCGGTGCTGAGCAGGGCCCAGGGGGGTGCGGGGTGCGTGGGGGTGGCCGCGGGGCTCTTGGCGAAGATCCCGCTGATGAACTTGAGCATCTTGCGGTCGCGGGTGGAGGCTCGGCCGCCCTCGCGCCCCCGTTTCAACCCCGTCTCGGCGAGGAGGGGAGCGGGTGCCGGCACCAAACCCCCCGGTCCTGGGTGCAAATCGCTGTAATCCAGGGTCTTGCTCTTGCCTTTGTGGGGGGAAAGCCGAGCTCGCGCCGGCGGCCGGGGGCCCCCCTCGGCACCCGCTTTGCCCCCCGGTTTGGGGCGCCCTTTGCCTTCGCCCTCGGGCCAGGAGAGGCGGCTGCCGGCCGTTTTGTGGGTGCCTTTGCCCGTCTTGGCGTCGGGGCCCACCTTGGCCCCGGTGGTGGTCACCGTCTTGAAGGGTTTGGTGCCGGCCAAGCGCAACCGGCGGGCGCCGGCGGCCGGGTGCGGGGAGGACACACCGGGGGCCGGGTGGGACGGGGGTCTGCCCCCCTCCGGGGCACCTTCGGGGTGACCCCAACTGGCCTGGCCCAACAGCGGGCGACGAGGGGGTGCCGAGGGCTGGGGGCACTCTTGGGGTGCCCGACCCCGCTCCCCCGCCACCTCCAAGGTGCCCTTGGCCCCCCGGGCGAGGGCGTCGGGTTTGGGGGGCACGGCGGGGGGTAACAAGGCCGGGTCGGGTTTAGGGGGCACGGCCGGGGGTGGGGGCAGCAAGGCCGGGTCGGGTTTGGGGGGCACGGCTGGGGGTGGGGGCAACAACGCCGGGTCGGGTTTGGGGGGGACGGCGGGGGGTAACAAGGCCGGGTCGGGTTTGGGGGGGACGGCGGGCGGGCCGGCGGCGGGCGTCGAGGCGGGCGAGCGGGGGCGGTTGGCGCCATGCCCGCCGCGGGGCTCGGCGAGCCGGGGGGCAACCGGACCTTCGGCCGTCGGTTTTGGGCCGGGACTGGGGGTCCGGGGGCTGCCGGGGGGCACCGGGGCGTCGGTGGGGCCGGAGCCGGCGGTACTTATCCAGAGAGCGTCCTGGCGCTGGAAAAGCCGCTCGGGCCTCTTGGTTTTGCCGCCGCCGCCGCCGGGTTCCTCGGCGCGGGCAGCATCCGCCGCCTGCCCGGGGTGGGGGGCTCCATCGCCGCCCCCCCCCGCCTGCTCCGGCTCCCCTGGGGCTGCCACCGACTCGAGCTTGACCAGGGTGAGGGAGATGAGGTAGGTGGTCCGGCGCTGGAGGCCGGTGGTCCTGCTCATGGGTGCGGGCAGGGCAAACCCCCCCTTCCCCGAGCCGGGCAGGCAGGCAGAGCCCCCCCCCCTCCCTGGGGGGTGTGTGTGTGTGTGTGTGTGTGTCCCCCCCTTTTTTTTTTTCTCCCCTCGCCGGCTCCGCGTCCGCCGGTGCCGGGAGGATGCTCGGCGCGGTCCCCACCCCCGGCCCTGCCTCCCCGAAGCCTTCCCCGCTCGCCCGCCCCCGGAGGGGTTGGCACCGCCGCGCCCCCCCCCCCCACCCCTTTCCCAAATCCACCACCCCCCCCCCCACCCCCCCCACCCCCCCCCCCCGCCTCGCCGGGATCGGGGCCGCCCCCCCCCCACTCACCCCAACCCCGGGTTAGCGACCGGGGGGCATCGTGGGGGGCTCCCCCCCGCTCCCCAGCGCTGGGGGGGGGGGAATGGAGGGATGGGGGGGGTGGGGGGGTGGAGCGGAGGGGGGGGGGGGATAGGGTTGGGGGGTGGGGGGGTTATGGGGTGGGGGAGGATGGGAGGGGTGATGGGGCTGGAGGTTTTGGGGATGGGGGGGGAAGGGGGGGTTATGGGGGGCTGAGGGGTCTATGGGGCTGGGGGGCTTATGGGGAGGGGGGTGGAGAGGGGGGTTATGGGGCGCGGGGTGATGGAGGGGATGGGGGGTTATGGGGCGGGGGGGGCCATGCCCGGGACCCCCCGGGACCGGGGCTCACGGCAGCGCCCCGATGGGTTCGTCCTTGGCGGCGGCGGCGGCGGCGGGGGGGGGGCCGGGGCCCGGCGGGGGGGGCCCTGCGCGGCCGGGGGGGGCCGGGGCCGCCGCTCTCCGCCATGCGCCGCTCCCGGGGCCGGGCCGGGGGCGGGGGCGGGCGGCGGCCCCGCCGCTACCGGGCAGGCGCGAGCGCTCCCGTGCGCCCCCCCCCGCATCCCACCCCCCCCCCCCCCCACCCCCCCCCCCGGCCCTGGCACCTGCCTGCGCTGCCCGATGCAACCCCCCTGCCCCCCCCCCCCGCCTGCCCCTGCACCCCCCCCCGGCCCCTCATCCCTTCACTGTGCCCCCCCCGACCCTCCGGCCTCCCCCTACCCCCTGACCCCCCCCCAGCCTCCACCCGCCCCGGTGTCTCCCCCCCGCTCCATCCCCCGCCCCGGGCAGCCCTCCAGCCCTCTCCCCATCCCTGCACCATCCCTCCAGCCCCCCCCCTCCCTCTGTTCCCCCTTCCCAGCCCCCTGCGCCCCCCCCCCAGTCCCCTGGGGCAGCAGGGGGGGGCAGGGGGGGGGCCGTGGGGACCAGGGGAGATGTGGGGGACCGTGGGGAGCCATGGGGGGCCTGGGCGGCT
The DNA here is from genome assembly GCF_047716275.1 of Strix uralensis. NCBI lineage: Eukaryota > Metazoa > Chordata > Aves > Strigiformes > Strigidae > Strix > Strix uralensis. The sequence goes on along the minus strand of NC_134004.1, from coordinate 894,128 downwards.
GGGGGGGGGGGAGGCATGAGGGGCTGTGGAAGCCATGGGGGGCCGTGGGGGGCAGTGGGAGGTCAAGGGGGGGCTGTGGGGAGGTGGGGGGGGGGACGGGGGGGGCCGCAGAGACAGGGCAGGCCCCAGCCGCCCGTTTTCCAGCATTTTTAGCGGCGGCGGCGCAGAAACCCTCCGCATCCCGTTGCCACGGCAACGGCGGGGCTGGCGATGGGGGACCAGCCGTGGCACCCGCCGGTGGCACCCAACCACCTCCCCGGCCTCTGTGTGTCCCCCCCCCCCGCCTCCGTCAGCGTCACCCACCGGCCACACACGCTGCCACACCGGGGTGTCCCCGGGGCGGGGGGGGGGGGTGGAGGGGGGGAGACACACAGGGCCTGGGGTGTCCGTGGGACCCTGGGGACAGGCTCGGGGACAGGGACAAGGCCCGGGGACAGACGCGGCGCTGGGGGACGGACGCAGCATTTGGGGACACCGGGACGGACACGGTGCTCGGGGACAGATTGGGGGGGGCGGGGGGGGGGGGCTTGGGGACAGACACAGCATTTGGGGACAGGCGCAAGGTTTGGGGACAGACACCGCCCTTGGGGACACGCCACTTGCTCCAGCTCAGCAGGGCAGGACCCCCCCCACCCCACCCCACTCCCCCCCCCACCCCTCTGTGCCCACCCCAGGGTGCCCAAGAGGTGGGTGCTGGCACCCAGCGGGCAAAGACGGGGGGACGCGGCCCTGTGACCCCCCACGGGAAAGAAGCCCCCGGGGCTGAGGGGACACGGGTGGCTCGTGGGGCTGGGGGCCACATGTGTGTGTGTGTGTGTGTCCCCCGCGCAGGGTCCCTGGGGAGCTGGCACGTCTCCGGTGCTCGTGACAGAGCCGGGTGCGTCGTCCCAGCAACCCGCCCACGGCCCACGACGAGCCACCACGGCGTGTCCCCCCCCCCAGCACCTGCCAAGGATGGGGGGGGGGCACCCCCTGAACCCCCCCGCCTTGTCCCCTCCCTGTCACCCCAGACCCATGGCCCCGGGAGTGGGGTGGGGGGGCACGCTGGCCTCAGCTGGACCATGTCCCCACACCAGGCTTGGGGGGGGGGGCGGGTGTCTGACCCCTCTCAGCCCCCCCCCCCGGTGGCAGTTTAAGCCCCTCCCAGTACAACCCAGTCCCTCCCAGTGCCCCCCAGTAGCCCCCGGGGGAGGGGCGCTGTGCCCCCCCCATCTCTCAGGGGTGGCCTTCATGGCACCATGTCCCACACTACTGAGGGGGGGGGTCACGCCAGGTCTGCCCCCACCCTGGGACAGCCACGTCCCCATCCCATGTCACCAGGCCCTGCTGCCCCCCCTCCCCGTGCCACACCCCCCCCCCTTGGATTTGGGGGGGCTGGGGAGGGGCGAGTGCACCCCTGGGGTGGGGGGCACAGCGGGCAGCACCCCCCGGGCATGGGCCGGGCTCTGGGGGACACTGGAGGGGGGGGGGGGGGGGCTGGAAGGGGGGGGGGGGTGTCTTGTGCCCCCCCCATCAGTGCTGGTGGTGGGTACCACTTTGCAGGCGCTTAGCAACAAGGCATCCCCCTGCTTCCCGTCGCCACGGCAACCGCGCTGGGGAGATGCCAGCGCACAAGGGGGGGGGGCACAGGGATGCGAGGGGGGGGCACAGGGATGCGGGGGTTCAGCACTGGGGGGGGGGGTTGTACTGTCCCCCCTGTGATACCATCTCGCCACACACCCACCAGGGGGGACCATGGGGTGGGAGACACCCCCCCTCCTCTCAAAACTCCGTGGGGCCCCCCCAAAACAGCGCACACCTCCCCCCCAGCTCCCGGCAGCAGGGCCCCCCCTCAGCGACCGCCGGAGGTGAGGAAACGGCCCCACGTCACCAACCGCAGCACCGGGGCTGTTGCACCGGAAACCACCCGACGGCACAACCGTGGCAAGGGGGGGGGCAGCGACCCCCCAGCCCCCCCCCCCGGCGGGTCCCTGTGCCCCCCCCCCCGGTGTCCCCACATGGGGCCCCACGGCAGGGCTGGTGCTGCTGGGCCCAGCTGGGTCCCTGACACAGCACCGGGCAGGATCGGGCCTCAGCCGCCCCCGGGGTGCCGGTGCCCCACAATGGGGGGGACCCCGTTGGAATTTGGGGCCCCAGGGACCCCCCCCCGGGCTGGGGCAGCCCCCCCAGCGTGGCCACGGGCACGGGCCAGGGAGGACCCACGTCATGTCCTGTCCGTCTGTCCATCATCCCTCCCTCCCTCCCCCGGGCGTCTGTCCATCCCTTCAGCAGCCAGCGGCCTGTCTGTCCGTCTGTCTGTCCATCCATCATTCCTCCCTCCCTCCCCCTGTCTGTCTGTCCATCCCTTCAGCCAGCCTGTGGCCTGTCTGTCCATCTGTCCATCCATCCATCTATCCCTCCGTCTGTCCGTCCATCCATCCACCATCTATCCCTCCTTCCCCCTGTCTGTCTGTCCATCCCTTCAGCCTGTCTGTCCAGCCATCCATCTGTCCACCCACCCATCATCCATCCATCCCTCTGTCTGTCCATCTGTCCGTCCATCCATCGTCCATCCCTCCCCCTGTCCATCTGTCCATCCCTTCAGCCAGCCAGTGGCCTGTTTGTCCATCCATCCATCCATCTGTCCGTCCGTCCATCCATCCACACATCATCTATCCCTCCTCCTGTCCGTCTGTCCATCCCTTCAGCCATCCTGCAGCCTGTCTGTCCATCTGTCCGTCCATCCATCAGCCCTCCCTCCCTCCCCCTGTCTGTCCATCCCTTCATCCAGCCAGTGACCTGTCTGTCCATCTGTCCATCCATCCATCCGTCCATCCATCCATCCATCCATCCATCCATCTGTCCGTCCATCCCTCTGTCAATCTGTCCATCCCTTCAGCCAACCAGTGGCCTGTCTGTCCATCTGTCCATCCATCCACCCATCCACACGTCATCCATCCCTTGTCTGTCTGTCCATCCATCCTCCATCCATCCATCTGTCTGTCTCCCTCCCCCTGTCCATCTGTCCATCCCTTCAGCCAACCAGTGGCCTGTCTGTCCATCTGTCCATCCATCCATCCTCCATCCGTCCGTCCGTCCATCCACACATCATTCCTCCCTCCCCCTGTCCGTCTGTCCATCCCTTTGGCCAGCCAGTGCCCTGTCCGTCCATCCATCCATCCATCCGTCCGTCCGTCCGTCCGTCTGTCCCTCCCCCTGTCCATCTGTCCATCCCTTCAGCCAACCAGTGGCCTGTCTGTCCATCCATCCATCCATCCATCCGTCCGTCCGTCCATCCCTCTGTCCATCTGTCCATCCCTTCAGCCAACCAGTGGCCTGTCTGTCCATCTGTCCATCCATCCATCCATCCCTCCATCCATCCCTCCATCCATCCATCCATCCATCCATCCGTCCGTCCCTCTGTCCATCCATCCATCCATCCCTCCATCCATCCATCCGTCCGTCCGTCCGTCCCTCTGTCCATCCATCCATCCATCCATCCTCCATCCATCCATCCGTCCGTCCGTCCGTCCGTCCGTCCACTCTCCCCGTCCCGCCCCCCCCGCCCGCTCCCAGCCGGTACCTTGCACCACGCCGAGGGACGCGCTCAGGCTGGCCCGCAGCCGCGGATCCGGCACCGTCTCCACCAACCGGATCAACTTATTCACGTGTTTCTTGGCCCCCTCGTGCCTCTTCACCTCGGCGCGGATGGCGGCCAGCACCTGCTGCCGGGGGGGGCTCATGGCACCCTTAGGTGCGGGCGGGGTCCCGCCGGGTCCCCGGGGTCATGGCTTGGCCCCGCTCGCCGTCGTCTCCCCGTCGGTTCATCCGGCCCCGCTGGGCCACGCTTCCTGGCTGGCGTCACCCCGGGGGGGTTGGCGTCACCCCGGGGAGGGCGGCGGGAGGTGTGTTGGGTGGGGGGGGGGTGACACGGGCACCCGCCGGCGGGCGCAGGGTTGGGCCTGGGAACCCAAGGGAGCAGCGGGGCGGCGTGGCGGTGCCCAGCCCCGTCATGGGCGCGTCGGGACACGCCGGAGCCCGTGGGACGGCACAGCCCGGCACGCCCGCCGCCGCCACGACGGCCGGGAGGGACACGCGGCTGCTGGGACACACCAGGGACCTGGACGTGAGGGGACACGCAGGCGGGTGCAGGTTGGGGACGTGCCAGGGACACGCATGTGCTGGGGACGCAACGGGGCGCTGAGAGCTGCACCCCCGGGAGTCTTGTGCAGCCCCAGACACGCTGGGGACACGTGTGCAGCCACACGGACACGCTAAGGACGGGTGTGCGGTGACATGGACACACCAGGGACACATGTGCAGCCACAGAGACACGCTAGGGACATGTGTGCGGTGACAAGGACACACTAGGGACATGTGTGTGGTGACAAGGACACGCTAGGGACATGTGTGCGGTGACATGGACACACTAGGGACATGTGTGTGGTGACGAGGACATGTTAGGGACATGTGTGTGGTGATGGGGACATGCTAGGGACATGTGTGTGGTGACGAGGACACGCTAGGGACATGTGTGCGGTGACAAGGACACACTAGGGACATGTGTGTGGTGACGAGGACATGTTAGGGACATGTGTGTGGTGATGGGGACACACTAGGGACATGTGTGCAGTGACAAGGACATGTTAGGGACATGTGTGTAGCCACACAGACACGCTAAGGACACACGTGCAGTGACAAGGACACACTGGAGACACATGTGCAGTCACAGAGACACAGTAGGGACATTTGTGCAGCCACATGGACATGCTCAGGATGGGTGACATGGACACACTAGGGACACATGTGCAGCCGCAGAGACACGCTAGGGACATGTGTGTGGTGACAAGGACATGGTAGGGACATGTGTGCAGCCACACAGACATGCTAAGGACACACATGCAGTGACAAGGACACACTGGAGACACGTGTGCAGCCACAGAGACACGCTAGGGACATGTGTGCAGCCACATGGACACGCTAAGGACGGGTGTGCGGTGACATGGACACACTAGGGACACATGAGCAGCTGCAGAGACACGCTAGGGACATGTGTGCAGTGACAAGGACACACTAGGGACATGTGTGGTGATGTGGACACACTGGGGACATGTGAGCAGTGACAAGGACACGGTAGGGACACGTGTGCAGCCACACGGACACGCTAAGGCCACGCGTGTGGTGACAAGGACACACTAAAGCCACGTGTGTGGTGACAAGGACACGTTAAGACCATGTGTGTGGTGACAAGGACACGCTAAGGCTATGTGTGTGGTGACAAGGACACGCTAAGGCCACGCATGTGGTGACAAGGACACGTTAAGGCCATGTGTGAGGTGACAAGGACACGCTAAGGCCACGCGTGCAGTGACAAGGACATGCTAAGGCCACGTGTGCGGTGACAAGGACATGCTAAGGCCACGCGTGTGGTGACAAGGACACGTTAAGGCCACGTGTGTGGTGACAAGGACACACTAAAGCCACGTGTGTGGTGACAAGGACACGCTAAGGCCACGTGTGCGGTGACAAGGACACGCTAAGGCCACACGTGTGGTGACAAGGACACGCTAAGACCATGTGTGCGGTGACAAGGACACGCTAAGGCCCCGCGTGCGGTGCACATGCAGCCACGCGCCCCCCAGGGCCACGCTCACCCCAAAGCCCACGACCCCCCCCCCATGTCGGGCTCCTGCGGGGGGGGGGGGGGACACGGGGGCACCGGGGGCCCCTTGGGGACATTCCTGTCCCCCAGCCCCCCCCCGGGGCCAGGCTCAGGGTGCAGCCCCGGGGGGGGCAGGAGGAAACACCCCCCCTCCCCCCCCAGCGTCCCACCACCCTGACGTGACCGAGGACCCGGGGCGGGGGGGTCCCAGCACCCATCGGGGGGGGGGGGGACAGCAGCAGTGTCACTGTCCCCTGCGCCACCCCCCGGGCAGAGGCGGGGAGATGGGGGGGGGGAGGGGGGCAGGTCAAATTTGGGGCTGGGGGGACACGCGGGGGGACGGAGGGACGGACAGAGGGACGGCTGGGGACATGTGGGGGGACAGAGGACGGACAGACGGACATGGGGACGACTGGGGCACACGTGGGGGGGGGACAGATGGACAGAGGGACGGAGGGACAGAGGGATGGACACAGGGAGGGCTGGGGGACACGCGGGGGGACAGAGGGACAGACACACGGACAGACGGACACGGGGACAGACGGACACAGGGACAGCTGGGGGACACGCGGGGGGACGGACACAGGGACAGATGGACAGAGGGACAGACATGGGGACAGCTGGGGGGATGCGGGGGCACGGACAGACGGACACAGGGATGGATGGACAGAGGGACGGACATGGGGACGGCTGGGGGACATGGGGGGGACAGAGGACGGACAGACGGACACGGGGATGACTGGGGCACACATGGGGGGGGACGGATGGACAGAGGGACGGACGCACGGACAGATGGACACGGGGACAGACAGATATGGGGACGGCTGGGGGGACACGCGGGGGGACAGGACAGACGCACGGACAGACGGACACAGGGACAGATGGACACAGGGACAGCTGGGGGACACGTGGGGACACGGACAGACAGACACAGGGATGGATGGACAGAGGGACAGACACGGGGACAGCTGGGGGACACGCGGGGGGACAGGACAGACGCACGGACAGACGGACACGGGGACAGTTGGGGACACGCGGGGGGACGGACACACAGCCCCCCTTTTACCCCAGCCCCTCGTGGCCGTGCAGGGCCCCCCCGGGGGGGGAAATGTCCCCCCCAGCCCCCCCGGAACCAACTCTGGGGCGGACTGGGAGTATCTTGGGGTCCGGGGGGGCTGTGGGGGGTGTGGGAAGGGGGTAGGTTGGGGGGGGGGGGGTCTGGGGGGGTTGTGGGGAGCCCTGGGAGAATGAGGGGGGGGGCTATGGGGTACCTGGGGGGGGCTATAGGGGAGCGTGGCGCAGACTGGAGAAGTTTGGGGGGGCCATGGGGGTGCCCAGGGGTGGGGGGGGGGGCATGGGCAGCCTGGGGGGGGGGCACAGGGGTCAGGGGAATTTTGGGGGGTCTATGGGTCTGGGGGGTAGAGGGGGGGTCTGGGGGGAGTAATGGGGGGGGGGGGCTATGGGACCAGGGGGGGCTGTGGGAGGTCATGGGCGGCCCCAAAGGACCTGGAGGGGCCATGGGGGTCCTGGGGGGCTCGGGGGGGGGGGCTCGGGGGGACCAGGGTGCACATTGGAGAAGTTTTGGGGGGTCCCAGAGGCACCTGGGAGCTATAGGGGGCCATGGGGGGGCCCAGGGGTATGTGGGGGGGCCATGGGGGGGCCCAGGGAGGTGTGTGGAACCTGGGGGGTACAGGGGGCTATAGGGGGCTATGGGGGTCCTGGGGGGCCCGATGTAACCCGGCACCTATGCGGGACCTGGGGGGGGTGAGGGGGTCCCTGGGGCACCGGGTGCAGTTACGGGGTCCCGGGAAGGGCTATAGGGGTCCAGAGAGGGGCTATAGGGGCCCTGGCGGGGGCTATAGGGTCCTGGGGGGGGGCTATAGGGGTCCTGAGTGGGGCTATAGGGGCCCGGAGGCGGGGGGGGGGCGCTATAGGGGCCCGGGGGGGGGGTATAGGGGCCCTGAGTGGGGGCTATATGGGCCGGGGGAGGGGGCTATAGGGGGCCGGGAGGGGGGGGCTATAGGGGCCCTGAGCGGGGCTATAGGAGCCCTGGGGGGGGGCTATAGGGGTCCTGAGGGGGGCTATAGGGGCCCTGGGGGGGGTACCGCCCCCCCCCGACTTTTCCCGTCCCCTCCATCCGGGCATTCACCCCGGCCGCGGCCTCAGGACGCGCCGTGCGCATGCGCCGCCCCCTGGGGAGCGCTTCCGCCCTTTTTCCGCGCTGTGCGCATGCGCGGGAGGCGTGACGCGCGCAGGCGCGTGGCGGTGGGCGGGGCTAGAGGCGATGGGCGTGGTTACCAAGCGGTGGGCGGGGCGTGACGGCGCGCAGGCGCGCGGCGGTGGGCGTGGCGGCGGGCGTGGCTCCCGGCGGTGGGCGGGGCCATCGGCGCGGTGCGGCGCTGGGCGCGGGGCCGCGATTTAAAGGGGCCGGAGCGGCTGGGGCGGCGCTGCCCCCCCCCCGGGACCCCCCCCCCGCCATGGTCTGCGGAGGCTTCGCCTGTTCCCGCAACGCCCTCTGCGCCCTCAACGTGGTTTACGTGGTGAGCGGGGCCGGAGGGGCTGGGGAGGGCCCTTCTGGGCTGGGCATGGGGCCTGCAAGGGGGAACAACCCCCCCCCCTCGGGATTTGGGGCTGGGGGGGCCTGTGCCCCCCCCTGTGGGATTTGAGGTCCCCCTGCTCTGGGGGTGCTGGGATCCCCCTGATTTTAGGGGGTGGAGAGGCGCTGTTGGGTTCCCCCTCAAAGGGTGAGGGTGGGGGGCACCTGCAGGGGGGGGACCCCGCACATTTTGGGGCTGGGGGGCCTGTGACGCCCACCCCGGGGGATTTGGGGGTCCCGGCCCCGCTCTGGGGGTGCTCCTGCTGCCGGGACCCCCCCAGCCTAGGGGGGTGGGGTGACACTACTTCCCCCTTCCAAAGGGGGAGCCTGGGACCCCCGGGGGGGGGTCAGGCCTTACTGGGGAGGGGGGGGGGGTCCCCTGTGGTCGCTGGTGTGGGGCAGGGGATGTCCCACACCCACAAGTGGGGAGTGAGGTCAAAGGTCACACACACACACACCCCCCCCCGTGTCACTGTGCCAGCCCCAGCCTTGTGTGTCCCCCCCCCCCCCCTCCATGGACCCCGACTGGCCTGTGGGGGCACCCGGCCCCCCCCGATCTGGGGGGTGGTGGCAGCAGGGCTGGGGCAGGCCCCCCCCCCCCCCCCCATGGCCACGGGGACTTTGGGCTGTGCCCCCCCCCCCGTCCCTGGGGACCTCACCCTGCACACACACCCCCCCCCCCCATGGCCATGGGGACCTTGGGTTGTGCCCCCCCCCCCCCCCCCCCACTGGCCTTGGGGACCTCACCCTGCCCCCCCCAGGCTGGGTGTCCCCATCTCTGGTGGCCTTGGGGACCTTGGGCTGCGCCCCCCCCCCCCCCCCATGTCCCCAACCTCTAGAGCAGCACTGGGGGGGGTAAATGACACACAGGGGACGCCCCCCCTCTGCACTCCCCAGCACCGGGGGGGGGGGACACGGGACCCTCCTGTGAGCCCAGTTCCTCCCAGAACTGGGGGAAACTGAGGCAGGGTGACACTGGGGCGCCCCCTCCCTCACTCTAAGGTGGGGGTCCCCAAGTGACACCCCCCCCCCGCAGCTCGTGGGGCTGCTGCTGATCGGGGTGGCCGCCTGGGGCAAAGGCTTCGGCATCGTCTCCAGCATCCACCTCATCGGCGGCGTCATCGCCGTCGGCGTCTTCCTCCTCCTCATCGCCATCGTGGGGCTGGTGGGGGCCGTCCACCACCACCAGGTCATGCTCTTCTTCGTATCCTTTAATTTGAGGGGGGGGGCACACCTGTCACCCCCCCCCCCAACCCCTTCAGTGTCCCCAACCCCTTCGGTGTCCCCTCCATGGAGATGCTGGGGTGGGGTGGGGGACACACACACAGGCGGGGGGGGGGGGGGGCGCTGAGCACTCTGGCACAGCTCCAGCCCTGCCCTGGAAATATTGGGGGGGGGGCGCTGGGTACCCCTGTTTGGGGGGGGGGGGGGGGGGCGCTGGGTACCCCTGTTTGGGGGGGGGGGGCACAGGGGGGGTCCTGGAAGTGCCACCGCCAGGGACAGGAGGGGCGTCAGCCTCCGCTTCACGGGCAGAGGGACCCCTGGGGGGGCAGCGGGGTGATGTGGAGATGTGGGGGGGCACCGTCCTGTGTCCCTCCTGCCCCCCCCTCGATGTGTCCACGCCCCCCCCCTTGACTCCAGCCCCCCCCAGTACATGATCATCCTGGGCCTCGTCTTCGTCTTCCAGTTTGGGGTCTCCTGCTCCTGCCTGGCCATCAACCGGAGCAGGCAGGTGAGTCCTGCCCCGGGGGGGGGGGCACACTGACACCCCCCCAGCCCCACACAGGCCCTGGGGGGGCGCCCCCACCCCCCCCGGGGCGAGCACAGGGATGAGGTGGGGCTGCCCCCCCCCCCCCCCCCCACCCCTTGGTGGCATCTCACTGCCGGGGCAGGGGGGGGGGTGCGGGGTGTCCCCATGGTGGGGAGGGGGATGGATGGGATTGGTGAGGGGGGCGGGGGGGTCACTGACTGAATTTTGGGGGGTGTCTCTGCCCCCCCCCCGGGCACAGGAGGGGCTTTTCAGCTCAGCTTGGCCCATCCTGAGCAACGAGACGAAGACGGAGCTGGAGCGGCGGCTGGACTGCTGCGGGCTGCTGAACCGCAGCGCCGACCCCCCCGCGGCCCGCGCCTTCCAGGCCGACTTCCACGGCTGCCCCGCTGTGAGTCTGCGAGGAGCTGGGGGGGCCCCAAAACCCCTCTGTGCCCCCCCCGCCCCCAACCACTCACCCGTTTCTCCCCCCCCCCCCCTTGCAGAAGTGCAAGACCCTCCTGGGCAAAGACCCCCGCGCCAAGTGCCTGACCTGCGGCGAGAAGATGCTGCAGCACTCGGACGAAGCGCTGAAGATTTTGGGGGGGGTCGGACTCTTCTTCAGCTTCACGGAGGTAACGGAGGGGCCCGGGGGGGGGGCTCACGTATATTTGGAGGAGGGGAGGGGCCTGCAGTGACCCCCCGCCCCCCCCCCATCACCTCTCTTGCAGATCCTGGGAGTGTGGCTGGCCATGCGCTACCGCAACCAGAAGGACCCCCGGGCCAACCCCAGCGCCTTCCTATAGCCGCGGGGGGGGGGCCACGACCCTGCTGGGGGGAGGGTGGGGTGGGGGACACCCCCCCCCGCCACCACGTCCCCCAGCCACTGATTGTCCCCCAGCTGCCGATCGGCCACCCCCACCCCCCCCTCCACGGTGGCCGCATGAAGCCTTGGGCGCGTGGCAGCACCCCCCCTCCTTGTGTGTGTGTGTGTGTGTGTGTGTGTGTGTGTGTGTGTGTGTCCCAGGGCAGACAGTGGCTGGTGGCCACCCCAGGGTGGGCTGTGGCCACCCCCACGCCACGAAGGGCCACTGTGCCCAAGGAGGAGCCACCCCCCTGCCCCCTCCCCCACCAAAGTCCAGGGCACAGCACAGCCCCCCCCCAGCCAACAGTACCGCCCCCCCCATCCCAGTCCCATCCTCCCCAAACTGGTGCATACTGGTTATTTATACACCGGGAAGGGGACCAGCCCCCCCCCCCCCAGCCCCCCCCACCCCCCCCAGTGTGTCCCCTCCCACCCAGCCTGGCCCTGGGAGGGCACCCAGTGCCCCCCCCCCCCCCCCACGCTGCCACTGCTGGGGTGTCCCCACGGCCCCGTTCAATAAACACCCGACAGCGACTCTGGCTCCGGCTCTCTGTGGGGCAGCAGCCCCCCCCTCACTGCCCCCCCCCACCATGGGGCAGCACCCCCCATGTCATAATCTCCCCCCCCCCATGTCGTGATATTCCCCCCCCCCCGCCATGAGGCACAAGAGGCAGCCGAGGAGGTGGGTGGGGGGTCGGGGTGCTGCCCGTGCTCCTTTATTAGCAGAGAAGTGGGGCGCGTGTGCCCCCCCCACCCCCCCAAATCCCCCCCCCCATTGCACAAGGGCTCTGTGTTGTGTGTGTGCCCCCCCCCGGCCCCCCCTGGCTCCCTCACGCGAGCAGAGCACCAGTGCGGGGAAGCATCATCCTCCCTTGCACGTGACTCGCACGAGGATGGGGGGGGGGCCACGTCCTTTTTGCACAAGGATTGAGGGGGGGGGGGGCACGTCCTTTTTGCACGAGGATGGGGCGGGGGGGCACGTCTTTTTTGCACGAGGCGGGGGGGCCCACATCCTTTTGCCATGAGTCTGGGGGGGGGGGGGGCACGTCCCTCCAGCTTGCACGAGAATGTGGAGAGGGGGGGCTGCATCCTTCTTGCACGAGGATGGGGGGGCTGGGGGGGGGCACCTCCTTCCAGCACCCGCCTCACACGAGGATTGGGGGGGGGGGCATGTCCTGCTTGCAAAAGGGGGGGGCTCCACCTCTCGTGCGAGGTGGGGGGGTCCCAGGCACAGGGACCCTGCGAGCCCCTCGCACACCCCCAGGGCTGGGAAGTGTCTGTAACCACGGGGGGGGGGGTGGGGGGGTGGGTGCAGTCCTGGGTGCCCCCCCCGCCCCGGGGTGGCCGCTACCCCTCGCCTGCCCCCCCCCGGTCCTGGAGGTAGAGGTGCCGCAGGGCGTCGTAGGCCGAGATCCGCTTGTAGGGGTTGAAGGTCAACATGTCCTGGGGGGGACAGGGGACACACGAGCGTCAGGGGACATCGGGGGGGGGCGGTCAGCATCCTCCCCCCCCGCCCCCGCGGGTGTCTGCAGAGCTCAGGGTGCAACGTGGGTCCCATTGTCCCCTGTGTCCCCCCCACCCAGCGTCCTGCGTGTTTGTGGGTGTCCCCTGCTGTGTCCCCCCCCCCGGGTGTCGTGTGTGTGTGTGTCCCCCCCCCCCATCATCTCACCAGCAGCAACTGGGTCCCCAGCGGCTCCATCTCGGGGACGAAGCCCTCGACGGGCTGGGGGGGGCGGGCGGGGAAGGCGCAGCGGGGCAGGGCCACGTCCAGGGGCCAGTCGTCCTCCACGGGGAGCCCGATCATGCTGGGGGGGGGACACACACACGCAGGGGGACGGGGTAAGCGCCAGGGGACCCCCCCCAAACCACCACCCCCACCCCCCCCAACAGCCACCCCTTGGGACGCTGGGTCCCATCCTGCCCCTTCCACCCACCCAGGACCCCCAACCCCATCTCAGGCCTCTCCCTGACCCCCCCCCCCCCCCCCGCCCCCCCCCCAACTTACTCAAAAATCTTGCCCAGCTGATCAGCCTCCGAGTTACCACAGAAAAGTGGCCTGGGGGGGGGGGACACACACAAAAATGGGGGTCACCAGCGTGGGGGGACATGGGGACACACACACACCCCCCCCCTGCAGCTGCTGGTACCCCCACGTGAGGGGCCACCGGGCCAGCAGCACCCTGGGGACCCAGCTGTGTGTGTGTCCCCGCCCCGGGGCGGTGTGTCCCCCCCCCCCAGCTCACTTCCTCCGGAACATCTCGGCGAAGATGCAGCCCACGCTCCACATGTCCACGGGCGTCGCGTAGGTCGACTGCAGCAGCACCTCAGGCGCCCGGTACCACAGTGTCACCACCTGCCGTGGCACCTGCTCAGCTGGCCCCATGGCCACCCGGACCCACGGCCACCCGGACCCACGGCGTCCCACCTTCACAGCCACATCAGCCCCATGGCCACCCAGATCTGTGCCCACTTGGAACTCGCAGCTCTCTGGGGTCATGGCCAACCCAACCCAACCCATGGCCACCAAGACCCATAACCACCTAGATCTGAGCCCACCTGGGACCCACAGCTCCTTGGGGTCATGGCCAACCCAACCCATGGCCACCAAGACACAGGGCCACCTAGATCTGAGCCCACCTGGGACCCACAGCTCCTTGAGTTCATGGCCAACCCAACCCATGGCCACCAAGACACAGGGCCACCTAGATCTGAGCCCACCTGGGACCCACAGCTCCTTGGGTTCATGGCCAACCCAACCCATGGCCACCAAGAGCCAGGGCCACTCAGCCCCACCCTCAGTAGCCACCCAGATTGGTAGCCACCCGGTTCTAGAGCCACCCAGACCCACAGCTGCACAGATTCGCAGCCAAACCCGACCCACGGCCACCAGGACCCACAGCCACCCACATCCGTGCCCACCTCAGACCCCAAACTCTGTGGTCACCCAACTCCACGGCCACTGGGCTCTGGGGCTGCTCAGAACCCACAGCTCCTTGGCTTCACGGCCAACCCAATTCGTGGCCACCAGGAGCCAAAGGCCACCTCAATCTGTGCCAACCTGGGCCCCACAGCTCCCGCAGACTTATGGCCACCCAAATCTGGGGCCACCTGGCCCCATAGCTCCCTGGATTCACAGCCACGTGCTAAAGCCACCTGCGACCCACAGCTCCACCAAGTTCCCAGCCACCCAGACCTGTGGCACCCAACACCATGGCCACCTGGCTCTATGGCCACCCAGGACCCACAGCTCCTTGGATTTATAGCCAACCTGACCTGTAGTCACTAGGAGCCAGGGCCACCTAGATCTGAGCCTACCTGGGACCCACAGCTCCTTGGGTTCATGGCCAACACAACCTATGGCCACTAGGACCCATAACCACCTATATCTAAGCCCACCTGGGACCCACAGCTCCTTGGGTTGATGGCCAACACAACCCATGGCCACCAAGACCCATAACCACCTATATCTAAGCCCACCTGGGACCCACAGCTCCTTGGGTTGATGGCCAACCCAACCCATGGCCGCCAAGACCCATAACCACCTAGATCTGAGCCCACCTGGGACCCACAGCTCCTTGGGGTCATGGCCAACCCAACCCATGGCCACCAAGACACAGGGCCACCTAGATCTGAGCCTGCCTGGGACCCACAGCTTCTTGGGTTCATGGCCAACCCAACCCATGGCCACCAGGACCCATAACCACCTAGATCTGAGCCTGCCTGGGACCCACAGCTCCTTGGGTTCATGGCCAACCCAACCTACAGCCACTAGGACCCATAACCACCTAGATCTGAGCCCACCTGGGACCCACAGCTCTCTGGGGTCATGGCCAACCCAACCCATGGCCACCAGCACCCAGGGCCACCTAGATCTGAGCCTGCCTGGGACCCACAGCTCCTTGGGTTCATGGCCAACCCAACCCATGGCCACCAGGACTCAGGGCCACCTAGATCTGAGCCTGCCTGGGACCCACAGCTCCTGCCACCCCGCCCCCCAGCCCCTGGGACCCACACCCCCCTCAGCCACGCACCACAGGGGTCAGGGCCATCTGGCAACTGTAGATGCGGGCCAGGCCGAAGTCGGCCAACTTGACCTGCCCGTTGCTGGTCACCAGGATGTTCTCGGGCTTGAGGTCCCGGTGCACGATGCAGTTTGAGTGGAGGAAGTCGAGGCCACGCAGGAACTGACGCATCAAGTCCTGGGGGGTGACAGCGCCAGCGTGAGCAGCCCCACCCCCCCACAGCCCCTCCCCACAAGTCCTTGGCCCCCCCAGACCCACCTTGATGGTGTCGAGGGGCAGCCCGGGCGCGGGCGCCTTGTCCAAGTAGGTCTTCAGGTCCTGGTCCACGTGCTCGAAGACCAACGTCACCTTGGTCTCACGCTCCGTCCGCGCGGTGGCACAGACGTCCATCAGCCTGGGGACAGGGGGGCAGCGGGGTCACGGCTCCCCCAGGACCCCCCCGCGCTGTTCCCTGACCCCCCCCCCCCCAGTTCAGGCGACGCAAGGTCCTGGCTCGTCCCCACGGCCTGTCCCTTGTCCCTCACCCCACCACCTTGGGGCACGGCGACGCGGGAGGAGGCCACCGCTGGGCCGCGCCGTGGGGCCGCGCCGTGGGTCTCACCGGACGATGTTGGGGTGGTCGAAGTGCTCGAGGCGCTTGAGCAGGGCCACCTCGCGGACGGTGCTGAGGGGGAGCCCGTTCTCCGTCGTCTGCACCCGCACGTTCTTCAGCGCCACGAACTTGCCGCTCTGCCGGTCCCGCGCCTTGTACACGGTGCCGTAGGCGCCCACGCCGATCTCCGCCACCGGCTCGTACTGCGCCCGCCCCTCCTGCGCCATCCTGCCGCGGCCCTGCGCCCCCGGCACCCGCCGCCCGTCACCCGCAGACGGACCCGGCACCCCACAGCTCCGGCACCCCACAGCTCCGGCACCCCACACCCCTCTGGCACCCCCCAGCCGCACCCCACACCCCCAGCACCCACTGCCCTGCATCCCTCCGGCACCCACCAGCCAGCACCCAGCACCCCACAACGCCCAGCACCCAGTGCCCCGCACCCCTCTGGCACCCACCAGCCAGCACCCAGCACCCCACAACCCCCAGCACCCAGTGCCCCACACCCCTCTGGCACCCCCCAGCCGCACCCATCACCCCACATCCCCAGCACCCCACGCTCCTGGCACCCCACAGCTCCAGCACCCCACAACACCCAGCACCCAGTGCCTCACACCCCTCTGGCACCCACCAGCCAGCACCCAGCACCCTACAACCCCCAGCACCCCACACCCCCGGCACCCACTGCCCTGCACCCCTCTGGCACCCCCCAGCTGCACCCATCACCCCACATCCCCAGCACCCCACACCCTCCAGCACCCCACAGCTCTGGCACCCCACAACGCCCAGCACCCAGTGCCCCGCACCCCTCTGGCACCCACCAGCCAGCACCCATCATCCCACAACGCCCAGCACCCCACACCCCCGGCACCCACTGCCCCACACCCCTCTGGCACCCCCCAGCCGCACCCATCACCCCACATCCCCCAGCACCCCGCAAGGCCCCTGGCACCCAGCGCCCCACACCCCCCGGTACACCACACCAGCCCGCACCCAACGGGCCCCCCAGCACCCCCCATCCCCTGGCACACCACATCCCCCTGCACCCCCAAACCAGCCTGTGCCCGCACAGGCCGGCACCCAGCCCCCTGTGACCCCCAGCACCCCCAAACCAGCCCCCCCCCCCCAACCAGCATCCTCCACCCAGCACCAACCCCCACCCAGCACCCTGCGACCCCCCCCCCACCTGACAGCCAGCCCCCTGCCCCCCGCAGCTCCAACCCCCCCCAACCCCCAGCACCCCCCACTCAGCACCCAGCACCCCCGACCCCCAGCACCCACTGACCAACCCCCCCCTCCCTCAGCACCCCCCACCCCCCGACCCCCAGCACCCCCCAATCCCCGGGACGCGGCTCCTCCCCCCCCCCGCGACCCTACAATAACAACCCCGGGGTCGCCCCCTCCCCCACTGACACGCGTGGAAACGGGCAGGGACCCCCCGGGGGGGGGGGGGCGAGGGGGAGGGGCAGCACCCGCGTGGGGCGACCACGTGCACGGGAGGGGGGAGGGGCGGGGGGGGGGAGGGGGGGCCCCGGGACTCACCGCGCGCGGGACTCAGCGGCGCGGGCGGGGGGGGGCGGGGCTGGAGGACCGGAACCAACGAGACGGGGCGGCCGGAAGGGTCGGGGGGGGGGGGAGGGGGGGGAGGGGCACTCGGACGCCTCGGTCCCTCCCGGGGGGGGGCGGGGGGGGCGGGAGTCGCCCCAGGCCGGGCTCGAACCCGCGGCCCCCCCGGGAGGGACACGCGGGACCCGCGGACAGGCGCTGCCGGGGGGGGTTGGGGGGGGACACACACACAGGACACGCGTGTTTAGGCCGTGTCCCCCCCCCACCCCCCCAGCGCCGTGTCCTCCCCCGTGGGGTGGGGGGGGACACGGGGAGACACGGGAGGGGGCGGGGGATGGGGGGGGGGGGGCGGGATCCCGGGACCCCCCCGGGCTCTGTCCGTGGTGCTGAAACGGTCCCACGAGGGCAGCGGGATCACGGGGGGGGGATGGGAGTCACGGGGAGACCCGGGTCCGGGGGGGGCACACGACGCGTGGGCACGGCCCCCAGCCCCCCCCCCCCCCCGCTGTGCCCAGCCCAACCCGGGGGGGGAGGGTGGAAGAGGGGGGGGGGCCTCGGTGCCCCCCCGCGGTTGGTGTCACCGCGCCCGGCTGCCACGAGGGTCCAGAGTCCCCGGTGCTGGCGTCAGCCCTGTCCCCACGGGGGACATTGACCCCCCCACCCCCCCCGTGGGAGGCACCACCTGCGTTAACCCCCCCCCGGGGGTCCCTGTGCTCCCCCCCCCCCCCCCCCGTGACCCCACGGGAGAGCTGGGACATGGGGGGGGGCGGTGACGTGGGTCACGGGGGGGGCACAGCAAGGTCACGGGGGGGTGACGTGGGTCATGGGGGTGACAGGAGGGTCACGGGGCCCCCCCACGGGGGTGGACACCTGTGGGGGGGACACACGCTTTGGTGCTGGGACCCCACTCAGGACCCCCCACACCCCCCCAATCCCCTGTGCCCCCCCCCCGCAGTGGGGGCGCGGGGGGGCCCACGCCAGATCCAGCCGACGGCAGCGGGGCCACGTCACCCCTGGGTGCTGCCACCCCTGGGTGCTGCCGGCACGTCGAGGCAGGCACCCACCCACCCACCCACCCACCGGCACCCCGCGGCGCGGCGGGGGGGGCGCGGGGGGGGCTGAGTCACCCCGAAAAGCCGCCGGCGGGAGGAGGGGGCAGGAGCACCCCGGCAGCAACGCCCCCCCCCCAAAAAAAAAACCCAAAACCCTTTATTATCCAATAAATAAAGTTTTAAATAGAGCCCGCGGGTGTGACATAGAGCCGGGGCCACCACGAGGGCCAGAGCCACCCCGGGGGGGGACACGCGTGTCCCTCGTGGGTCCCCCCCCTCATCGGCTGAGGAGCTGCAGGTTGATGGTGGCCTCGGGGACCAGCAGCGTCCGGGTCATGGGGCGCACGCGGCCACCGCCGGGCTCGGGCCGCACCTCGAAACGCAGCAGGATCTGCCGGAGGGTCGGGGGGTTGGGGACGGTTGGGGACACGGTTGGGGACACAGGGGGTGGCTCTCACCTGCGCCAGTACCGGGTGGACACAGAGTTGGGGACACAGTTGGGGACACGTTTGGGCACATGTCTGGGGACACGTTTGGGGACACGTTTGGGGACACGTTTGGGGACACGTCTGGGGACAGGTCTGGGGACAGGTCTGGGGACAGGGTGGCTCACCTGTGCCAGCGCCAGGTGGACACAGAGTTGAGGACACATTTGGGGACATGTTTGGGGACACCTTTGGGGACACATCTCGGGATACGTCTGAGAACATGGTTGGGGACACGGCTGGGGACACATCTGGGGACACGGTTGGGGACACATTTGGGTACACATTTGGGGACACATTCGAGGACACATTCGAGGACACGGTTGGGGACAGGGTGACTCACCTGCGCCAGTGCCAGGTGGACACAGAGTTGAGGACACATTTGGGCACATGTTTGGGGACACATTTGGGGACATGTTTGGGGACATGTTTGGGGACATGGTTGGGGACACATCTGGGGACACAGTTGGGGGGACACAGTTGGGGGGACACAGTTGGGGACACAGGGGGTGGCTCTCACATGCACCAGCCCCAGGCAGACACAGAGTTGGGGACATAGTTGGGGACACAGGGTTGGGGACATAGGGGGTGGCTCTCACCTGTGTGAGCTGGACACAGAGTTGGGGACACAGGGTTGGGGACACAGTTGGGGACACAGGGAGTGGCTCTCACCTGTGCCAGTGCCAGGCAGACACAGAGTTGGGGACACGGTTGGGGACACATTTTGGGGACAGGGTAGCTCACCTGTGCCAGCACCAGGTGGACACAGAGTTGGGGACACACTTGGGGACACATTTTGGGACACTTTAGGGGACACATCTGGGGACAGGTCTGGGGACAGGGTGGCTCACTGTGCCAGCGCCAGGTGGACACAGAGTTGGGGACACCTTTGGGGACACGTTTGGGGACACGGCTGGGGACACGGTTGGGGACACAGGGGGGCTCACCTGTGCCAGCACCAGGTGGACACAGAGTTGGGGACACATTTGGGGACACGTTTGGGGACACGTCTGGGGACACAGTTGGGGACACAGTTGGGGACACGTCTGGGGACACGTCTGGGGACAGGGTGGCTCACCTGTGCCAGTGCCAGGTGGGCACAGAGTTGGGGACACATTTGGGGACATGTTTGGGGACACGTTTGGGGACACGTCTGGGAACATGGTTGGGGACACGGTTGGGGACACATTCGAGGACACATTCGAGGTCATGGTTGGGGACACATTTGGGGACACGGTTGGGGACACGGTGACTCACCTGTGCCAGCGCCAGCCGTACCTCCAGCTCCGCCAGGCGCCGCCCCACGCAGCTGCGCTTGCCGAGGCCGAAGGGCAGCGACGCGAAGGGGTGGGGGGCCCCGGAGGCGGGGGGGTCCCCAGAGGCGGGGGGGTCCCCGGAGTGGGGGGGGGCCCCGTCCCGGCGCAGCCACCGCTCGGGGCGGAAGGAGTCGGGGGCTGGGAAGACGCGGCCGTCCCGGGAGGTGGCGTAGTGACAGAGGGTGATGAGGGTCTGGGGGGGGGACACGAACACATCGGGGGGGTCAGCGGGGACCCGCGGGGGGGGCGGGGGGGGGGGACACGTCTCGGGGCTCACCTTGCGCGGCACCAGGTAGTCACCGACGCGGATGTCGCGGTCGGGGACGACGCGGGCGTTGGCGGGGATGACGGGGTACAGCCTGAGGGGGGGGGACACGGGGGGGCTGTCACCATCCCTGTCCGGGGGGGGGCGGGGGGCTGGGGGGTGTGGAGGGGGGGGGGCTGGAGGGGGGGGCGGGGGGGCTGGGGGCTGCACATGGGGTCTAGGGGCTGGGTTGGGGGGCTCTGGGTGGGGGTCGGGGGGGTGTTTGTGGGGTCTAGGGACTGGGGGGGGGTTGGGGGGCTCGGGGGGGGGTCAGGGGGGCTGTTTGTGGGGTCTAGGGGGTGGGAGGGGGGTTGGGGGGCCCTGGGTGGGGGTCAGGGGGGCTATTTGTGGGGTCTAGGTGCTGGGGGGGGTTGGGGGGCTCTGGGGGGGTGAGGGGGGCTGTTTGTGGGGTCTAAGGGCTGGGGTGGCCTGGGGGGGGCTGGGGGGCTCTGGGTGGGAGTCAGGGGGCTGTTTGTGGGATCTGGGGGCTGGGGGGGGCTGGGGGGCTCAGGGTGGGGGGCTCAGGGTGGGGGTTGGGGGGCTGTTTGTGGGATCTGGGGGCTGGGGGGGGGCTGGGGAGGGGTTGGGGGGCTCTGGGTGAGGGTACAAATGGGGCTGTGGGCCCCGTCCGGGGGGGGCTGGGGGCTGCCTGTGGGATCCGGGGGGTCGCCCAGGGGGTCAGGGGGGTGTGCAGGGGGCTGGG
Organism: Strix uralensis; assembly: GCF_047716275.1. Classification (NCBI taxonomy): domain Eukaryota; kingdom Metazoa; phylum Chordata; class Aves; order Strigiformes; family Strigidae; genus Strix; species Strix uralensis. The sequence goes on along the minus strand of NC_134004.1, from coordinate 873,239 downwards.
GGGGGGCTGGGGGCTGCCCGTGGGGTCAGGGGTTGTGCACGCGGCCTTCACCCCCCCCCCCCATCCCTCTCCTCCTCCTCATCCCCGTGTCCCCACCTCAGGGTCTCCTTCACCACGGCCCTCAGCAGGGGGACCCTGCCCAGCGCGGTGGCCCAGGGGCCGCTGCCGGTAGCCGAGGGGTCACAGCCAGTGGCCAAGGGGCCACCACCGGTGGCCAGCGCCGCCGCCAGCTCACGGTGCAGCGCCGCCTGCACCCCGGGGTGCCGCGCCAGCTCGTACAGGCTCCACGACAAGGTGCTGGAGATCTGCGGCCGGGAGGAGGAGGAGGAGGAGGAGGAGGAGGAGGAGGAGGCCGCGTCAGCGGGACCCCACAGAGCCGGGGACGCCCCCCCCGTGTCCCCTCCTCACCGTGTCCACCCCGGCCAGCAGCAGCTCGGTGACGTTGCCGTAAATGACCCTCATGGGGACCCTCTCCCGGGCCAGGTGGTCGGTGAGACACGTCCCCGGCGGCAGCTCCTGGGCCACGCGCCGGTCGATGTGACCCTTGGCTGAAGAAGACGAAGCCCCGTGAGCGTCCCCCAGCCCGTGGCTGAGGTGCCACCAGCTGTCCCCGTGTCCCCTCGGTGTCCCCTCACCGAAGGCGAACATGTAGTCCCAGGCCTCGCAGAAGCTGCGCCAGGGCCCGGGGAAGAGGCGGTGCAGGGCCTTGGGCATGGCCATGGTGAGCAGCGTCGTGACGAACATGGTGTTGATGGAGCGGATGAAGGTCTCCGTGTCCTGCGGCATCTCCTGCTCCAGGCAGCCCAGGCGGGAGGCGAAGAGGACGGAGGAGATGGCTGGGGGGGGGACGGCAGGGGGGGAAGGGGGTGAGTCAGGGGACAAGGGGCACCTTGGGGACAAGGAGGACCTTGGGGACAAGGAGGGGCACCATGGGGAGCCCTCGGAGACACTGGGGTGCTTGGGGATGGGAGGGGGAAAAGGAGCATCCTGGAGACCATGGGGAGCCCCATGGGGGACATCAGGCATCCTTGGGGACATGGTGGGGACACGGTGGGGACAAGGGGCACCTTGGGGACAAGGAGGACCTTGGGGAAGAGGAGGGGCACCATGGGGAGCCCTTGGGGATGGGGGGGGGGGACAAGGGGCATCCTGGAGACCATGGGGAGCCCCAGGGGGGACATCAGGAGTCCTTGGGGACATCAGGAGTCCTTGGGGACATGGTGGGGACAAGGGGCACCTTGGGAACAAGGAGGACCTTGGGGACAAGGAGGGGCACCATGGGGAGCCCTCGGAGACACTGGGGTGCCTGGGGATGGGGGGAGAAGGGGCATCCTGGAGACCATGGGGAGCCCCAGGGGGGACATCAGGCATCCTTGGGGACATGGTGGGGACAAGGGGCACCTTGGGGACATGGAGGGGCACCGTGAGGAACATGGGGAGCCCTGGAGGGACACAGGAGTCCTTGGGGACATTGGGGGACAGAGGGTGCCCTGGGGGACACGGGGAGACCTGGGGGGGACACAAGGAGACCCTGGAGGGGGGGACATGAAAGTCATAGAGCCCCGAGGTGGGGGGGGGTGTCCCCCAGCCCCAGCGCCCCCCCCGCCCCCCCCCACCTTCCAAGCCGAACTTGTAGAACTCGGTGGCGATGTCGGGGACCAGGTGCTGGGGGTGCCGGTCCCGCTGGCGCTGCAGCCGCCGCACCAGGTCGCCCACCACGGTGGCCACTGGCCCCACGTAGCCCTCGGCCGCCCGTGGCCGCAGCAGCAGCCGCCCCAGCAGCCTCCGCAGCCGCTGCCACTCCTCACCCTCCCTGGGGGACGGGGGACACGGGTGACACGGGGCGGGGGGGGGACACACACACACAGGGAACGGGGCCCCCTCAGAGGAAGAGGCTGACGCACCCCAGGTGCGAGCGTGGGCACCCGACGGGCCCGTGCACGTCCCCGGTGCCCACGGGCAGCCCCGGGGGGGGGAGGGGGGGGCGGGGAGCTGTGGATGAGGTGGGGGGGCTGAGCACTGGGGGGGGAGGGCTCTGCGTGGAGTTGGGGGGGGCTGCGCATGGGGTCAGGGGCTGTATGTGGGGTTGGGGGGGCTGTATGGGGGTTGGGGGGCTGCGCATGGTGGCGGGGGGGCTGGATGGGGAGCGGGGGGGCTGTAGCAGGGTTGGGGGGGCTGTGCATGGAGCTGGGGGGTGGCACATGGGGTTGGGGGGTGTATGGGGGGTTGGGGGGCTGTACACAGGGTTGGGGGGCTGCGCATGGAGCTGGGGGGTGGCATGTGGGGTTGGGGGGGCTGTATGGGGGGTTGGGGGGCTGTACACAGGGTTGGGGGGCTGCGCATGGAGCTGGGGGGTGGCATGTGGGGTTGGGGGGGCTGTATGGGGGGTTGGGGGCTGCGCATGGGGTGAGGGGCTGTATGGGGGGTTGGGGGGGCTGTAGTGGGGTTGGGGGGGCCTGTGCATAGAGCTGGGGGGTGGCACATGGGTCTGGGGGGGCTGTATGTGGGGTCGGGGGCTGTGCATGGAGCTGGGGGGCTGTATGCGAGGTTGGGGGTGTATGTGGGGTCGGGGAGGCTGTCTGGGGGGTTGGGGGGCTGCGCCCGGGGATTTGGGGGTCCCGGGCTCCCCGCCCCGTCGCCCCAAGCCCACGCAGGGGCCGTGACGCTCCCCGGGCAGTTACTCACATCCTGCGCGGGGGCCGGGGAGCGGCCGGGGGGGGGGCCGGGAGTGGCTGGCGGCGGGGTTGGGGGGCTGGGGGGGGGCCCTGAATCACGCCTGAGTCACCCCGGGCTCGCCGGGCCCTTCCCGCGCCCGCCCCGGCGGCTGCAGCCCCGCGGGAGGCTCTTCCCGGAACGGGTGTGTGGGCACGGGGGGGCGGGGGGGGGGCTGGGAGCCCCTCGGGGCACAGACACCCCGTAACCCCCCAGGGAACCCCCAGTCCCATGCGCAGCCCCATGGCTCCGTGCACAGCCCCCCCCCGACCCCTGGGCAGCCCCCCAGCGCCCTGCAGACCCCCCTGACCCCCTGGACAACCCCCCGAATCCCACAGGCAGCCCCCAGCGCCCCCCCCCCGCCCCGGACAGGCCCCACAGCCCCATTTGTGCCCCCCAGCCCCCCCTGCACAGCCCCCAGCCCTCGGCCACAACCCCTGATCCCCACGTGCAGCCCCTGGCCCACCTGTGGGCAGCCCCCAGCTCCCCCCTGCAGCCCCCAGTCCCCCCATGGCAGCCCCCAGCCCCCTCCCCACCCCCTGATCCCCATGTGCAGCCCCCAGCCCCCTGTAGCAGCCCCCAGCCCCCTGTAGCAGCCCCCAGTCGTCCCCCCCCAGCCCCCCATGGCAGCCCCCAGCTGCCCCCCCCCCCAACCCCTGATCCCCATGTGCAGCCCCCCATGGCAGCCCCCAGCCCCCCCAGCAGCCCCCCCCAACCCCTGATCCCTATGTGCAGCCCCCAGCCCCGCCCCCGCCAATCCCCTCGTGCAGCCCCCAGCCACCCATGGCAGCCCCCAGCCCCCCCCCCCAACCCCCTGATCCCCACATGCAGCCCCCAGCCCCCCCCCCCCCGATCCCCACGTGCAGCCCCCAGGCCCCTGCAGCAGCCCCCAGCCCCCCATGGCAGCCCCCAGCCCCCCATCGCCACCCCCTGATCCCCACTTGCAGCCCCAGCCCCCCATGGCAGCCCCAGGCCCCCCAGCAGCCCCCAGCCCCCCATGGCACCCCCCAGCCCCCCATGGCAGCCCCCAGGCCCCCCCGGCAGCCCCCAGCCCCACTCACGCGGTGAGCAGCCCGCAGGCGTGCCCGCGGCAGCGCCGATGATCCTTCCAGGAGAAAGGTGGGAGCGGACGGGGAATTCGCCCTCCTGGCGCAGCACCTGCTCGATCAGCTCGGCCTCCGCCACGTGCACGGTCAGGATGGGCCCGAAGCTCGCCTTCCACACCGGCCCGTAGCGCGCCCGGCCCTCCACCTGCGGGGGACACGGGGACACCTCGCTGGGGCGACCCCGGGGTGTCCCCGGCAAAGAGACCCGGAGCCTCGGGGAGACGCCGGGTAGGGGAGGACTGGTCGTGGCGCGGGGCGGGGGGTGCTGCTGGTGTCCCGGTGCTCCCAGCCCCGTTTTGCCCACCCGTGGGTGGCCCCGTCCTGGGTGCTGCTGCCCACCCGTGCCCGGAGCCCGCCCGGGGCACAGCGCGCCCAGGGAGGGGTGAGGCATCAGCACCCGCCACTTGGCGAGAGCCCAGGGCTGGTCCTGTCCCCTCCAAGCCCCAGGGATCGAGGTTGGGGTCCCCCGTCCCTACCAAGTCCTGAAGGGGGGTGGGAGCGGGGTCCCCTTGTCCCCTCTGAGCCCCAGGGATTGAGATCGGGGTCCCCTTGTCCCCTCCAAGCCCCGAGGGGGGGGTGGGAGCAGGGTCCCCTTGTTCCCTCTGAGCCCCAGGGATTGAGATCAAGGTCCCCCCTGTCCCCCTCCAAGCCCCAGAGTGGTGGCACCGGGGTCCCTCCTGTCCCCTCCAAGCCCCAGGGATCGAGGTTGGGGTCCCCTGTCCCTTACTAAGCCCTGAGGAGGTGTGGGAGCGGGGTCCTCTTGTCCCCTCTGAGCCCCAGGGATTGAGATCAGGGTCCCCTTGTCCCCTCCAAGCCCCAGAGTGGTGGCACCGGGGTCCCCCCTGTCCCCTCCAAGCCCCAGCGATCGAGGTTGGGGACCCCTGTCCCTTACTAAGCCCTGAGGGGGGGTGGCAGCGGGGTCCCCTTGTCCCCTCTGAGCCCCAGGGATTGAGATCAGGGTCCCTCCACCCCCTCCAAGCCCCAGGGCAGTGAGACAGGGACCCCCTTGTCCCCTCTGAGCCCCACGGCAGCAGGATCCAGGTCCCCACTGTCCCCTCCAAGCCCCCGGGACTGAGATCGGGCTCCCTTTGTCCCCTCCAAGTCCCAGGGTGGTGGCACCAGGGTCGCCCTCGTCCCCTCCAAGCCCCGGCGTGTGGGATCGGAGTCCCCCTGTCCCCTCCAAGTCCCAGGACAGTGAGAACTAGCTCCTGTCTGTCCCCTCCAAGCCCCAGGGTGGTGGCACCAGGGTCCTCTCTGTCCCCTCCAAGTCCAGGGATCGAGCTCGGGTTCTCCTTGTCCCCTCTATGCCCCAGGGTGGTGGGACCAGGATCCTGCTGTCCCCACCAAGCCCCAGAGTGGTGAGAACGGGTCCCCCCCTGTCCCCCACCGAGTCCCAGGGCAGCAAGACCAGGGTCCCCCCGTCCCCTCCATGTCCCAGGGTGGAAGGAACGTGTCCCCCCCGCCCGCTCCATGCCCCAGTGCGGGAGGACCGGAGTCCTCCTCATCTCTCTCAAGCCCCGAGGCAATTGGACCAGGGTCCCGCTGTCCCCTCCAAGCCCCAGGGAGGGGGGACCGAGGTCCCCTTGTCCCCTCCAAGCCCCAGAGCAGTGGCAATGGCGTCCCCCTGTCCCCTCCATGCCCTCAGACAGTGGGAACAGGGTCCCCAGGTCCCCCCCCAAGCCCCGTGGGAGTGAGATTTGGGTCCCCCGTGCCCCCAGCCCCAGCCGGGGGGGGACACATCAGGTTAACCCACCCCCCCACCCCGTTACCTGCAGCTCGTGCAGCCTCCGCAGGCCCCCGCGGCAGAGGAGGTTGTAGAGGAAGGCGGCGGGGCTGGGCCCCGGCATCTCGGCCAGGCCGCGGGGAGCCCGGGTGGTGGCGGGGGGGGGCGGGGGCCGCGGGGAGACCCCCAGCTCGGGCAGGCAGCGGGACAGCAGGGCCGCCCGGGCAGGCAGGCGCAGGCTCTGCGGCATGGCGGGGCCGGGGGGGGGGCCGTGGGGACACGGGGGGCGGCGGGGACGCGCCTCGACTGAGCCGCGGGCATCGGCCGGACCCTTATAAACACCCACGTGCAGCGGGGAAAGCCCCGCCCCCTCGGCAGGTGGTCACGCCCCCCTGCGGGCCAAGCCCCGCCCCTTCGGCCACACCCCCTGTGGGCCAAGCCCCCCCCATGGTGGCCACACCCCTTGTGCCATCAAACCCCACCCCCTCCACCTGTGGCCACACCCCTTTCAGCCCTAAGCCCCGCCCCCTCCCACATCAATTTGCATAAGGGCCCCCCCGGGCCAGCCACAGGCACCATCCCCCTCCCCACGGGCACCCCCCACCCCCCCTCCCAGTTCCACACTGGTTCCCAACACCCCCAAACTGGGAGGGGGGGGGTGATGGTGTTGGCCCCACGGGGGACAGTGGGGGGGGGGAGGGGGGGAAACAACCACACAGGCCACACGCAGCCCCCCCTCACCCCCCCCATTCTCAGCAGCCTGCTGAGCCCCAACCCCCCCCCCTCCCAGTTCAACCAGTGTCCCCAGTCCCACGGGAAGCCTGGCTAGCCCGATTCTTCCGGGGGGGGGGGGGGGGGACAGACGACGGGGGGAGGGACGGACAACAGGACAGACACACAGCGCCCCCCCCCGCCCCCCCCCCCGCCCAATTCTCGGGAATTACCGGCTTTCGACACCGGAAGCACCGGCTGTGCCAGTGGAAACCCCCCACCCGTGGCGGGGGGGGGCGGAACTGGGGGCCCCCACTCCCCCCCAAACCAAAAGGGGAGGGGGGGCGCCTCACCCCCAACGGGGGTTTTTCCTTCCCCAAGCTGCGATTTCCCTGGGGAAATTGAGGCAGAAACCGCCCCCCCCCCCAATTACCCCGAGGGGGGCAATTCCAGACACCCCCCCATGGGGGGGGATTTGGGGGGTCGCAGTGATGACGCAGCAGCGGACGAGGTTTGGGGACACGCTGGTGGTTTTATTGTGAACCGGGGGGGGGGCACGGAGGGACCCCACACCCCCCCCCAGGGAGGGGGGGGGGGGGGGGGCGCAGCTGAGACCTGCCCCCCTCGTGTCCCCTCAGGTGCCCCCCCCCAGGGCCGGGTCCTGCAGGCGGCGGAAGACGGCGGGAAAGATCCGGCGGCCACCGCGCTGAACCTTGCGGCCCTCCTCGGTGGAGGTGCCCAGCCGGGCCACGATGGGGTCGGCAGCCTGGGGGGGGGGGGAGCCCAGTGAGCCCCCAGTTTGCTCCCAGTGAGCTCCCAGTGCCCCCCCCCGCCAGTTCGGCCAGCGGCACCTCCTCGAACAGCGGGTGCTCCCCGAAATGCTTCACCATCCACTCGTGGACCTCCGCCACGTCTGTCACCGTGTACACCAGCCCCTGGGGACAGCCCCGGTGTCACCGAGGGGGGGTGGGGGGGTCCCCAACACCGCTCCCCCCCCCCCGCCCCCCCCCCCGCCACCCCTTGTGATCCCTGAAGAATCTGGTGCTTCCCGGTGTCCCCAGGGCAGGGAAATCCAGGTGGAGGAGGGGGTGGGGGGGCAGCGAGGGGGAGGTGGGGACATTGGGGGGTCGCAGGGACATTGTGGGGGGGTCGTGGACACATCGGGGGGGCCCCGGCGCTCACCCCGGGGCGCAGGACGTAGCCGTACTCAGCCAGCAGCGTGGGGCTGATGATTCGCCATTTGTGCTTGGTCCGCTTGAAGTGGGGGGTCGGGGAAGAGGAAGAACATCTTGCTGAGCTGGGGGGGGGGCAAAAATATCGGGGGGGGCGGGGTGTCAGCCCCCCACTTTGCACTGACACTCTCCCCGCCCCCTTCCCGTGCTGAGGAGGGGAAAGGAGGGGGGGGGGGGATGGCGAGGGCAGCGCTGGGTGCTGGCACCCAGGGGGTGGGGGGGTGCTGAGGCTTGGGGGGGGGGCCCGGGGGGTTGGGGTTGGTTTTTTTTTTTTGGGGTGGGGGGGTCCCCACCTGAGCTTTGCGGAAGAAGTGGGGGAGGTGTTTCATGGCGTTGGCCCGCACACAGGCCACGTTGCCGAAGCGGCCGGGCTGGGCCGCCCGCAGCGCCCGGATCCGCTCCCCGGCGAAGGCGGCGACCTTGACCCTGAGCTCCAGCCCCAGCACCAGCGTGTGCGGGAAGAGGGGGGAGAGTTCCACTGGGGGGGGACAGGGACAGCTCCAGTGGGGGGGGGACAGGGACAGCTCCAGTGGGGGGGGACAGGGACAGCTCCAGTGGGGGGGGGACAGGGACAGCTCCAGTGGGGGGGACAGACGATGACAACACAGGGGCAGTTCCACTGGGGGGGGGGGAAACAGGGGACGGGGACACGGGACAGGGACAGCTCCAGTGGGGGGGTGACAGGGGTGACACGGGGACAGCTCCACTGGGGACACACACACACAGAGGGAGCCCCAGCACCCCCACACCCACTGGCCCCCTCCTCACCAGCAGCCCCCCCCCCCCACCACAGCCCTCCCGTGCCCCCCCGACCCTGCCAGCCCCACAGCGACCCCCTGATGCCCCCCAGCCCCACTCATCCAACCCCCCCCCCGGTACCCACAGACCCCCCAGTACCCCCCCAGCTCACCCAGCAGCCCCCCAGTGGCCCCCCCAGCTCACCCAGCAGCCCCCCAGCGCCCCCCCCAGCTCACCCAGCAGCCCCCCAGTGCCCCCCCAGATCACCCAGCAGCCCCCCAGTGCCCCCCAGCAGCCCCCCAGTGCCCCCCCCAGATCACCCAGCAGCCCCCCAGTGCCCCCCCAGCTCCCCCACCCGCCCCCCAGTGCCCCCCCAGCTCACCCAGCAGCCCCCCGTAGCCGCAGCCCACGTCGGCGAACTCCACGCGGGGGGGCGGCTGCCCGGGGGGGGGCGGCGGGCGGGAAGAAGGCCGGGAAGAGCGGGGCCCAGTCCATGTCCTGCGGCCTGGCGGGGCTGCGGGACCGGCGTCACGCGTGGGTGGGGGGGGGGGGGCACCGGGAACAAGGCGGGGGGGGGGGTCCCGGTGCTCCCGGGGCGGGCGGGGGGCGCTTCCCGGTGGCGCCAGAGCACGCTGTGAGGGGGAGAGCTGCGGCCGGTGGGCCCGGGAAGGGGGGGGGGGTTACCGGGGGTGTGAGGGGGTCCCGGGGGGGGGGCTGAGGGGTCCCGGGGGGCCGCACTCACTAGCGCAGCGTGTGGTCGGCCAGCGGGTTGGCGTGTGCCCGCTGCCGGTAAAACCGCTTCTGCGGCGCCGCCGCCTCCTCCGCCGCCGCCGCTTCCTCCATGGCGGCCCCGCGGCGCGAGCGCCGGGCGCGGTCAATAGACGTCACCGCACGGCGCCGACAATGACGTCACTGCCGCACCTGCCGCCCGGGGGGGCGGGGCTTGTATAAGCCACGCCCCCCGCCCCCCCCAGTGCCGCTCCCCCCCCCCCCCAGTGCCCCCCAGTGCCTCCTGTCATGCCCCAGGGCCCCCCTCACCCCCAGTTCCCCCCAGTGCTCCCAGTCCCCACCCCACTGCCCCCCCCCCACTGCTCTTCCCAGAGGCGGGACCAGTGCCCCCCAGTGCCCCCCAGTGCCCCTCAGTGCCCCCCAGTGCCCCCCAGTGCCCCCCAGTGCTGCCCAGTGCTGCCCAGTGCTGCCCAGTGCCGCCCAGTGCTCCCAGTGCCCCCCAGTGCCCCCAGACCCCACCCCACTGCCCCCCCACTGCTCCCCAGCTCTTCCCAGAGCCAGGCCCAGTGCCCCCCAGTGCTCCCAGTGCTGCCCAGTGCCCCCCAGTGCTGCCCAGTGCTCCCAGGGCCCCCCAGTGCTCCCAGGGCCCCCCAGTGGTGCCCAGTGCTCCCAGTGGCCCCCAGTGCTGCCCAGTGCTCCCAATGCTGCCCAGTGCCTCCCAGTGCTGCTCAGTGCTGCCCAGTGCCCCCCAGTGCTCCCAGTGCCCCCCAGTGCTGCCCAGTGCCCCCCAGTCCCCACTCCACTGCCCCCCAGCTCTTCCCAGAGCCAGGCCCAGTGCTCCCAGTGCTCCCAGTCCCCACCCTGCTGCCCCCCCCCACTGTCCCTCAGCTCTTCCCAGAGCCAGACCCAGTTCCCCCCAGTGCTCCCTGTGCTCCCCAGTGCTGCCCAGTGCTCCCAGTCCCCACCCCACTTCCCCCCCTACTGCTCCTCAGCCCTTCCCAGAGCCAGGCCCAGTGCCCCCCAGTGCTGCCCAGTGTCCCCCAGTGCCCCCCAGTATCCTGAACTTCACACCACCCAAGTGGTCTCCAGTGTCCCCCAGTGCCCCCCAGTGCTGCCCAGTGCCCTCACACTGTCCCAGTACACCCAGTTGCCCCCAGTCCCCCCAACCCTTCCCAGTGCCCCCCAGTGCCCCCATTACATCTCCCCAGCCCCCCCCCCAGTCCCTCCCAGTGCTCCCAGTCCCCCCAGCCCCCCAGCACTGGGCCCTTCCCGGCACGGGGGCGGTTGGGGAATTCGGGCTGCGGTGAAACCGGGGGCGATTTCTGAGAAAGCCCCGGGGGGGGGGGGCGGGGGGGAGGGGGGGGGGCTGGGGGGGGGCCGGGGGGGGGGGCGTTGAGCAACATGGGGCTGGATCCGTCCGTCCGTCCCGTCCGTCCTTCCAGGAACGGCGACCGCGGGTGACTCAGGGAGGGAAGTCACGGGGCTGTGGCGGGGGGGGGGGACACAGGGATCAAGCCCCCCCCCTCCCCCTCCTTGCCACCCCCCCAGGGTGCCCCCGACCCCCCCCCCAGGCCCCCTGAGGCCACTGTCCCCCCGCTGCGGCCACAAGCATTAACCCGGTGACGCGCAGCGGTGACGCAGGTGGCCGGGGGGGGTCCCAGCGGGGTCCCGGGGGGGTGGCTCAGGGCAGGTTGTTCATTAGCCCCGTGAGCCCCCCGGTGGGGTCACCCCCCCCCCCACCCCGGTTACTGTTTATCCGGGTTGTCCCGGCTCACGCGGCACCGGGCTGGGCTGGGGGTGTGGGGACAGGGAGGGGACGTGCGTGTGTGTGTGTGTGTGTGTCCCCCATCACTGGGGGCTGTCCCGGTGCTGGGACAGCCGGGGTCAGGACAGGGGGGACAAGGGGACAGGGACAACTGGGGAAGAGGTGCAAGGGCAGGGACGGGGGGCCAGGGACAAGCAGGGGCCAGGGACATCGTGGCCAAGGCCACCGTGAGCAGGGACAATGAGGCCAGGGATGCTGGGACCAAGGACACCGGGGACAGGGACACCATGGGCAAGGCCACCGCGAGCAGTGACACCGTGACTAGAGACAGTGGGGACAGGGACACCGGGGCCAAGGGCACCAGGGTCAGGCACATGGGGCTGGGGACACCAGGGCTGGGGACACCACAAACGGGGACACCAGGGCTGGGGACACCATGACCAAGGCCACCGGGGCTGGGGACACCATGACCGAGGCCACTGAGGCCAGGGACACCAGGGGCAGGGACACCAGGGGTGGGGACACCATGACTGAGGCCACTGGGGCCAAGGACACCGGGGCTGGGGACACCGGGGCTGGGGACACCACGACTGGGGACACCACGACTGGGGACACCATGACCAAGGCCACCGGGGCTGGGGACACCACGACTGGGGACACCATGACCAAGGCCACTGAGGCCAGGGACACCGGGGGCAGGGGACACCGGGGCTGGGGACACCACGACTGAGGCCACTGGGGCTGAGGCCACTGGGGCTGGGCCAGGGCTGTGGTGGTGGCACTGGTGTTGATGGGACAGGGACAGGAGCAGGAGGGGACAGGGGATGACACCAGGGTGAAACCCCAGGACAAGGACTGGGACGGGGTCAGGGATGGGACTGGGCTGGCTGGGAGCAGGGTGACACGAGGACAGGACCAGGGAAGGATGGGGACAGGAAGGGGGCTGGGACTGGCAGAGCGGGACCAGGATTGTCCTGGGGACATCAGGAATGGAGCAGGGGACACTGGGATGGGGTAGGGGACACTGGGGACCAGCCTAGGGACACTGGGGATGAGAAAGGGGACACTAGGAGGGGGGCAGGGGACAGCGGGGACCAGGTTGGGGACTGCAGACATGGAGCAGGGGACACCAGGGACGGGACAGGTGACACTGGGAGGGGGCAGGTGACACTGGGAGGGGGGAAGGGGACAATGGAAGGGGGGCAGGGGACACTGGGGTGAGGAAGGGGACACTGGGATGGGGTAGGGGACAGCGGGGACCAGGCTGGGGACAGCAGAGATGGAGCAGGGGACACCGGGGAGGGGACGGGGGACCCTGGGGTGAGGAAGGGGACAGTGGGAGGAGGCAGGTGGCACTGGGAGGAGGCAGGGGACACCGGGAGGGGACAGGGGACACCGGTGCAGGACCCCGCAGGGCGCCGTGGGCGGAGCTCCAGGCCACGCCCCCATGGGGCGGGGCCGTCCCCGCTCTGACCAATCGCGAGCGGGCGCGCGGCTCGGCCCCGCCCCTCCGCCAAAATGGCGGCGCCCGGTCGCCACGTGGGGGCCGGTGCGCGGCGGGAGACGGCGGGGGGGGGGGCCCGGGGGAGAGGCGGAGGGGGAGGAGGAGGAGGAGGAGGAAGCGGAAGAGGAAGCGGAAGCGGAAGCGGAGGAGCCCGGGGCCGGGGCGCTGCGGTCCGTGTTCCCCCGCGACCCCGCGCTTCTTCGCCGACGCCTTCCCGGTGCAGCGGCGCTACCGGCTGTGCGGGCGCGTCCTCCGCATCGCGCAGCACCACGGGCCGCGGCTGGGGCTGGCGGCGTCCGTCTGGGAGGCGGTGCGTGGGGCGGGGGGGGGGCCAGAGAGCGGGGGGCACCCGGTGATGGGGGGGGCGGGACGGAGACACCCCGAGAGAACGGGACTGGGGAGATCCCGGGGGGCATTGAGGGGGGTGGGGGGATCCCGGGGGGTGCGGGAGACCCTGGGGGGGGCATTGGGAGACGGGGGGCACCGGGGTGGGGAGTCCCGGGGATCCTGAGGATGGGGGTGACCCGGGGGGGGGATCCCTAAGGATCACCGGTCACACGGGCAGGGGAATGGGGGGTATCCCGGGGGGTGCGGGGGGCACTGGGAGATGGGGGGGCACCGGGGTGGGGAGTCCCGGGGGTGGTGGGTGATTGTGGGGGGGTCAACAGAGCGGGGGGGCACCCGGTGATTGAGGGGGGGGAGACCCCGAGAGAACGGGACTGGGGAGATCCCGGGGGGGCATTGAGGGGGGGTGGGGGGGGATCCCGGGGGGTGCGGGAGACCCTGGGGGGGCATTGGGGAGACGGGGGGCACCGGGGTGGGGATTCCCGGGGATCCTGGGGCTGGGGGTGACCCGGGGCAGGGAGGGGGGGGGATCCCTAAGGATCACCGGGCAGTGGGGGGGGATCCTCTGGCGGCGGGGGGGGGGGGCTCTCCCGGTGCCCCAGGCAGGGTGGTGCCGGGGAGGGGGGCTGTTCCCACGCCCCCCCCCCCAGACCCCCCCCCCGGTGTCGTGTCCCCCCCCCCGCCCCCCCCCAGGCCCTGTCCCTGTGCCGGTACCTGGAGGAGCAGCGCTTCGATTTCCGAGGCCGGACGGTGATCGAGCTGGGTGCCGGCACCGGCATCGTCGGCATCCTCGCGGCCTTGCTGGGTGTGTGCTGGGGCTGGGGGGGCACCCATAGGGTGGGGGGAACACCCACAGGGCTGGGGGAGGGCGGGGGAGCACCAAACCCCCTCCCTGTTCATCTCCCCATTCCCCTGCCCAGTATGGAACTGGAACCGCAGCAGCGCTCACTGGTGTGAGCAGCCCTGGTGGTTATTGGGCCATGGGGGGGTTTAGGGGGCCGGGGAGTGGGGCACTGGGGGTGACTCTTCCTCTGAGCCCCCCCCCCCCTCTTTAGGAGGGGACGTCACCATCACGGACCAACCGGTGGCGTTAGAACAAATCCGGGAAAACATCCGGCTGAACTTCCCGGCGGCGGCAGCGGCTCGGCCGCGGGTGCGAGCGCTGGTCTGGGGCCAGGACGAAGGCGCCTTCCCTGGGGGGTACGAGGTGGTTTTGGGCTCGGACATCGTGTACCACCCCCCCTCCTTCCCTCACCTCCTGGGGACCCTGCGGCACCTCTGCGGCCCCCGCTCCCTCGCCCTCCTCTGTGCCAAGATGCGGGGGGGGGACGGTGGCGCCCGTCGCTTCTTCCGACAGATGTTGCCGCCGTATTTTCGCATCCAGCTGTTGCGGCGGGAGCCGGAGGAGGAGATTGAGATCTATCGCTTGACCCGGAGGGGTGGGGGGGACCCTCGAGAAGAGGGGAGAGGCGCCCCCTGATCTCAGTGTCGCTCAGGGAGGGGGCTGTCCCCACGCTGGGGGTGCCCTGAGAGGGATTAAACAGTCACCAGAGGCCTCGGATCACCTGGCTGTGTCGCATTTGGGGGGGTCGGGGGGGGCTGTTGGGATGGGGGGGGCTGGGGGGCCATGGCCAAGGCAGGCAGGGCCATATCAAGGTTTGGGGGGGGCTCTGAAGTCCCTGGGGGGTTTGGTCAAGGCTGGGAGGGCGCTGAGGGTTCTGCTCAAAACTGAGAGGGGTCTGGTCAGGGGTGGGGGGGCTCTGGGGGTTCTGCTCAAAGCTGAGAGGGGTCTGGGGGGGTCTGGTCAGGGGTGGGGGGGCTCTAGAGCTGAGGGGGAGCTGGCCAAGTCATGGAGGGCTCTAGAAGGGCCCTGGGCTGCTGAGGGGGGTCTGTAAGGGGTCGGGGGAGCCAGTCAAGGCTCAGGGGGTCTCTGTAACGGACTGGGGGGGCTCTATAGGGCACGGCGGGGACTGGCCGGGGCCAGCGGGGCTCTAGAGGAGCAGGAGGGTCTGTAGGACCCGGGGGGCTCCATAGGCCCGGGGCTCCGCCCCCTTCCCAGCCAATGGCGTGGTCTCGTCGCGCCGGGAGTAACGTCACGAGCGGCAGCCAATCCGTGTCCTGGGCTCGGCCAGGCGCATGCGCTGTGAGCGCGCCCGGGCCACTCTGACCCCCGGCGGCACCCGTAGACCGGCGACGTGACGTCATCGGTGTGCGCCGCGGGCCGGAATGCAGCGGGCGGCGCTGAGGGCGCTGTGCGGGGCGGCGCGGGTGAGCGGCGGGACCCTCCCGGGACCCCCTGGGCTTCCCCCTCCCCCCCGGACCCTTCCGGGAGCGTCCCGGGGCTCCTCCCCGCAGGCCGGGGCCCTCCCCACACACCCCGGGGCCCTGCCGGGCTCCTCCTCCGCCCTCGGGGCTGCCCCCCCCCAACCGGGCCCCTCCCGAGGCTCCTCCTCCCGCACCGGGATCCCCCCCGGGGCCTCTCCCCACCACTCGGGGTCCTCCCGGGGCTCCCCCGCCGCCCTCCAGGTCATGGGGGGGGTGGGTCCCGGTGCCGGCTCACGCCCTTCCCCCCGCAGGCCCCCCCGGCCCGGTTCTTCCGCGCTGCCCTCCCGGTGCTGGCGGCGGACAAGGAGTCGCTGCTGCAGCTGCGGCGGCGAACGGGGCTGCCGTTCCTGCGGTGCCAGGAGGCGCTGCTGCGCTGCGGGGGGGACATGGGGCAGGTGGGGGCTCGGGGGGGCGGGGGGAGAACCGGGAGGGAGCCAAGGGGGGGCCCTGAGGGCAATGGCGGAGGGGAGGGGCTGGGGAGCTGGGGGGGGGACACAGGAATCGAGGGTGGGGACGGGAGTTGGGGGATGATGGTCCGGGGGGGGGCACATGGGGACCAGGAAGGGGGAATGGGGGGGGGGGGGGGGACAGGGAGCTGAGGGGGGGAGGGGATGGAACCCAGGGGGGAGGGAACACCAGGAGGGGGTAAGGAAGGGGAATGGTGGGGGAGGAAGCGGGGGGGTGGATGTGGGGGGGAACCGTGGGGAAAATGGGGGCCTGGGGGGGGATCGGGGGGGGGGGGGGGGACGACACCAGGAGGGGGCAAGGGAAAGGGGATGGGGGGGAGGGAAGGAAGGGGGAGGGAGAGACGGGGGGTGAAGCGCGGGGAAGATGGGGGGGGGGGGGGGGGAGCAGAGACCGCGGGGGGGTCCCACGGGGCAGCTGAGCCAAAGCAGCGCTGTCCGTGGGTGGGTGCGGTCTGTGCCCCCACTGCAAGGGGATCCCACCTCCCCCCCCCATTTCTGTGCGTGTCCTCCGTGTGCCCCCCCCCGTGTGTGTGTGTCCCCCCCCCCGCAGGCAGAGGCCTGGCTGCAGGAGCAGGCGCGGCAGCAGGGCTGGAGCAAAGCCACGCAAGTGGGGGGCCGCCGGACGCGGGAGGGGCTGGTGGGGCTCCTGCGGGAGGGGCCAGCGGCCGTCATGGTGGAGGTGAGTGACACGGGGAGGGGGACACACACACGACCCCCCCCCCGCGGCTCTTCTGATGTCCCTGTCACTCCCGCAGGTGAACTGCGAGACGGATTTTGTGGCCAGAACCCCCGAATTCCAGCGGCTGGTGGAGGAGGCGGCGCTGGGCACCATGGCCCACTGCCGGGCTGCTGCCGCCCCCCCCGCCGCCTGCACCAAGGTGGGGGGGCAAAGGGGGGGCAAAGGGGGGAGTGGGCCAACCCAGCACCCCCCCAGCCCCCCCCAAAACCCCCCTTTTCCCTCTCTCCCAGCACATGCTGCAGGCGGATGAACTGGCCCAGCTCCGGACGGGGGCCGGGGGGGGGCCACTCAGGGACCACCTTGCGCTGGCTATAGGTGAGTGCTGGGGGGCCCCAAAATCCCAGTTTGGGGGGGGGCGGAGAAACCCCTGGAGAGGGACAAAAAACCCTTGGGGGGGGTGAGAAACCCTTGGGGGGGGGAGAAAACTTGGGCGGTGACTGGAGCTGGGGACGCAGCTCAGGAAGGGGGGTGCTGGGGTAGCCCCCCCGCCCCCCAACCCCGACCCCTTTTTTTAGGGAAATTAGGTGAAAATCTGACCCTGCGCCGCGCCGCGTGGCTGAGGGTGCCGGAGGGGGACGGTTACATCGCTGCTTACACCCACGGGTGGCTGCCGGCGCCAGTGGCCACGGGGCCACCGGTGGCCATGGGCACGTACGGGGCGCTGGTGGCCTGTCAGGTGCCAGAGCCTCGGCCCTCAGTGGCCACCTTGGAGGAGGTGGGGCGAAAGGTGGCCCAGCACGTGGTGGGGATGGCCCCCACGGCCGTGGGGACCCCCCAGGACCAACCCCGGGGGGGGGGCGAGGAGGAGGAGGAGGAGGAGACGCGGCTGCTGGCGCAAAGTTTCCTGCTGGAGCCCGGCCTGACCGTGGGGCAGTTCCTGGGGGCGCGGGGGGGGCCACTGGCCGTGCGGGATTTTCTCCGCTTTCACTGCGGTGAGGAGACCCCCCCCTCGGCGGGGTAGGGCGGGGGGGGTCACCCCCACAAGCCCTGGGTCAGGATTAAGCCCCCCCCCCCCCCCCCCTCGAGCTCAGCCTAACGCCCCTGGGTCAGGATTAAACCCACACAGAGCTCAAACCGCCCCCCCCCGGGTCAGGATCAGGCCCCAGCAGTGGGGGGG
The DNA here is from genome assembly GCF_047716275.1 of Strix uralensis. NCBI lineage: Eukaryota > Metazoa > Chordata > Aves > Strigiformes > Strigidae > Strix > Strix uralensis. Next base: position 856,026 of record NC_134004.1, on the reverse strand, counting down.
GGGTGTGTGTGTGTGGAACTGTGGTACCCTGACACCCCTGAGCCGGTTTGGGGGGGGGGGGGGGGCAGTGTGAGCCCCCCCCCAGCATCTCGGGGGGGGCGGGGGGGGGGATGAGGCGGAATAAAGCTGTGGAGGAACCAACCCCCCCGTGTTCTGTGGGGTGGGGATGTGGTGGGGGCCCCATTTCCCACCCTGTGTGTGCCCCCCCCCCCCACGACAGCTCCCCAACATCCCTGTGCCCCCCCCCGCCCCCAACACCCCACAGAAAACACTTTTTTTCTGTTTTTTTTAATGGCAAATCGGTACAAAAGGTCTCAAACCATGCGGGGGGGGGTAGAGGAAAGGGGTGCAATGGCCGGGGGGGGGCTGTGCCCAGGAGCCCCCCCAAAGGGAGGGGGACACACACACTGGGGGTGTTTGGGGGGGGCACTTTCTTGTACCCCTTGAGCTGGGTTGGGGGGTGACACTGGGGGGGGGGGGGGTGTCACACCCCTGGGTGCTGCGGGAGGGTCCAGCCGCAGTCCTGGAACTGGGGGGGGGGGAGGGGGGGGCGATGACACATGACAGTGGTGGCCTCGGGCTGGGGGTGACATGGGGGGAGGGCACAGGGGGGTCCCCACAACCCCAGCTCCTTCATGCCCCCCCCACGCAGACACATGAGCACCCCGTGCCCCCACAGGGGGGTGGTGACAGGAACGGTGGGGGGGGGGGGGACACAGGGTCCATGGAGCCCCCCCCCCCCGCCCAATCCTGTCCCTGCTCCCCTTGGCTGGGGGTGAGGGGACTGGGGGGGGGGGGGGGGCGAGGACAGGAGGGGGACAAGGGACTGAGGTGGGGGGGGGGGGGGGGAAGGGACAGAAGTAGCGGGGGGGGGGTGACAGTAGCGGGGGGGGGGGGGGTGTGGTGGGACACTGGGGCTCTGCACCCCCAACCCCCTTCCCCCCCCCCCCCCCGCTGTCCCCAGCACTGCCAGACCCGGGGCCGCCCCCCCCCCCCGTGTCTCCCCCCCCCCGCCCCGGTCCCGGTGTCGTCACCGGCCGCCTCCCGGGACAAGTAACCGGGAACAGGCCGGGCTGGAACAGCCTATCCTGGATTACTTGAACCGGGCCGCGGCCGCGCTCCGCTGCCCCCCCCCCGCGGCCCCCCCCCGTGTCCCCGCGTCCCCTCCAGCCGCTGCATCACCGGGCAGGTCCCGGGGGGGCCACGCGTGTCGCGTGTGTGTCCCCCCCCTTGGTGACGGTGTCCCTGGGGGGGTGACACGGGGCTGGGGGGGGGGGGTTGGGGGGTTCCTGGGTGTCGTCCCCCCCCCCCCCGCGCGGGTCCCGGCAGTGACGGGGGGGGCGGGGCCCCGGCTGGGTGGGGGCGGGGGGGAGACGCGACAGTAATGGGGGGGGACACACACACACGCGTCGCCCCGGCCCCGCACCCCGGCACCTCCCGGTGTCCCCCCGCCCCCCTCCCCGCGCCGCCGCCACCGGGGACTCGCCCCCGCCCCTCCCCCTCCCCGGTACCTGCCGCCTCCCGCCGCCGTCGGGCCCGGGGGGGGGGGGGAGGGGAGGGGGGGACCCCACACGGGGGGGGGGGGGAGGGGGGGGGCCGCGCCGCCCCGCACGCGCCCGCCGGAGGAAACGGGGCCGCGGCGGTTTCCAGGCCCCCCCCGGCCGGGCCGGGATCGGGGGGGTGGGGGGGGAGGGGCGGGGCGGGGGGCGGGGGGGAGGGGCGGGGTGGGGGAGGGGCGGCCGCGTCCGGCGCTTTGTTATTTTGTTATCGACGGCGGGAGAAGGGGGGGGGGGCGGGGGGGGGGGGCCTTGAAACGGCCGCCGGGCACTGATTGGTCGGGCGGCAGGCGGGGGCGGAGCCGCTGCGCGGGGATTGGTGGGGAGCCGCGGGGGGGCGGGGCCAGCCCGTGTTTACCTCCAAACATTCCAGGCCCGCGGGAGGGGGCGGGGCGGCGCGCGCAGGACACGCCCCCTCCGCCGGGGGGAGGGGCTGGGGGCGCCCCACGGCCACAGCGCGTCCTGCCCCTCCCCCCACCGACCCCCCCACGCTGGGCCCCACGGGGGGGGGAGGGGCAAATTTCACCGCCTCCCCCCACCCCCCCCCCAAAAGGGCCGAATTCAGCCCCGCGGCCGCGCCCCGGCGGGGGCCCCCAGTGCCCCCCAGTAACCCCAGTGCCCCCCAGTATCCCCAGTGCCCCCAGTGACCCCAGTATCCCCTATTATCCCCAGTATCCCCAGTATCCCCCAGTATCCCCAGCACCCCCAGTGCCCCCCAGTATCCCCAGTGACCCCAGTATCTTCAGTGCCCCCAGTACCCCCCAGCATCCCCCAGTGCACCCAGTATCCACCATTATCCCCAGTGCTCCCAGTTTCCCCCAGTGCACCCAGTATCCCCCAGCATCCCCAGCATCACCCAGTGCCCCCAGTACCCTCCAGTATCCCCAGTGCTCCCAGTATCCCCAGTACCCCCCAGTATCCCCAGTGCCCCCAGTATTCCCCAGCATCCCCCAGTGCCCCCAATATCTCCAGTGCCCCCAGTATCCTGAGTCTCCCAGTATCCCCAGTCTTCCAGCATCCCCCAGTGCTCCCAGTATCCCCAGTGCTCCCAGTATCCCCAGCATCACCCAGTATCTCCAGTGCCCCCAGTATCCCCCAGTATCCCCAGTGCTCCCAGTATGCCCCAGTGCTCCCAGTATCCCCAGCATCACCCAGTATCTCCAGTGCCCCCAGTATCCCCCATTATCCCCAGTGCTCCCAGTATCCCCCAGTGCCCCCAGTATCCCTCAGCATCCCCCAGTGCCCTCAGTATCCCCAGTGCTCCCAGTATACCCCAGTATCCCCAGTATCCCCCAGCATCCCCCAGCATCCCCAGTGCTCCCAGTATCCCCCAGTATCCCCAGTGCTCCCAGTATCCCCCAGCATCCCCAGTATCCCCCAGTATCCCCAGTGCTCCCAGTATACCCCAGTATCCCTGGTGCTCCCAGTATCCCCCAGTATCCCCAGTATCCCCAGTATCCCCCAGTATCCCCAGTGCTCCCAGTATCCCCAGTATCCCCAGTGCTCCCAGTATCCCCCAGCGCTCCCAGTATCCCCCAGCATCCCCCAGTGTCCCCCAATATCCCCCATTGTCCGCAGTGCTCCCATTATCCCCAGTGCTCCCAGTATCCCCAGTATCCCCCAGTATCCCCAGTGCCCCCATTCAGGCCCTGCAGGGGGGGACGATAATGATGATTTTTAGAACCCACTGAGCCGTTTTGCTGAAATTTCAGCCCCTTTTCAGATTTAAAAACTATAAAAATACTATTTTTTGTTTAACAAGAAGCAAAACGACCCGTTTTCACATTTATTTATAGAGGGAAGGCTGACACCCCCCCCCCCGATTTTGGGGCTAATTACCCCAGAATTGGGGGTTTGATGACTCCAGAATTTGGGGATAATTACCCCAGAATTGGGGGTTTAATGACCTGAGAATTTGGGGATAATTATGGCAGAATTTGGGGACAAATAACCCAGAATTAGAAATTCCAGAATTGGGGGTTTAATGACCCCAGAATTTGGGGATAATTACCCCAGAATTGGGGGTGTGATGACCTCAGAATTTGGGGATAATTACGGCAGAATTTGGGATTTAATGACCCCAGAATTTGGGGTTCAATGACCTCAGAATTTGGGGATAATTATGGCAGAGTTTGGGGACAAATAACCCAGAATTTGGAATTCCAGAATTGGGGGTTTAATGACCCCAGAATTTGGGGATAATTACGGCAGAATTTGGGGACAAATACCCCATATTTAGGAATTTAATTATTCCAGAATTGGGGGTTTAATGACCCCAGAATTTGGGGTTCAATGACCTGAGAATTTGGGGATAATTATGGCAGAATTGGGGATTTAATGACCCCAGAATTTGGGGTTCAATTATCTCAGAATTTGGGGATTATCACCCAGAATTGGGGGTTTAATTACCGCAGAATTTGGGGATAATTATCCCAGAATTGGGGGTTTAATGACTCCAGAATTTGGGGATAATTACGGCAGAATTTGGGGACAAATACCCCAGAATTTGGAATTCCAGAACTGGGGGTTTGAGGAAAATCGGGGGGGGGGGGGGGGGGGGGGAAGGGTAAAATGGTGTTTTTTAACCTGTTGCTGAAATAAATAGGGGAAAAAAAGTGTTTTTTGGGTCCCTCGCGGGTGCTGGGGGGTCAGAGCCAAGTCCCGGGGGGGGGAAATTTAATTCCTCCTCAATTAATCCCCAAAACCCGCCCGCGGGAGCGGCCCCGACCTCGTTTCTGGGAAGAAATGGGACAAAGTGGGATTTTTTTGCCCCAAAAGGAGGAGCCGGCCCTGCCGGAGGCGCCCGCTTGGGGCAAATTTGACGGTTTTTGGGGCATTTTCTGGCTCCCGGGGATGGGGCAGGTAAAGGAGACGCTGGAAATGGAAACGCTAAAAATAGAAAAAAAACCATAAAAATGAGTAAAAATCAGCGTCGGCCGCGGGTTTGTCGGGCGGGACGAGCCCCGGGCCGGGCCCAGCGCAGCCGCGGCCCCTCGTTAATTAGTTAATTAACAGGCTGCGGGGTAACGAGGCTTTGGTTCGTCATGGTGAGGGGGCGGACACGCACCAGTCACCGGACTGGGAGCGGACTGGGGTGGGACTGGGAGCGTCCCACTGGCAGACTGGGAGCACCCCAGTACCAAACTGGGAGCAGACTGAGGCCAACCCCACGGCAAACTGGGAGTAGACTGGGAGCACCCTACAGCAGACTGGGAGCATCCCACTAACAAACTGGGAGTGTCCCACGAACAGACTGGGAGCACCCCACTGGCAGACTGGGAGTGTCCCACCAGCAGACTGGGAACAAGCTGGGAGCAGACTGGGAGCAGCCTACAGCAGACTGGGAGCGTCCCACTACCAAACTGGGAGCAGACTGGGAGCAGCCCACCGGGAGACTGGGAACAGACTGGGATCACCGTGTGGCAGACTGGGAGCTGACTGGGAGTGCCCCACTACCAAACTGGGAGCAGACTGGGAGCACCCTACAGCAGACTGGGAGCACCCTATGGCAGACTGGGAGTGTCCCACTACCAAACTGGGAGCAGACTGGGAGCACCCCACTGGCAGACTGGGAGCGTCCCACCAGCAGACTGGGAGCAGACTGGGAGCAGACTGGGATCCCCCTGTGGCAGACTGGGAGCTGACTGGGAGCACCCCGCTACCAAACTGGGAGCAGACTGAGGCCAACCCCACGGCAAACTGGGAGCAGACTGGGAGCACCCCACTGGGAGCCTGGGAACAGACTGGGATCCCCCTGTGGCAGACTGGGAGCACCCCAGTACCAAACTGGGAGCAGACTGGGAGCAGCCTACAGCAGACTGGGGGCATCCCACTACCAAACTGGGAGCAGACTGGGAGCAGCCCACTGGCAGACTGGAAACAGACTGGGATCACCCCAGTACCAAACTGGGAGCAGACTGGGATCCCCCTGTGGCACACCGGGAGCTGACTGGGAGCACCCCGACACCCCCCCCTCCCCCATACTGGTGGCTCGAGCCACCGCCCCGCCCATCCCATTCTCCCTCCCCATTGGCTGTTCGCTCCGTGACGTCATTGATGGACGGGGAGGGGGCGGGGCCAGGCATGGGCGGGATGGGGGGGGCAGGAGGGGGCAGGAAATGGGGCCAGAGGGGGACGGGGGCGAGAGGGGGCAAAAGTACGGGGGGGCAGAACGGGGCTGAGAGTGGGGGACGGGGGAGGAGGGGCTGGAGGGGATGGGGGGGCAGTGGTGGGGGGCAGGATGGGGGGGCAGTGGTGGGGGCAGGATGAGGTGGGGGGCAGAGGGGGGCAGTGATGGGGCAGGATGAGGTGGGGGGCAGTGGTGGGGGCAGGATGAGGTGGGGGGCAGAGGGGGGCAGCAGACCCCTCCCCAAGGGGCTTCCAGACCCAAATCCCCCCCCCCACCCCGCTCCACGCCCCAGCCCCCCCCTCGCCCCTGGTTCTCACCTGGGGACCCTCCCCAGGAGCAGGGGGGGGGCTGGGGCTGAGCCCCACATGTCCCCTGGCTGGGCCCCCCCCAGCGAGTCCCCCCCAGCCCGAGGGGACAACGGCGGGAACAGGGGCGAGGGGGGACCCCCGGCCCCTCCCCAGCGGGTCCCTCCTGGGGGACACACGGACCCTCCCCCCCTCCTGACCACAGCGGGGACCCCCCCCAGCCCCGTCACACCGGCAGACGGCGCAGCTTTGGGTCCCCTTTGGGGCCGCCCCTTCAACAAACTGCAACTAAACCCCCAGCTTAGTTAAACCCAGTTTAAGCCACCGATCGCTGACGGCATTAAACCTCGTTTCCTTCCAAAGCCAATTCCCCGACCGCGGCCCCCAAAAATAACCCCCCCGGACCCAATTTCCCCGCGAATCCGAGGCCGGATCCCGGCAGCTCTGAGCCCCCGCGGGGGTTTAGGCCTCACCCGCGTCCCCCGTCCTCGATTTACTCACCTGAAATACACGTTACCGTGTGCCGACGGCGCGATTGGATTACGGGAAAATTAGGATTATAGTGAATTCCTCCCGGAAAAAGGGGCCGGGAACATCGGTTTTATTTCTAAAACGGGCTGAAAGTTGAACAGAAAAGGTTAAATCGAGGCTTTTCCTGGAAAAGTCTGGCCCTCGGGTGCCGCCTTCGGGAGCCGCGGTTGGGGCGTTGGGTGAAGCGCCAAGGACATCGAAACAAAAAAAAGGCTTAAATGGGAAAATATTTAATTAAACCAGAAGATTTAATTAAAGAAAAGGTGAAATATGATGTTTGAAATAATTCGCTGTGGCTCGAATCGATCAGACGGAGGGGGAGGGGTGGGGAGTAAAAAGTGCGTCGCCGGTGGAGCCTGTTGGCTTTAAGCTCGGTTTAAGGATTAGGTTGAGGTTTTTGGAGGGTCCCAGCAGCACCTAAAATGTCTTGAAATGGCAGAAAACCAGCCCCGGGGCGGGTGCGCGGACCCTGCCCGGCTCCGAGCAGGAGGGACAGAGCCTGGCGGGCAAATTAATTAAAATCCGGAAAATTCACCGTGGCTCCGGGAAAAACGCGCGTGGGAAGGGGAAGGCGGCGCCGCCTCGGAGGGAGGGGGGGGAAGGTTGGACGTGGGGAGGTTTTAGGGCAAAATCAGCCGTAATTGGGTGTAGGGAGGGCCGGGGGATCGTCCCGCTGGGCGCAAAACCCAGGTTTCTCGGTGGCTTCTCCTCGTGGTCTCGCTCGTTCTCCCTCTGTAAAATCACTAATAACGAAATTCGGCCCCTGCTCAGTTTTCCAAGCCTGGGATTTTCTCTGAATTAGTTAAAAAAAAACCAAAAAAAAGGGATTAGCGTCACACCAGCTCTACCAACCAGGCAGAAAAAATTTGAATTGAAATCAGAAAAATCTCAGCGGATCCCTCTCCCAGATCAGATCGACTATTCGGGGGGAAAAAAAAAGGGGAAAAATTGTGGCAAAAAGCAAAACCCCCGCGAGCGGCGCCGGGGCGGGGCGGGGCCGGGACGAGCCCCGTGGCCGAGGCTCCGCGGCTCTTCTGGCCGCTCGCGGGACAGTCGGACCCCGGCGCCCTTCCGCTCGCCGTCCCCAGCCCGGCTCTGGGCTAAGCTCGAGGGACGGAGGAGAGTTTTCTGCAGCACGAGAAGGGTTTCTGTTAAAACCGGGTCTATCCTTACGACCGCGGCGGCCGGAGTCATCTGGTGACGAGCATGTCTGTGTCGACGTTGTTGAGGAGGAAGAGTTCGGGGTGAGCGGCGAATCCCAGGCGGCGCTGGAAGAGGCAAAGGAGAAGAGTTAGAGCTGGGAACAGCCCAAGTTGAGCAGGGTTTAACAAAGCTCGAGTCGAGCAGGGTTTAACAAAGCTCGAGTTGAGCAGGGTTTAACAAAGCTCGAGCTGAGCAGGGTTTAAGAAAGCCCAAGTTGAGCAGGGTTTAAGAAAGCTCGAGTTGAGCAGGGTTTAACAAAGCTCGAGTCGAGCAGGGTTTAACAAAGCTCGAGCTGAGCAGGGTTTAACAAAGCTTGAGTCGAGCAGGGTTTAACAAAGCTCAAGCTGAGCAGAGTTTAACAAAGCCCAAGTCGAGCAGGGTTTAACAAAGCTCGAGTCGAGCAGGGTTTAACAAAGCTCAAGTCGAGCAGGGTTTAAGAAAGCTCGAGTCGAGCAGGGTTTAACAAAGCTCGAGCTGAGCAGGGTTTAACAAAGCTTGAGTCGAGCAGGGTTTAACAAAGCTCGAGCTGAGCAGGGTTTAACAAAGCTTGAGTCGAGCAGGGTTTAACAAAGCTCAAGCTGAGCAGAGTTTAACAAAGCCCAAGTCGAGCAGGGTTTAACAAAGCTCGAGTCGAGCAGGGTTTAACAAAGCTCAAGTTGAGCAGGGTTTCATCGAGTCGAGCAGGGTTTCATCGAGTCGAGCAGGGTTTAACAAAGCCCGAGTGGGGCTCCCCCGCTCCTGGCCCGCTCACCGGCACGTTTCCACCTGCAGAACCCAAAGTTTTGGGGTTTCTCGCTTTCCCCCGCTTAGGCAGGCAAGTGACATCAATCAGTACTTGAGCTCTTCTGAAATTAACGGCGCTGCGTAATTAAGAACTTAATTAAGCCGCAGGGAGCACCCCGGGAATCGGCGGCCGCTGGCGGCGAGGGGAAGGCGACGCTGCGCTCAGACCCAGCCGGGGCGGAGCCATCGCTCAGGGTGTCAGCTCGTGCCACACCTTCGTTAATTAGGGGTTAATTAGGGTTAATTAGGGGTTATTAAGCGACGGAACTCTACGCTGCACAAATCTTATTTATTAGTGAATCGATTCACTGTACGGCCCGACCCACCGCGACGCTCCCGAGCAGCCGAGCATCAATTTCCTTCTCAATTTGGATGCGATTTGGGGCGCAGACGAGCCCTAATTAGCACTAACTGATTACACACGTTGGTTAATTAAGAGAACACGCTGCGGCCCGGCTCCGCCCCGAGGCGAAGGCAGCCGCTGCCCATCGGGGGTTTAGCAGAGCCCGACTTACCCCGAGCGCTCCTCAGCGGGTAGAAACAAACCCTAAAGCGCTTCCCTCCTCCCCGAGCCCCGCGGCAGCTTAAAATTGATAAAATCGGGATAAAATACCCCAAAAGAGAGAGCCAAGGCTCTGGCAGCCATGGGAGCGGGAAGCTCGCGGGGGAGGCGGCGAGGCAGCGACTTCTGCTGCCCCCAGCACCTTCCGCGAAGATTTTTAAGCCACGAGCGAGAATTATTTCATCCTCCGACCTCCCTGAGGAACCCACCGGGTCAGGTGAGCTTATCTCGAAATACACAGGGCTGCGCCTAAACTCGGGCTTAGCTGCAGCTCAAGGAAAGGCTCAGGAGAGGATAAAAATCAGCCAGATTTGGTATTTTTGTTTCAGCGCGGCGGAGAGTTTGGCCAAGGAGCAGACGGGAGCGACGCGCTGCCGGGGGGGGGGGAAAGCTGCTCCAGCGCAGGGCAGGAGGGGGGTGCAGTGTCCTGGATCCCAGCAAGGAAACCCCAGCGGGGACGGTGCCGAGGGAGGGGACGGAATCCCAGAATCATCCCGGTTGGAAAAGCCCTTGAAGCTCCTCCAGCCCCACCATGAACCTTCCCCTGACCGTTCCCAACTCCACCAGATCCCTCAGCGCTGGCTCAACCCGACTCTTCAACCCCTCCAGGGATGGGGACTCCCCCCCTGCCCTGGGCAGCCCATTCCAACGCCCAACAGCCCCTTCTGCAAAGAAATCCTTCCTAAGAGCCAGTCTGACCCTGCCCTGGCGCAGCTTGAGGCCATTCCCTCTTGGCCTGCCGCTGGCTCCTTGGCTCAAGAGACTCCTCCCCCCTCTCTGCACCCTCCTTTCAGGGAGTTGCAGAGGGCCAGGAGGTCTCCCCTCAGCCTCCTCTTCTCCACACTAAACCCCCCCAGTTCCCTCAGCCGCTCCCCATCAGACCTGTGCTCCAGACCCTGCACCAGCTCCGTTGCCCTTCTCTGGACACGCTCGAGTCATTCAAGGGCCTTTTTGGGGTGAGGGGCCCAAAACTGAACCCACTCATCGAGGGGCGGCCTCACCAGTGCCGAGCCCAGGGGTCAGACCCCTCCCCTGTCCCTGCTGGCCACGCTGGTGCTGGTACAAGCCAGGATGCCACTGGCCTTCTTGGCCACCTGGGCACACTGCTGGCTCATTACCAATCCCCCCCAGGTCCCTCTCTGACCGGCAGCTCTCCAGCCACTCCTCCCCAGGCCTGGAGCGCTGCTGGGGGTTGTTGTGGCCCAAGGGCAGCACCCGGCATTTGCCCTTATTGAAACTCCCCCAGCTGGGCTCAGCCCATCGCTCCAGCCTGCCCAGGTCTCTCTGCAGACCCTCCCCACCCTCGAGATGGTCCCCGCAGGGAAACCAGGAGCAACTAAACCGGGGGCCGGAGGGTTCGGACCCCGGGGGGTCGAGGAAAGCGCCAGCACGGCACCGCACACCCCTCCAGGGGCTCGTCCCAGCGGCCTGCGGGCACCAGACCTGTCAGGGGTCTCCGTTAGAAGCATCAGCGATTCAGAGCAACCCCCCCCCCCCCAAAAAAAAAACCAGACCCAAGAAGCCAAGTTGAAAAAGTATCTGTCTTTTAATCGAAAAGGTAGTTTGTACAAACTGGTTCAAAGGCAGATACGGGGGGAAAAAAATAAAATCAGTTTCACGAGGAGCAGAAGAGTGAGAACTCGATATCCAGAGGCTCCGGCGCAGAGCTACTGTCTTAAAGTTACTATTTGAGCAGAGCAGCCAGGAGAATCTCCTCTGACACCTTCCACATCAAAAAAATCCCAAATCCAGGAAAACTGGAGGGATCGCTACAGATGACAGAGCCCCTGGGCCGAGGCCGGGCGGCCACAAAGGCGCCTCCGGTCCAACACCCCCCAATTCCCACTGGCAACGCACCCACTGGGGCTTTTGGCTTGTGGAAATCGGTGTAAAACCTACAAATGTGACAATAAAGGGGTTAAATCCCGCTGGAATTTCTGAACTTGGAAACTAGAAATACGCCGTTTTCACGCTGGCTCAGCGCGAGGGGGGGACACGCAAAGTTCAGCTGGTTTGGTGACAGGTGGGAAGAGCGGAAACGCTCCTGCCCGTAATGAAAATGGAGTTTTCACGCTGTGCTTTGAGGTTTGTCACCTACGTTTAAGAAACGTGTCCCTGGCATCGTGAAATCCCCCCAAAACCTCGGGCAGAGATGGGTAAAACGCTCCTGAGAGCGCAGAAGGGGAGCGCGCGGCCCCTGACCCTGCTGCTCGCTCCCCGCGAGCCAACGGCACACTCGGGGCTTGTTCGTACCAGAAAATAAACCCCAGTTTGAACCAACCCCCCAAAATGTCTCCGAGGATTTGAAGGCTGCGGCGGGGGGGGGTGTTTGAGAGAGCAGTTCCCTGCCTGGGACTAGAGGGAGGAACGCGGAGGAAGGGGATGGATTTCCTGAGAAAGTGTCGATGAGGGCTGGACCCCGCGCGGGGCGTCCGGACCCAAAATAAATCCCTGCTGGGGGCGGGGGGGAAGGGGGCGAAGCAGCAGCAGGAGCAGCAGAGCCTGGCAAAGCCCGAGCTGGCACCGGCAGCGCCTGGTCCTGAGCCCTGGCTGCAGCCGGGACCCGGCTCCGAGCCAGCAGAGGTTGGTGGGGACGCACCAAACCACCCGCTCCCGGCCCTTCAGACCCACAAAAGCATTTCAGTACCTTAAAAAAAAAAAAAAAATCTTTGTGGAGCTGTGCCTCAACCGTGCCGAGAAGGGAAACCTCGCGAATTAACCCCCCGGGGTTAGAGCTTCTGACACCCGATTTTCAGGGTGACAAGACGAGAACCCCCGCCCCCCGCGGGACGTGACCTCAGCGCTCGCCGCACGCTGGGAGAAACGACAAACGACCTTTTCTAAGGAAAATGTATCGTTCCCCCCACGCTCTCTATGGTTATTCGCTACCAGCGGGCTCAGGGCGCCGTCCAGGTGAAGGCTTCTCCCCCAGGGAAACTCATGAAATGAAAAAACCCCCCAAGAAGGGCGATGAGGAAGGTTTTGTAGTGACTGAGAAGCGGGGCCGAGCACGTTTGGCAAATAAAAACCTGAAGTTGTGTCACAGCGGTGACTCCCCCGCAGGAGGCTCTTGGCATCCTCTGCACGGTGACATTTTGAGCCATAAAATGGGGTTTTGAGAACTATAGTGTTTCTATTAATCACATACATAGGGAATAAACTCACAAGACCATAAATAACCAGGAATATTAGAACGTGTTTCCTTTGCTGAGCACCAAAATCACATCCCAGGCGAGGAAAAAAAAAACCCAAAACAACCCCAGTTCTACCGCTGAGGTTCCCCGTCCTCACGGCATCCCGCCCCCGTGGAAGCTGCACATCGCGGCCAGCCCTGAGAAGTATTTTCAAGTGAGGAAAAAAAAAAAAAAAAAATCAAATCCAGTCAAACCCAGCTGCCCGCAGAGGTAGACTCTGGATGCAGCGTCACCGCGTGGCCGAGCGTCAGCGGCCGCAGCGTCCTTCAAGCGTCGCCCAAAAGGTGCATTTTGAATTTTCTAGCTTATTTTTCTCCAGTTCAGTGCAGGAGCAGCAGTTCCCTGGAGCTTTAGTGTTTCTGCTACATGGATCAAAACGCTCTGGGGGGGGAGAGTCTGCCAGTTTTAATGCAAAAAAAAGAGGCTGGAGGCCCAGGGGAGGCGGGAGGAGGAGCCAGCGCTTCCCTCCGCGCCACAAAACGTGTCGGTGGCTGCGAACAGGCAGCTCCTGGGCTGCACGACCGACACAGCGCTCGCCCTGACCAGCGTGATTAGAGGCGCTCAGCAAAGGAAACATCCACCTTTTAAAGTATTTCAGCAGCAACACGTTTCCCAATAGGTACATCTGATTTTTTCTTTCTTGCACGCGCGTGTTTCGTGCGCAAACCGCACACGCGTCTGTCTCTGTTCACACGGGGACCCACAGACACGCACGGGCTCTGAGGGCTACTCCTGTGCAGGGACCCCGTGGCTACTTAGCGGGGTGAGAAGGTGACTCCTCGGTGAGCAGAGTCCGGGTGACGCTTACCGTTTTCCCGCAGGCCAGGAAGGAGACGCCCAGAGCAATGAGACACAGCCAGCTCTGCAAGAGAGAAGGTGCCGGGGATTAGAAACGCTGCAGCACCGCAGAGACCCGGGCTCTGCTCGTGTCAGTGTGATCAGGCTCTTGGTGAGGCCGCCCCTCGATGAGTGGGTTCAGTTTTGGGCCCCTCACCCCAAAAAGGCCCTTGAATGACTCGAGCGTGTCCAGAGAAGGGCAACGGAGCTGGTGCAGGGTCTGGAGCACAGGTCTGATGGGGAGCGGCTGAGGGAACTGGGGGGGTTTAGTGTGGAGAAGAGGAGGCTGAGGGGAGACCTCCTGGCCCTCTGCAACTCCCTGAAAGGAGGGTGCAGAGAGGGGGGAGGAGTCTCTGGAGCCAAGGAGCCAGCGGCAGGCCAAGAGGGAATGGCCTCAAGCTGCGCCAGGGCAGGGTCAGACTGGCTCTTAGGAAGGATTTCTTTGCAGAAGGGGCTGTTGGGCGTTGGAATGGGCTGCCCAGGGCAGGGGGGGAGTCCCCATCCCTGGAGGGGTTGAAGAGTCGGGTTGAGCCAGCGCTGAGGGATCTGGTGGAGTTGGGAACGGTCAGGGGGAGGTTCATGGTGGGGCTGGAGGAGCTTCAAGGCTTTTCCAACCTAGACAATTCTGTGATATCTTCTGTGAAATAAATCCAGCAGCTTATCCTGCCTGCAAGGAGTCTCAGCTTGAGCCAGACTTACCAAATACGCCACAAAGGACAGGTAGATCACGCTGAGAACCGCAGCCCCAACATACAAAGCCACATGGTTCAGGGCCCGGACATAGTCCACCACGAAGTACATGTTAACGCTGCAGATGAGGAGGATCAGCACGCCGCCAGCGACCTTCCAGAACCTGCCAGCCAAAGCGAAGCAAAACAGGGTGAGGCGGGGAGGGAAACGTGTGCCTGAGGCCAGCGAGACGCCGTCTCCTGCTCGGAGGCGATTCCCTTCGTACTTACAGTCCGTTGGCAAAATCATTCATGACACTGGGCAGGCTGGTGAATGTCAGGACGGGGATCAAAGCGAACGGAAGCTGGAATAAGCAAGAAAACACAGAAGAATAAAGACTGGAAATTGTTCTGATGACCTCAGCACAGCCAAACATCCGAGGTTTGCTCATATCTGACAGCATTTCCCCAAAGCCATTGTAACGTGTGTCAGAGGGACTTCCCCTGGCTGGCAGGAGGAAGCAATTCCAGACCCTGGCTGAGCCTCCCCACCTCTCCCCAGCAGATCAACATCTGACAGTAACTCGCTCTGCTCAGCTGCTCCTGCAAACCCTCAGGCACCAGAAGCTGAAATATTCAGTGTCGGATGTTTTTCTCTGAGACCTGACCTCCAAACCGGGCGCTGCTGCTCACCTGGAGGCTCATGAGAACGTTTAAGAAGTCGTTCATGCCCGTCAGGTGTTCGACGTCCTGAAAGATGGCGACGAAGAGGGTGGGGGTGATGGCGATGGAGCGGGTCAGCAGCACCCGGGCAAAACGGGACCACCGCAGGTTCAGGAAGCCCTGCAGGAGAAAAAAAAAAGCAGAGCAGCTGCTGGGTGAAAACACTACGGAGCCTCCAATGGCAGCAGGAAGAGGCAGGACCGAGAGCTGATTCGGTTGAAAGGCACATCAGGGAGTTTTATGGAGCTTCCAGCAAGAGCTGCATGTCCACGGAAGGGGCATCATCAACAAGAGCTTTAAAGGCTCAGGAATAGAGAGAACGGGGCCGCAGGCAGCCGCTAAAAGTGCTAATTACCTCCATAACGAACTGCCCGGAGTACGTCCCCGTCATGGTTGAGCTCTGGCCGGCAGCGAGGATCCCGATTGCCCAGATATAGAGAGCGGCAGGGCCGAAGTAACAGCCCAGAACGACGCCCTGGAACAGAGAGTCGCAGCCTCACATCTGAGAGCAGGAACAAGAGCGAGCAGGTGAATTCCCTTGGGACCAGATTAATCACGGATGTTGAGTTGAAAGAGAAGGAATAATCCACTTGTAGGAGAGGGAAGAGCATCCCCTGCGCTGGCAGCAGAGAGGCGAGACCTCACGGGCTGCGGTTTTACCAAAGCAGATTCAGGATCAGCAAGGAAAAACTTTGTCAGGGCCAAACTAATGAAAGAGGGAACAGAGAGCTGGGGAGAGTGGGGTCGGGTTAGATGCAGCACAGTTAGCAAAGGGATAGCAGAATCCCAGAATCATCCCGGTTGGAAAAGCCCTTGAAGCTCCTCCAGCCCCACCATGAACCTCACCCTGACCGTTCCCAACTCCACCAGATCCCTCAGCGCTGGCTCAACCCGACTCTTCAACCCCTCCAGGGATGGGGACTCCCCCCCTGCCCTGGGCAGCCCATTCCAACGCCCAACAGCCCCTTCTGCAAAGAAATCCTTCCTAAGAGCCAGTCTGACCCTGCCCTGGCGCAGCTTGAGGCCATTCCCTCTTGGCCTGCCGCTGGGTCCTTGGCTCCAGAAACTCCTCCCCCCTCTCTGCACCCTCCTTTCAGGGAGTTGCAGAGGGCCAGGAGGTCTCCCCTCAGCCTCCTCTTCTCCACACTAAACCCCCCCAGTTCCCTCAGCCGCTCCCCATCAGACCTGTGCTCCAGACCCTGCACCAGCTCCGTTGCCCTTCTCTGGACACGCTCGAGTCATTCAAGGGCCTTTTTGGGGTGAGGGGCCCAAAACTGAACCCACTCATCGAGGGGCGGCCTCACCAGTGCCGAGCCCAGGGGTCAGATCCCTTCCCTGTCCCTGCTGGCCACGCTGGTGCTGGTACAAGCCAGGATGCCACTGGCCTTCTTGGCCACCTGGGCACACTGCTGGCTCATTACCAATCCCCCCCAGGTCCCTCTCTGACCGGCAGCTCTCCAGCCACTCCTCCCCAGGCCTGGAGCGCTGCTGGGGGTTGTTGTGAACAGTCAATCCATAATAATAATTTTGCTGGTCCAAGGGCTGGGCTCAAGGATCCCCAGGGTTTTCCTCCAGCTCCGTTTCTGACGACCCCACTGCAGGCCCCGGCCTTCCACACTCTCAGAAGAAGCAGCCGCTCCCAGACAAGGCCACTGGGCTGCCGGAGACGAGGCCACCCCGGCCCGCGGGTCACTCACCCCTTTGTAGATATCCACTTCCAGTGTCTTGTTGTTGCTTGGGAAGAGCGAGGAGTGCGGGCTGCTGGTGTTCACACAGACGCTGCTCTGCAACGACACGAAGGGGCAGGCGCTTGGGTTTGCTCCCAGAAGTGAGGACAAGCAGAAAAGGCTCCACGTGAGGAGCTGGAGGTCGCAGGGTGCTGGGTTCAGACTGGTTTCAATATCAGCACCCCTGTTCGTTTTTCTCCCTTTTACACCCAGAATATAGAGGCTGTGCTTGACCCAGCTGCCCCTGGTTTGGTGGCAGCCAAGTGCCAGCCCCGACTCACCACATCCGCGTTGGTCTTTTCAAAGAAAGCCTCGGCGAAGACGGTCACCACGAAGATGTTAATGATGAAGGAGACAAAGAGCGCGATGCAGGACTCGATGAAGAAATACTTATTGGCTTCTCGTACTTCTCTCTTGTTCGCACGGTTCACTTGCCGGGACTGAAAAGGGGGTGGTGACAACAGCAGGCTTGAGAAACAGGAATTCACTATTATATTACTTATATCTGTAATTACACTTGATTAAACTGACAGTGGGACTCAGGTCACTGGATGGGAAGAGAATGTGCTGGAGGGAAGACAAAGCGAACGCCACCATCTGCACAACAAACAGCGGCCGTGCTGGCCACGAGACACACCCACGGGAAGGACACGTGTCCCAAAGCTCCCACGGCTCTCCCAGTGCCAGGGGCCCAACCAGCCTCCTGGGGGGGGGTTGCTACGTCCCCACCGTAGTAAATGCTTAAAGCAGAATTCCAGAGGGTGTGACTGCTCCAGTCCAGGAGTTCCCCTGTGCTGGGCACTGGTGGGGCCGCCCCTCGATGAGTGGGTTCAGTTTTGGGCCCCTCACCCCAAAAAGGCCCTTGAATGACTCGAGCGTGTCCAGAGAAGGGCAACGGAGCTGGTGCAGGGTCTGGAGCACAGGTCTGATGGGGAGCGGCTGAGGGAACTGGGGGGGTTTAGTGTGGAGAAGAGGAGGCTGAGGGGAGACCTCCTGGCCCTCTGCAACTCCCTGAAAGGAGGGTGCAGAGAGGGGGGTTGAGTCTCTTGAGCCAAGGACCCAGCGGCAGGCCAAGAGGGAATGGCCTCAAGCTGCGCCAGGGCAGGGTCAGACTGGCTCTTAGGAAGGATTTCTTTGCAGAAGGGGCTGTTGGGCGTTGGAATGGGCTGCCCAGGGCAGGGGGGGAGTCCCCATCCCTGGAGGGGTTGAAGAGTCGGGTTGAGCCAGCGCTGAGGGATCTGGTGGAGTTGGGAACGGTCAGGGGGAGGTTCATGGTGGGGCTGGAGGAGCTTCAAGGGCTTTTCCAACCCAGGTGATTCTGGGATTCTGTGATTCTGAGGGTTTCAGGCCTTCCAGCCTGCCATCCCTGTCCGTGCCTTCTACACGAACCAGCACAGCCGCTTACCTTGACCAAGGCAGAGTGCAGGTACATGTTGTGTGGCATGATCACGGCGCCCACGATCCCCACGGCCTGCTCCAGCTGGGGGGTGCCGCAGTTCTGGCAGTAGGGGATGAACAGCCCCTTCAGCAGCTTCTCCTGGTTGGGTTTTACTGTGATATACTGGGCACAGAGACAGAAGAAACATGGGTGTTTTTAGCATCGCCCGGTCGCTTAGGCTGCCCTTTTGAAGACACTCGAAAGCCAAAGCTTTGCTAAAATGCAAAACCACGACCTGGCCACCCTCTGGTGTTTACTGAAGCGGGGATGCTGCGCTGCACAGGACGTGCCGGTCTCCAGAGGAGGCAGCGTTCAGGACAGCCCACGCTGCAGCCCCGGGGCTGAGCCAGACGACCCATCAGAAAACACAGACCCAGCTTCAAACATTTTAAGTGTTTGCCGCCGTGTTTTGGTGCTGTTTGGGCACAGGGGCAGCGGTGGGGGGAGAGGGAACGCGTCGCCCAAGAGCTCTGGGGGAGGCGCAGAGGTGGCGGAGGTACCTCGTATCCAAACGTCAGAGCCATGATGGTGATCAGGAACCCAAAGAACGCTTCCAGTTTGCGCAAGCCTGGGAGAAGAACGAGGACCATCAGCAAATTGAGAAATGCTGAATCTCCCCATTTAGTTTCCAGAATTCAAAAGGAGAAATTACCATATTTGTCCAGGAAGAGAAAGACGAAGGTGTCAGCGATGGTGATGAGCACGCCGCCCCACAGCGGGACCCTGCGAGAGACGGGCACCAGCAGACACCAGCTTACAAAACACTTCAACCTCCTCCTCCAGTCTCAACAATCAGACTCCAAAATCTTTTTTTTTATTTAGGGCGCTTGTTTGGGGACAGAACCACATTGTCCAAGGGTTTGTTTACAGTCTGAGAAGACATTTGGCTGCACAGGGCAAGGGACCGGAGGTTTGGTTTTTGCACAGACAGCTCCCTCCCCAAATCTCCAGGGCAAATCCCGTGTCCACACTGAGAATGACAGGAGTGAGCAAGACCTTTAACAGCTACTGGGTACAAAATTGCAGCTTCCTTTTACATCTGCATTTCCAACCCAGGGCAGGGGGGGAGTCCCCATCCCTGGAGGGGTTGAAGAGTCGGGTTGAGCCAGCGCTGAGGGATCTGGTGGGGTTGGGAACGGTCAGGGGGAGGTTCATGGTGGGGCTGGAGGAGCTCCAAGGGCTTTCTGGTAGTACTTTATTAGGACTGTAAAATTCTCCAGGAAAGCTGCAGCTGAATTCTGGTGTGTATCAGTTATAGCTAAAACAAAAGCCAGAACTCACTGTTCTCCTTATAGCCAGAAAAAAAAGAAACAGGCACCAAAGGCTGAGTCATCTCAGCGAGCTAGCACAGCTTAGATGAATCACCCTCTACAAAGAGCTTATTTTGGAAGATTTATAGGAAATAAATGAGTCTCTTTTGGCACAGACAGTGTCACTTTCTTAATCTTAGAAAGGAGCACTCATTTCCTGCTGCCCTCTGATGACAAACCCAACTTACTTCCCCACAGACAGCAGGTTAATCGCGATCGCCGAGCCAATGACTTCCTGCATGTCGGATCCAATGATCGCGAGTTCGACCATCAGCCACAGGATAATCCGAGGAACCTGGTAAAGAAATATCCAAGACCATTAAAAAGAGGGAAAATGCCTTCTCCCTTTCATCTCCCGGGTGAGCACAGGGGCGTGGCGGTCGCGCGCTCAGGAATGGTCTCCTCTCCCTGGCGATGGCCACTGGATGGCTGGTCCGGAGCAGGATTCCAGGTTACCTGTGGCAATCGCTGGAGGAGGCTCCCGGGTCACTTATATAATCTAAATTACTCGCCTCGCTACATTTTGCTCGTTGTGAGAGTGAGACTGGAGGTTTCCATGTACCGAGGCGCTGGGAAAGGAGCATCGGAAGATATTTCACGTGGTCAGAGCAGTGACAAAGTCTCAGGTGTTGGATGAGACACAGCAAAGTGCCCAGGGCTGGGGACAACACGACAGCCCCACTCATCTTCAGCTGAACGAGAGGCAGAGCCCTCTCTTACACAAGCAGGGAAATTTAACAGCCTGGTCTCATTCTAAAGGACCCTTTCCCTCCTCATGATTCCTTGAGCTCACTTAACCGACAAGTATTTCAGCTTTGGGAGGCAGCAGGCCAAACCGAAAAGCTGAAATCCTGGGTTTTATCCCTGACTCTGTCTGCAATTCACTGGCAAATGCCAGGACACTCACTCCACCTCCCTCTTTCTGTTTTCCTTTTTCCAAGATGGGGAGGACACCAACGGGACCTGAAGCGTCCCCCATCTGCTCTCCTAACAGCCCAGGTTCTGAACGAGCCCTTCGCTGGTGCTGCTTCAGGGCTACAATTAAAATCGTCCTCGAAATTTGCTTTTCTTCCAACTGTGAGCCAAACCAGAAGAAACCAACTTAATCCCCCAGCTTCTGGGACAGTAAAGCAAGATGTGACGATGAAAATATATTTGGGCACCCGCAACGCTTTCTCCTGAGGAGGATCTGGCACTTAACGGGCAGCAGTGACAGCTCACGAGTGACAGAATCCCAGAACCATCTGGGTTGGAAAAGCCCTTGAAGCTCCTCCAGCCCCACCATGAACCTCCCCCTGACCGTTCCCAACTCCACCAGATCCCTCAGCGCTGGCTCAACCCGACTCTTCAACCCCTCCAGGGATGGGGACTCCCCCCCTGCCCTGGGCAGCCCATTCCAACGCCCAACAGCCCCTTCTGCAAAGAAATCCTTCCTAAGAGCCAGTCTGACCCTGCCCTGGCGCAGCTTGAGGCCATTCCCTCTTGGCCTGCCGCTGGCTCCTTGGCTCCAGAGACTCATCCCCCCTCTCTGCACCCTCCTTTCAGGGAGTTGCAGAGGGCCAGGAGGTCTCCCCTCAGCCTCCTCTTCTCCACACTAAACCCCCCCAGTTCCCTCAGCCGCTCCCCATCACACCTGTGCTCCAGACCCTGCACCAGCTCCGTTGCCCTTCTCTGGACACGCTCGAGTCATTCAAGGGCCTTTTTGGGGTGAGGGGCCCAAAACTGAACCCACTCATCGAGGGGTGGCCAGACCTGTGACAGAACCGCACTGACCCAGCCCAGGCGCTCCCCAAAGAGCCCCCCTGTACCTGCCCTGTACCGCCGCGGAGCAGGAGCTCACCCACCTTCTGGTACTGCCGGTTGCAGACTTCGGCGAGGTGCAGCCCCGTCACCACCCCCAGCCTGGCAGCCAGGCGCTGCAGGAGCAGCCCGATGATCGTCGCCAGCATCAGCACCCAGAGCAGCTGAGGGAGACACGAGGGTGGGAGTGGGTGCACGGGGGCAGCAAGAAACAACAGCCCTGCACAAGGTCCCAGGTCCCCGAGGACGCCTACGCCCCGCACACACCTTTAGGAATCCCAGGCTTTTTAAAATACACATTATTGACATTGAGAGGGTGTTTTATGTGCCTGGAACTGGCACGGAAAGGACCCAATGCATATAAAGGCAGGAGTCACTGCTGGGGAGGGCACACGAGAGCCTCACTCTCCCCTTCTCCTTCTCTGGGGTGTTTTCAGCTCAGCAGCAACAACAGCACTATCAGTACTCCTGCCCTAGAGTGCGGATGGGTATGTGCTTTGCACAACTTACAGCACTTCATCTGGAGGTTTCTGCACTGACCTTAAATCCTGCGACAGCCCCGGACTGTAAATCCGACTCGATGTTGCCCGGATCCAGGTAGGCAATGCTCATCAGAAAGCCCGGCCCAGTGAAAGCCCAGAGCTTGCGGAAACTAAAACACGAGTGCTACGGAGGGGGAGAGAGGATGGAGACATCAGCAGTCAGCCCTCTCCCAAAGCAGGGGACACCCCAGCTACCAGGCGTAAAAACCGGCAAGAGACAACCAGGGTTTGATTTTGATTTCCTCACTGCCTCGACAGATAAGATCAGCCCGTTCTTTCACCTGATCTGAGACTCTCCAGCAATCTCTGGTCCTCATCTAAAGAGTTTAAGGCCAGACTCTGGGACAGCCAAGGACACACTCATGTAAATCTGGGTGGGAGATGAATCCCCCTGTGTCTGCAGCCGAAAATGCTGCCTTGTTGCTTAATCAAAAGCCAAGAGGGCACCTATCCCCCCTGCAAAGGGGACAATGCTGGGACAAAGGCCAGTGAAGGGCGCGTGCTCCCTTGATAAGGGAAGGGAGCCAAGGTCCTCTCCCCTGGGGCTACAAACAAGACATTTCTCTTGCTCTTTCACAGATCTTGCTGCTCCAGGCTTCTCAGGAGACAAATCCTGCGTGACGAATCATTAACTCCACAGCAAGCGCAGGAGACCCTGCACCCCCTTCACCCCCAGGGGAACGACTCACGTGGGTACCGAGCGCTCGCAGATTTTTTCCGATGGGATTTTCCTACCGGAGCGAGCGCAGGGAGGGCCCAGCCCCACTCACCGTTTCATCTTCGGGAATCGGGATCTTGCTGTCGAAGTAGGTGGTAAAAGGCTCCTCTGAGGAGGCGTCCGGCGGCTGCAGCGGGTTCCTGCTGCTGGAAATGGTGCTGACGACCTCCCCGTGCTCCCCGGAGGGATCCTCTGCAGTGGAGAGAGAAGTGGAAAAGGAAGGAGGAGTGAGTGAGGGTCCCTGCAAACACAGGAAAACGTGGCAGGGGCCTGGCGAGACCCACAGGCAGAGCAAAGTGAGCGTGTTCTGCCCTCACAGCTAATGCTAATGAGGCTATTAAGAGATAATCAAATGAAAATAGTATCTGCTGCTGTAAACACACCCCAGGAGACCACATTGACTTGCCCAAACACTCCTCCTCCCCCACGGTGAGAGGAGGCTGCCTAGCTGGCAGTTTATTTATTCAGATTAATTTAAAAAGAGCCGTCACGGGGCACTGTGCGACGTAATGGCAGCCCCAGTATCACCATAATGATTAACTGGGACTGACCACGCCAGATCCAAGAGAAACCCGTGGTTGTCTCCGCACCACTTCAGAGAGCGTGACCCCAAACTCTCCTGCCCGAACAGACCATCGGCGAGAAGTTTAGTCCTGGAAGGACCCTGCAGCTCCTGCTCCTGTCCAGGAAACGCACAATGCAGCGCTTGTTCGGGAGCGAGCGGCACTCAGGAGACAGTTTTCTCCTAAAGCACGACAGGCAGAAGGTGGAGCCAGCCCCGATGGATTTTCACAACAGTTTCTAAATTTAACTCGTGAGGAAGGTGCCGGGTCGCTGCAACGCACGTTCCCACAGGTGAGGTGTTAAGCCTTGGAACGCCACGCGATTCCTCCCCTGCCCACCTCCAGGAAAAACCCCCAATACTCACTTCTGCTCTCCTTTCGTGGCATTTGGCTCCAGGAGCCGAAGAGCAGCGTGCGGTCCTGAGCACCCAGCTCCTTTGTGAAAGGAGGATTAAAACCAAGGCCAGCTCTTTTACCAAGTTTCCTATTGCATCATCAGAGTAAACTGAAGTTGCTTGCTCCTCCTTCTTCCCTGCCTCCCAAATATCTCGCAGGGCTGCCTGCCCTGCCAGCAGACCCGTTTACATAATGGATTTAGAGCGACCTGTGGCAGGAGAGATGGGTCTGCACAAGACAGGCTTGTTCATCTGGTTAAGCAAGGCTGAGCGAGCCCCAGGAACTGTAAATCTCCTGCTGGGCTCCTCTCAAAAGCCTGAGGGTTTGCGTCCACGGTAGCGGATGGGGTGGGAAACAGGCAGGCTGAAGCCTTGGGGTGGTGTTTGCAGGACAAAGGAATTAATTAAACGGAAGGTGGATGTATGAGAGCAGATCTGCTGGGCCACAGAGGGGGTCTTACCGTGGGACGCCTTCTGGGCCGTGTCGGAGCTCCCCATGGTGGAACCCTTCCAGTGGCCTGGAAACTGGTTTAGATTGGCCACGTTGCCTGCAAAGGAGAGGGGAAAAAACCTGTCAAGAGGAGAATAAAACCTACAGGAGAGGCGACAGAACCAACAGCTCCTGGCCGGGACAGATTTACTTCCGCAGCCCTTTTCCAGCTTTGAAGAACCTTGCAGGGCCAGGGGGGGAGTGATTTGCCCAGGACCTGCTTGGAAACTCCTGCTGCAGCGACACGAAGGAGGGTGAGTGGACTGACCGGGCACACCAAGGCGGCAGCAGCCAGGCTTAGGACAGAGCCTGTTGTGAAACTCCAGATAAGGAAACAAGAGTGGAATTTCCTTTATGTGTAAAAATTACATACCATCCCTCCCCTTCCAGGCACAACTATTACATCGATGCTGCATCCTCTACGGGGCAACTGAAGTTTCTTTTAAGGGCGTGCTGTACCTCTTTCACCACGGTGTGTTTTTAAACCTGACCCACGCAGGGAGGAACTGGTATCAGGCACAGGACTTTGGATGAAGCTGGAGCCCTCCGGGCTTTAAAAGGTCAAACCCCCCAAACCCCTCAAGGACAAGTCAAAGCACCACCAATATATATGTTTGGTATGTAAAGCACTTAATCTTCCCTAAAGCCTCTTGCATATTAACGGGAGATTTCCTTATAACAAGGCAACACTGGTTCAGTGAAGACATAAAAGGAAAGCATTAGCCAGGAATTCATTTTAAGTGATTTGAACCAATTTTAGGTTTTCATAGATTAATTCCCCAGTTCCATAACCAGCTCCAAAGGTGGTTTGGAACCAAGCCAGGCATGCTAAAATAATTCAGAGAGGGTTACTTTACGCAAGGCTGGAGCGACACTGTTTGTTGTAGGCAGGGTACAGTTGTTATTTATCTACGCAAACAGACTCCAGATCTGGAAGTGTTGACTCGAGGGCAACAAGATGAATAAAACACGCCACAGGAGCTGCACAACTCGCCGCTCGCTCCCACCAACAAACCTGTCAAGGCTTATTCCTGCTTATTCTGCCACTTTGCAAATAACCCGGAGTGTTTGCTCCGGACGAGCGTGCAGGAGGATTCATCTGCGCCGGTGCGGAGCTCGGCGATGAACCGTAAGATTTTCCCATCCTGCTTTTTTTTTGGCTGCACCCGGCCAGCTCTGCCTCTGCTGAACTCAGCGGCTCCACCGGCCTCATCGGGGCAGCAGAAAGCGGCTCGAGGTGCTCGCCCGGGGACAGGGGGGCTGGGGAGGACCCCGGGCTGCCCGGTCATGGCTCCTCGAGCACAACTCGAAGGAAGCGGGACGCGGCCAGACGCCACCGCGGAGAGCAGTGACAGCGCTGGCCTACGCACGGCAGGGCCCCACACAGCCCCTGCTCCTCCCAGGGTTTAATTGCCACCGACTCGCTACACACTGTGGGGAGAAACAGTGAGTAAATACCTCCTGCCACCTCGGCCCACGGAGAGGAGAAGTGCCACCTCTGCAGCCTCTGCAGCGACGGCGCTTCTGCCTCAGACTTCTCCCTCCAGCAGCTCCCACTGGGACGGGGACAACCGCAAGGCTGGAGTAAAGCTTTTCTCTGTCACACACACTATATTCACAGAGTCACGGAATCACTCAGGTTGGGAAAGTCCCTCGGGATCATCGAGTCCAACCCTCAGCCCGACTCTACAAAGTTCTCCCCTACCCCACATCCCCCCACAGCTCATCCAAACGGCCCTTAAACCCCCCCAGGGGTGGGGACTCCACCCCCTCCCTGGGCAGCCTGTTCCACTCTCTGACCACTCTGCCGGGGAAACATTTTTCCCTCCTGTCCAGCCTGACAGTTCAAAGCCGTTCCCTCTCGTTCTGTCACTAATTCCCTGGGAGCAGAGACCAGCACCAACCTCTCCACAACGTCCTTTCAGGGAGCTGCAGAGAGTGATGAGGTCTCCCCTCCCCTTCTCCTCCTCACACTGAACAGCCCCAGCTCCTTCCATCGCTCCTCACAGGATTTATTCTCCAGCCCCTTCCCCAGCTCGTTGCCCTCCTCTGCCCTCGCTCCAGCCCCTCGAGATCTCTCTGGGATTGAGGTGCCCAAACCTGGACACAACCCTCCAGGTGTGGCCTCACCAGTGCAGAGCACAGGGGGACTGTCACCTCCCTGCTTCTGCTGGTCACACTGGTGCTGGTACAAGCCAGGATGCCGTTGGCTTTCTTGGCCACCTGGGCACATGCTGGCTCCTGGTCAGCTCTTCCTTTACAGGCTCCTTTTTAAAGCACGAAGCACTAATGCTGAAGTTTAGCAATAAGCCATCTTTTCCCCGAAATCTACTTCCTTCAGGAGGAACAGCAAGTCCCACGAAACACTCACTTCATTAATAGAGGCGAGGAGGAAGAAGCTCACATGGTGAACACTTGTTATAGTGCGAGACTGACCTAAATATCTCCTGGCAAAACACACCCCAGCTTGGGCGGGAGCAAAATTGGTTCCTCTATCTCCATCGGCAGCTGCCGAGCTCGTGACACGCTCATTCACCACCCGACGCAGGAAACGCTTTCCCACGCGGGCCGGCTTGGAAACGCTGCCCACGGACCCTTCTCCCACAGAGCTCCCAGAAAAGCAGCCACTGGCTGTAGCCAGATGCGGGTGTTTCACCCGCTTCCAGCCCAGCTGCGAACCCGGGAGCTGTCAAGAGAATGATGGTGCAAAGGCATCAGAGGGATGTTTTTTGCCGGCTCTGTCTCCACGCCTGGGTGCTTTCCTAAAAGAACGGCTCTAGTGACACCCTGCTGCTGCTCTCAACACAGGTGAAAGTAGAGGATAAAGAAATTGCAGGGTAAAAAAATGTTTATTGCTCCTTCTACCCATAACCTCTGTGAACATCTTCAAGCAATTCCTCAGCACCAGGAGCGGGCCCACTGGCCACGTTCTGCCTCCTGGAGGTAAAACACTCACCGTGACCACGGCTGGGTTTGACCTTCACAGAATCCCAGAATCATCCCGGTTGGAAAAGCCCTTGAAGCTCCTCCAGCCCCACCATGAACCTCCCCCTGACCGTTCCCAACTCCACCAGATCCCTCAGCGCTGGCTCAACCCGACTCTTCAACCCCTCCAGGGATGGGGACTCCCCCCCTGCCCTGGGCAGCCCATTCCAACGCCCAACAGCCCCTTCTGCAAAGAAATCCTTCCTAAGAGCCAGTCTGACCCTGCCCTGGCGCAGCTTGAGGCCATTCCCTCTTGGCCTGCCGCTGGCTCCTTGGCTCAAGAGACTCCTCCCCCCTCTCTGCACCCTCCTTTCAGGGAGTTGCAGAGGGCCAGGAGGTCTCCCCTCAGCCTCCTCTTCTCCACACTAAACCCCCCCAGTTCCCTCAGCCGCTCCCCATCAGACCTGTGCTCCAGACCCTGCACCAGCTCCGTTGCCCTTCTCTGGACACGCTCGACTCATTCAATATTTATACACCATATTCACACTCAGGCAAGGCAGCTGCCTTCCCAGGAGTAATATTCCTGAGAATAAGGCAAAAAACCAAGAGCAGAGCATCATGAGGTTGCTCTAATCAAAACAGCAAAGACACTGGTGCTGTTGTCCAGACCGTCAACCCCCGCCGAGCGAACAGCGGATCACTCTTCCATGCGCACCCGCCCTTTTCACTGATGAAACCACGAGCCTTGGTCCAACGGGTCTTTTCTTTCCGACAGCCGGACGGGCAGCGAAGCCAAGGGGGAAGCTGAGGAGCCACCGGCTCATCCTCAGCGTGGAGACACGGGGGTTTGTTGGACAAGTCGTGTCTCACGCTGGGAGCGGTTCCTGCGATTGAGATTTCTGCGTTTGATGTCGGGCTTTGAACTCGTCTGGGCGCGCCACGATCGTTAACTCTTTTGGAGCAGTTTCAGGGCCGATGGCTCGTTAGTGTGGCATTTTGTTCACACCCAGGCACCCGCACTGGGCAGCCCTTTACACCATCACACCAAAGGGTGTTACACACGTGGCACAGGCCCAGCCCCGAGCGCAACGCACCCGCCGCGGCCGGAGCAGACGACCCCGTTCGCCAACTGCCGTCCCAAAAGGGTAACTCCTTGCCCGCACACCCAGGTCACCCCTCACCTGCTTTCCAGACACCCACACCGCTCTGCCAGCGCCGGCACTGCCAGGTCCCAGCCTGGAAAACCCTTTTCCTCCGCGGGGAGCCGGCGGAGAGTCACCCCAGGGCGGCAGCACGGCGGGTTTGTCCCCGCGGGATTCCTCCCCGCTCTCTCGCCCCGCGCTCCTGCTGATGCCCAGAGGTGATAAAAGCAGGTTGTGACATCGGCGTCGCCGTCACCGCTGAGGTCCCTGCTTGGCTGTGCCGAGGCAGGTCCGCTGGCTGACTCCTAAATGGGTCAGAAAGCTCGTTTCTTGCTAATTGCTCACCCCGTACCGCGCACCCGGTCTCCCAGGATGCAGGAGGGCCCCGAGCTGAGGCGTGGGGGGACAAGCCCACCGTGCTGAGCCACAGGGGCTCCTCGAGAGACACGGCGGGACGTGTTGAGTTCTACGGAAGGACAACACCTGGGGAACAACAGCCTGGAAGCGAGGGGCAGCTCTCCTCCCCGCCTGCTCGATCCGAAGGCTCCTGGATTTAGGAGCCAGCCCCTGCAGCTGCTCCCCATCTGCTTTTTGTCCACACGGAAAGGGGGGGGCTGACGCACACCTGAGACTTCCAAGTGTTTTCACAACTCATCAATCAAACCGATGGCAAAGTTCTACTCTAGCACCAGCCGGGAGGTTTGAGGATTAAAAACGCCCTCAAAAAACATAAGGCAGCGCCTGAGACTGCGGGAACTTTGGTTAAGAAGTGCTGTAAAGTGGGGGAAAAAAAAAAAAGAGACGAGCAGTGAGGCTGAGCCGTGGGACCACCACGCCCGCACCGGGTGCCCCAGGCCTCGTCCCACATCACACACGGAGCCGTTACGCAGCGTCCCGCTCTCCCAACGCGCTCCCACGCTCAAGAGCTCGTTTGACACCTCTCACCGCCCGTGTCTGGAGCTGTGCTCACCACAGCACAGACCAGACCCCTCCTCTGAGGAGCCTCTGCCTCGCAGTCCTGCGTGGCCTTTGGTCAGGGGGCTCAGCCCAGCATCAGCCCCCCCGGCAGAGCCGCACCAGGAGCCGCCGCTGCCCGGCCGCATCCTCCCCAGCGCAATAACCGGAGGCAGGCGCCGGAGTTTGGACCCCGAGGATGCTCGATGCGGCTCTGCAGAGGTAACAGGAGGTGAAGCACCTGGCCTGGACCCCGCAGCTCCACAGGGCAGCGGCCGAGTGAGCCGAGGCCTCGAGCCACCCTCTCAGAATCCCAGAATCGTTCCGGTTGGAAAAGCCCCTCGGGATCAGCGAGTCCAACCCTCAGCCCGACTCCACAAAGTTCTCCCCTACCCCACATCCCCCCACAGCTCATCCAAACGGCCCTTAAACCCCCCCAGGGGTGGGGACTCCACCCCCTCCCTGGGCAGCCCATTCCACTCTCTGACCTCTCCTCGCACCCCCGAGCCCCATACGAAGTCCATGGCGCGTCGCACCCTTGGGTGCGTGAGGGCCAAGGCTGGGGAGACGCGGGGCGGTTGCACCCCAAACCCCCAGGGGAGGGGATCGCGCCGGAGGCCTCACGCCAGAGCCAGCCTGCGGGAGGAAGGCAGAGGAGGGGATTTGGGGGTGTCCCACCCCCCCGCAGCCAAGCGGCAGCGCATTGGCAGGGCCAGCAGTGCCCGGCCTCGCCGAGCGCCCCCCCCCCAGGGCCAGGGGACACCCCAAGGTCACCGAGCACTCAGGGAGCCCCGGCGATGCGGGGTGGGGGCAGCGCCTGGGGTGCTCCATGGCAGCACCCCCTCGCGAAACCGACCGGGGGATCCTGCAGCACTCCCAGGGGACCCCCCCCGAGGGAGGATCTGCCACCCCAGCGCATGCAACGGACCCCCCCCCCCCCCACGGATCAACACCCCCCATCCCCAGGGATCCCTCAGTGGGGGGGATCCCCCTCAGAACACTCAGGGGACCCCCCCCGGGATCACCTGAGAGCGGGATCTCCCCCCCCAGCCCGCTCAGGGGGACCCCCCCCGCCACTCCCTGACCCCCAGGGGACCCCCCCGCCCCACTCACCGCCTCGGCCGCCCCCCGCCGGCCCCGCCGCCGCCTCATGCCCCGGCCCCGCGTTGCCGCCGCCGCCGCCAGCGCGGCCCCGCCCGAGCCGTGACGCAGCTCGGTGCGACCGGGGACACCGGGCTGGGGAGCGGGGGACGGGCCCCGGTGCGGGGGACACACACACACACACACCCCGACCGTCCCCTGACCCCCACGCCAACCCGCACCCCGCTCCTGCGCCAAAATCGGCTTATTCCACCCCAAAACGTGGGTGTGTCAGGAGCCAGGAAGCTGCACCAGGACCTCGCTGACCCCCGCAGCGCTTTTCATGGCAAACCCTCAAATTTCTCGATTTTTGGTGGCGGGCAAACAGCTGCAGACACAGTTACGCGTTAATTATTTCTGAATGCCGCCGTATCTCACCAACATTCCGTGTTTTGGGGGAGAAGAGTCTTGATTTGGCTTTTGTTTGGGTGTTTTGGTTTTTTTTTTCCAGCGAGGAATGCTGCGCTTTCGCAGAACTCCTCTTACTCTGCACATTCCCTTGAAAATTTAAGATTTTTTAAAATTTTTTTTTTTAAGCAACCCCTTCCTGAGAACTAAACCAACAGATTTAATCGGTGACACACACAAGAAACCCGCCAGCCTGGGAGGCGGCACGTGGCAGGAGCAGCACACTCTGCTCTTTATCTCCACCATCCCGACCTTTTAATTTCTTGGTAGATCACCGGGAGCGCTCGCTGGGAAGCACGACCTGCCCGTGAACAGCGAGGAGAGCGTGTGGGGATCCGGGCTCAGGGAGCAGGACACCCCAACCCACGCAGGAGAAGCCGCTCGTTAAAAATCAGACCCTTGGCTGAGCAAAGCTGCCGGCGCCGGGGAAGGCAGCTCCTCGCTCTCCCCAAACGCGGAGGTTTTGCAACGCACATTCCTTATGGCTTAAACACAAAAAAACCATGGGATGTTGTTGAAACAACCGAAACCTGGAAAAATAAAGAGGAAAAATCTGGGAGATGGGAGGCTCTGCTGTTGCAGATTTAACCTGGGGCATTGGAGAGGGAAATCAAACCCAAAGTGCGCACGGGAACGCGAGCGCAGCACCCGCGCCGCGCCGAAAGGTGCAAGAACCCCCGCAGGAGGTGGTTTGCCAACAGCTTTTGGCCTGAAGCTGGAAAATGTACATTATTCCCCAAATCCTGGGGTATTTGGGGATGAGGGTGAGGGCGCCCATTAGCAAGACCACCCGGCGGGGCCGGCGAACTCGCCAGGACCAGCGTTTGCAGGACTCACCCAATTCACAACCGGGCGAGCTCTGCCGGAGGGTGTATTTCTTGGGCATGGTGATCCTGCTTCTCGCGCGGGTGGTTTCGGGGAGCAGACAGCCTGCTCAGGGAGCCTCTCTCTATATAAGAGGTGTCCCCACCCTTCCCCGCCGGCTCCCCTCCCTCCCACCTCCGCCCGCAGCACCCACACCGATCCAGCACCGAGGGGAGCTCAGGGGACAATTCAAAGTCTCCTGAAAACAACCGCATCTGCCTCAACCTTATCGTTTATTAAAGAACGATAAAACCCGCCGAGTTAAGGGGGGGTGACAGCCCAGCCGGCCGCTTTGACGTGGAGCCTCGTCCCCACGGCGAGCAGCAGCGTCGGGCTTGGGGGGAAAGGTGGGTTACGCGCTGTCTGGGGCACGTTATCAACCAGGAGGCTCAATTAAAAGGCCGTTTGGTTGAGCATCAGACGAGCTCCGATAATTAGAACATGAGGCGGCCTGGACTCTGCTCCACCGGAGCTATTTGACAAATTAGAGGCCAAACTGGCACTAAAAAGGCATTTTCCAGCTGCCGGTACGTGCAGCGCTGATAAGACACGATCCCTTCCCGGGTTGGATCAATACAATCTATTATCAGCGATCCCCGCTGCTCTGAAACCCGCCGAAGCAGAGCGATAACCCTGGGGTTTGTCCTTTTTTTTTTCCCTCCCTTTTTTCTCTGCAAAAGGGCCCCCGCTGCCTTTTTCTGATAAGCAACAGCTGAATGCGCAACGCTTCAAGATTCACCAGGCAGGAGGGAAAAGGCAAAGGCGTGCGTGACCAGTGCCACGTGCTCCAGCTTCCCAGGGGCTGCTGGAGGGGAGCAGCGGGGTTTTGGGGTCCAGCTGGGGGGGGGGAGAGGGGCCTTGGCTGGGAAAAGCATCCCCAGGGATTCAAGGGAGGTGGAGAAGCTGCCAGAGACCTGGAAAGGGGCAACACAGCGCTTGGTTTTAGCGATGCCTGGGGGGAAGGGAGCGGGTAGACCTCAGGGCCAGGGGCAGAAGCAGTGGTTGTTTCCCGCAACACCATTTCTTCTGGCATTTAGAAAACAAACATGACCCAGATGAAACTCCCCGGGGGCAGCTGCAGAACTGGTTCAGCCGCTCAGCGCGTGGGTTGGCTGAGGGAGGGACACGGACAGACCGAGGTGTCCTGCGTGGCAGCAGTGTCCGGACCAGGGAAGCTGAGGCAGAGCAGGGGGAGCCACGGCGGGGCTCGGGGCACCCCACGGCCCCGCTGCTCCACGCCGGCCCTCACTGGGAGCCGCGGGCGGGGATTGGGGCGCCCCGCCATGGCCAGGGCAGGGCAGTGGCCGCCCAGGGGCGAGTTGCAGCCCCGCCATGGGGCAGGGGCTCCCCTCGAAGGGCCAGGGAAGGGGTTTAACCCCCAGCTCCGCTGTCAACCACCCGCTGCGGCGGGTAAAGGGGGAGAGGGGCCCCGCCTCACCTCGCCTGCTTTCCCCGGCGGCCCTAACGGAGAACCACCGGGCGCCGCTGGGGCGCCACGGGCCGGGAAGGGGAGGGGAGGGGCAGCCCGCGACAGCGCCGCGGCCCGCCCGGGCTCCCCTGGGAGCCTCAGAGCAGCGCTGGGGACGGGGAACCCCGGCGGGGGCCCGCGGCGCCGGTCCCGGGGGTTGGGGCGGGGGGCTCGGCCCGGTCCAACCCTCCCTCCCACTTCGCGCCCCGGCGGCCCCGAGGAGCCGCTTCCGCCTACGGTCACATGACCGGTCACGCGGCGCTTCTGCCGCCGTCACGCGGGCGCCGGCGTGGCAGCCAATCAGCGCTCACGCCGCCCGCTCGCACGCGCTCTCGCCCCACCCCTCGCCGTGACCTTCGCCCTTTGACCCCGCCAAGATGGCGCTGTACGGGGCTGCCGGCCGCGGGCTGCTGCGGCGCCTCGGCCCCGGCCCCGCCGCCGACCTGAGCCGCGCCTGGGGGCTGCGCCCCGCCCGGGGGGCGCCGAGGTGAGCGGGGACCCGTTTACTGCCGCTGGGGCCGGCCGTGACCCCCCCGCCATAGCCCCGACCGCCCCCTCCGCCCCCCCCAGTTACCGGCCTTGTCCCCCCCCGCTGCACCCCCCGGTACTGGCCACAGCACCCACCCGGTTCCCCCCATTTCCCCCAGACACCGCCCCCTCCCCGTTACTTACCGCAGAGCCGTTCCCCCGCCCCGTGCCCCCCTGAACTCCCCACCCACCTCCCCAGCGCCAGGCGCGCCCCCCCCATCACCGACCCTGCCCCCCCCCCGCCTGTGCCACCTTGTCCCCCTCCCAGCGCCAAGCACAACCCCCCCGGGCACTGCGGGAGCCCCCAACCCGCCCCCCCGGGCCCTGCTCCTGATCCCCACCCCCGGTGCTGCCCCCCCTGGGGCCGGCCAGGGCTGCCTGTGCGGGGCAGGGGGGGTTCCCCGCACCTTGTTCCCTCTCTGGGGGCTTTGGGAACCCCCCAGCCCAGCGTCCTGCTTCTCTGGGGGCCAACCCCCGCTTTCCTCAGAGCCTTTTCAGCAAAACACTGACAGAAATAATCGTGGGGGTGGATTTGGCTGCAGGTCCGCGGTGTGCTGCCTCTCCACAAAAGCCAGCTCCAGGTCTGTCCTCGCCGCCCTGGCGTCGACAGCGAAGCGCATCAACGGGAGGTACGAGAGGTTTTTGGAAAGGACGTTCCCCCGTTTCTACGTGCTGTACGTGACTTTCACGAAAGGTGGGTCCCAGGGAGGAGAGGACGTTTCTGCTTCTCTGGGGAGAAGGGAGGCAGCTGGATGCGCTGCCTGTTCCCTTCCCGGGGCTAAAAACTGCATTGCCAGAGGCATTTGCCTGAGAATCAGGGACCTGAAGGTGCTCTCTGTTCCGACAGGAATCCAAGCGCTCTTCCTGGAAGCCAAAGAAATAAGAAAAATCAAATCTAAAATGTCCCGTCAGAGACTGAGCGTTCAGCAGCTTCCTTACCGGGAGATGGAGAGGCTGCGGCAGGTACCGTAATGCCCGGCTCTGCCTCCCCCCTGCCACTGGGGACGGCTCCTCCTCTCAAAAAGGGGCTTGAATTCACAGAGTCACAGAATCGTTGGAAAAGCCCCTCGGGATCATCGAGTCCAACCCTCAGCCCGACTCTACAAAGTTCTCCCCTACCCCACATCCCCCCACAGCTCATCCAAACGGCCCTTAAACACCCCCAGGGGTGGGGACTCCACCCCCTCCCTGGGCAGCCTGTTCCACTCTCTGACCACTCTGCCGGGGAAACATTTTTCCCTCCTGTCCAGCCTGACCCTCCCCTGTTGCAGTTCAAAGCCGTTCCCTCTCGTTCTGTCACTAATTCCCTGGGAGCAGAGACCAGCACCAACCTCTCCACAGCGTCCTTTCAGGGAGCTGCAGAGAGTGATGAGGTCTCCCCTCCCCTTCTCCTCCTCACACTGAACAGCCCCAGCTCCTTCCATCGCTCCTCACAGGATTTATTCTCCAGGCCCTTCCCCAGCTCGTTGCCCTCCTCTGCCCTCGCTCCAGCCCCTCGAGATCTCTCTGGGATTGAGGTGCCCAAACCTGGACACAACCCTCCAGGTGTGGCCTCACCAGTGCAGAGCACAGGGGGACTGTCACCTCCCTGCTTCTGCTGGCCACACTAGTGCTGGTACAAGCCAGGATGCCGTTGGCTTTCTTGGCCACCTGGGCACACTGCTGGCTCCTGTTCAGCCACCTGTCAATGAGAACCCCCAGACCCTTCTCTTCCAGACAGCTCCAGCCACACCTCCCTGAGCCTGTAGCCACGCAGGGGGTTGTTGTGGCCCAAGGGCAGGACCTGGCACTTGGCCTTGTTGAAGCCCGGTCCCATTGGCCACCGACCCGATCTATCCGAGTCAATTCACGCGTAAGGCTTTGGCAGTGATTTGGAGAGGCCGATTCCCCTGGGCGAGGCACCTTCCCTGCCTAAAAGCGGTCTGGAAGCTGCGGCCGGGGCTGGTAATTTTGAGGGAATGCGGGGAGCGTGGCCTCAGACCCTGATTGTCTCTTCTCGTTTCGAGGCAGTTCCGCAGGGACGTGCTCAAGGCCCTTCCCATCGCAGCGATCGCCATCCCGCCCTTCGCCAACTTCTTGGTCATCGTCCTGATGTGAGTACTGGCGTCGTGGCCCCGATCTTTGCGCTCCCTGATACCTTAAATTTCACAAAACCGGGTGTTTTTTAGAGTTACAAATGCAGCCAGACGATCTCCCGTCCTCGCTCCACCTCTCACTGGAATGAAGAATGCCCGTAGCCTGACGAGCCCAGTGATTGTTTCGCAATTCCGGCTCCCGCGTGCCAGGAACCCGCCCGGGCTCTCGAACGCAGAGAAATAATCCCCGGCATGCAGGGAACAGCCCTGTGTGTGCTCGGCTGGAGAAACCTCCTTGCACAATTCCCTCCCAGCTGTCTGCAGTCCTTTGAACGTCCCTCTCCCTGCCAGCTGTCCTGAGGCCGGTGCTAAATCCCAGTTAAATCCCTGGATTTTTCAATTCTGCTCCCTGGCTTTTGTGTGCGGTGGGTGGGTGAGAGCCCGGCGCGGGGCAGAGATCTCCGGGTTGTGTTGAGCCTCGGCCTCAGTGGAGAAGCTCCAGCTGGGCACAGCGGGGACCTGATTGCCCAGAGAGCCCCATCCTGAGCTCACCCCGGCTTTGCATGAG
This sequence comes from Strix uralensis, assembly GCF_047716275.1. Classification (NCBI taxonomy): domain Eukaryota; kingdom Metazoa; phylum Chordata; class Aves; order Strigiformes; family Strigidae; genus Strix; species Strix uralensis. Next base: position 820,480 of record NC_134004.1, on the reverse strand, counting down.
CAGATCTGTCTCCTTCCAGGACGAGGTGACCCGCTTAACGGAGGAGGGAGAGGCTGCGGGTGTCCTTTACCTTCCCAGATCTGACTGATTCATTCATCTGCTGGATTTATTGAGCTGCTGGAGGGTGGGAAGGTTCTGCAGAGGGATCTGCACAGGCCGGATCGATGGGCCGAGGCCAATTCTGGGAGGTTTAACAAAGCTCAGTGTCAGGTCTTGCACTTGGGGCACAACAGCCCCACGTAATGCTGCAGGCGTGGGGCAGAGCGGCTGGAGAACTGCCTGGCAGGAAGAGACCGGGGGGGGTTGGTCCACAGCCGGCTGGGTATGAGCCAGCAGTGTGCCCAGGTGGCCAAGAAGGCCAGTGGCATCCTGGCTTGTATCAGCACCAGCGTGGCCAGCAGGGACAGGGAAGGGATCTTACCCCTGTGCTCGGCGCTGGGGAGGCCGCCCCTCGATGAGTGGGTTCAGTTTTGGGCCCCTCACCCCAAAAAGGCCCTTGAATGACTCGAGCGTGTCCAGAGAAGGGCAACGGAGCTGGTGCAGGGTCTGGAGCACAGGTCTGATGGGGAGCGGCTGAGGGAACTGGGGGGGTTTAGTGTGGAGAAGAGGAGGCTGAGGGGAGACCTCCTGGCCCTCTGCAACTCCCTGAAAGGAGGGTGCAGAGAGGGGGGAGGAGTCTCTTGAGCCAAGGAGCCAGCGGCAGGCCAAGAGGGAATGGCCTCAAGCTGCGCCAGGGCAGGGTTAGGTTGAATATCAGAAAAAATTTCTTCACTGAAAGGGTTGTCAAGCCCAGGAACAGGCTGCCCAGGGAAGCGGTTGAGTCACCCTGGAGGTATTTAAAAGCCATGTAAATGTGGCACTTGGGGACACGGTTGAGTGGTGGCCTTGGCAGTGTCGGGTTAACGGCCGGGCTCGATGATCTCAGGGTCTTTTCCAGCCTCAGTGATTCTCTGATTCCTGAGCTCACCCCGTTGAAGGACTGAGCGTCAGCAGCTCCTTGGGGCCAGATGTGCTGCCCCTGCTTGTGCCTCTTTTCCAGCAGCACAAAACCCGACTGCCCTGGCTCGCATGCACGGTTTTCCTTCCCTGACTCCCCGTCTCCTCTTCTCCCCAAGGTATTTCTTCCCCCGCCAGCTCCTGATCCGCTACTTCTGGACCCCCAAGCAGCAGGTTGAGTTCCTGGACGCCTACGACGCCATCCGGAGAGACTCGTACCTGGATGTGGTGGAGAGTTTAACCCTGGCAGCGCGTTCCCTGCCTGAGCTGCAGCTCCAGCAGCGCCTGCGGGAGCTCTGCGCCGAGGTACGGCGACGCTGCGGCCGGTACAGCCCGTCCTGCCTGTGCTGCCGCCGCCCCGGCCCTGCCTGCTGCTGCCTGACACCCGTGGGAGGTGTTGGCAGCACGTGCCGTGGCTCTTGCAGGTGCAGAGAGGCTCCCAGCCGCGCGTGGCTGAACTCTACGCCGTGAGAAGTTTGTTTTCGGGCTCCCCGCTGGGTCTGAACAAGCTCCGGGTGTCTCACGTGGTGAGTGCAGCTTTTACTGAAGAGTGCTGGGGTGCTAATCCACTCGATTGTGCCCCAAGCAGGGGGCTGTGCCCTAAAACCAGTTGGAGATGAAAAGCTGAATGTCAGTGGGCTCACGGCATATCCTGGGCTGCACCCAGAGCAGTGTGGGCAGCAGGGCGAGGGGGGGGATTCTCCCCCTCTGCTCCGCTCTGGGGAGACCCCCCTGCAGTGCTGGGTCCAGCTCTGGGCCCCCAGGGGGGGTCCCCCAGCTCAAGCGGGGCCAGAGGAGGCCACGAAGATGCTCGGGGGGCTGGAGCACCCCCCTGTGAGGACAGGCTGAGAGAGTTGGGAGGTTCAGCTGGAGAAGGGAAGGCTCCGGGGAGACCTTAGAGTGGCCTCCCAGGGCTGAAAGGGGCTACAGGAAAGGGGGGAGGGACTCGTTATCAGGAGTGTAGGGATAGGATGAGGGGTGATGGTTTTAAACTGAAAGAGGGGAGATTTAGATGAGATAAAAGGCAGAAATTCTTCCCTGTGAGGGGGGTGAGGCCCTGGCACAGGTTGCCCAGAGAAGCTGTGGCTGCCCCCTCCCTGGAAGGGTTCAAGGCCAGGTTGGACGGGGCTTTGGGCAACCTGGGCTAGTGGAAGGTGGCCCTGCCCATGACACGGGGGTGGCACTGGATGGGCTTTGAGGTCCTTTCCAACCCTGTGATTCTGTGAAAACAGCCCCAGAATGAGCCTGTTTGTCCGTCCTTGCTGCAGGTCCCTGACTCTGGGACCATTGGCCACACCTGAGCCACCCTACATGCCCGAACTTGCCCCGGACACCCATGTCCAGCCCAGGACAGAGCTCGTATCTCTGGACACCCGCTCCCTGCCCCGCTCGCTGGGCGTAACGAGAACTGCCGGGAGCAGCTCAGGGTTTCAGTATGGGCAGGACAATAAGCCAGATAATTAAAGGGGAACAAAATACAGGGCATGTCTGGAACAGGAGAGGCTCTGTCTGATTAAATTACACAGAATCCCAGAATCATCTCAGTTGAAAATGACCTTGAAGCTCCTCCAGCCCCACCATGAACCTCCCCCTGACCGTTCCCAACTCCACCAGATCCCTCAGCGCTGGCTCAACCCGACTCTTCAACCCCTCCAGGGATGGGGACTCCCCCCCTGCCCTGGGCAGCCCATTCCAACGCCCAACAGCCCCTTCTGCAAAGAAATCCTTCCTAAGAGCCAGTCTGACCCTGCCCTGGCGCAGCTTGAGGCCATTCCCTCTTGGCCTGCCGCTGGCTCCTTGGCTCAAGAGACTCACCCCCCTCTCTGCACCCTCCTTTCAGGGAGTTGCAGAGGGCCAGGAGGTCTCCCCTCAGCCTCCTCTTCTCCACACTAAACCCCCCCAGTTCCCTCAGCCGCTCCCCATCAGACCTGTGCTCCAGACCCTGCACCAGCTCCGTTGCCCTTCTCTGGACACGCTCGAGTCATTCAAGGGCCTTTTTGGGGTGAGGGGCCCAAAACTGAACCCACTCATCGAGGGGCGGCCTCACCAGTGCCCAGCACAGGGGTCAGATCCCTTCCCTGTCCCTGCTGGCCACGTTGGTGCTGGTACAAGCCAGGATGCCACTGGCCTTCTTGGCCACCTGGGCACACTGCTGGCTCATTACCAATCCCCCCCAGGTCCCTCTCTGACCGGCAGCTCTCCAGCCACTCCTCCCCAGGCCTGGAGCGCTGCTGGGGGTTGTTGTGGCCCAAGGGCAGAACATTCGGCCTTAGTGAAACTCCCCCAGTTGTCTCATTGTGCCTGAATGGGTCCGACCCCCATTTTTGGAGGGGTTGGACGTCCCCACCGCTGACCCTGCCCTTGTTTTCCCTCCCAGAAAGCCCTGAGCCAGGTCCTGTTTCTGACCACCCACTTACCAGCCTTTTTCCTGAGGCATCGCCTGCGGAGCCACATCCTGGAGATCCGGCACCTGGACCGGGCGATGCTGCGCCTGGGCCTGGGCCAACTCTCCGAGGAGGAGCTGAGAGCGGTGAGGCCTCCCCCAGCCCCTGTGCTGACGTTCTCCCGGCCCTCAGCGACGCTGTGTCGGGGCACGGCACCTCCTTCCTGCAGACCCCCCACCAGGCGGATCGCGGCCGCTCCCCGGGACGGGGATCTCTGAGCCCCTTTTCCCACGGGACACGATTCGCCATTGCTCAGCCCCGTGTCGCGCCGAGGAAGGATCCCGGTGCGATCCCTGGCGTTTCGTGTCACCTGGACTGCCCATCCCTGAACGTTTCCTTATTTTTTTTCCTCTCCCCTCCTCCGCAGGCTTGTTACCTCCGTGGCCTGAACTCCACTCGCCTCGGCACGTCCGAGTGCAGAGCGTGGCTGGAGCAGTGGCTGGGGCTCTCCTGCAAGCTCCAAGGTAACGGCGGCCGAGGGGCAGCTCCTGGTGGGGCGAGGGGGGGGCCCAGGGAACGTCGCCTCTGGGGAAATTTGGGGCAAACGGTGGCTTTATCCCCCTCTGGGCTGCCCCGAGGCCTCGTCCCTGAGAGGAAGCGTGACGGAACGCGCTGGCTCTCTCCAGGGCCGTGTCCGTGCAGAAGCCAGCCCGTGCCTGTGGTGGTGGATTCGAGCCCCACAGCAGCAAAACGGCAGCAGGAGGGAAACGGGGGGGCCCAGAGCAGAGCAAAAATCCCCAGGAGAGAGAGGCCGGGGGGTGAGGGGGGGACCCGCAGCCTCTGGTGCTGCGCTGGCAGCTCGGGATGAGCACGTTGGGCCGCAGCAGCGCTGCTCTGAGCCCACTCTCCTATTTTTCCAGCTTCCGAAGCTTCTCTCCTGGCCAACAGCATGGTCCTGCTGTCCCTCAACTACCCCAGGGCCAAGGCGTGAGGGCCGAGCCGCCGGCTGCGCGCCCCCACCCCCGGCCACTGCGCCCCCCATCGGGCAATGGGATCCCACGACCCGGAGTCGCCGAGAGGGGCCTCGCCGCTGCCGCGGGGGCCAGGACACGATTCCCTCCCTCCTGCGCCGGAGGTTTGCGCCGCTGCCAGCTCTTCTCTTCCCCTCGGTGTTGTCGGAGCGGGTCGGTGACTCCCCGGGGCCCGCGGGAGGTGACTTGGCTCAAACTGTGTCACTTGAACTTGGGGAGGGGAGAACCAGCGGCTCCGCTGCAGCCCCCCGGGTCTCGTCGTAGCGGGCTCCGTTCACTTTGGGTTTTGCTGCTCTCTGCCTCACCCAGAGGGTTTAGTTTCTTTCCTTACTCCACTGAGCAGTCTTAAATCTAGAAATCTCCCTGAGGGGCCAAGAAAAACCTCTACACGCCCTGTGAGTTCTTACCAGGAGCCTCGGGGTGGGGGTCCCGTGTTTTCATTCAGCTGCAGCCGCCTCCCGGAGCGTCCCTGCGGCCGCCCCTCGCCGCTGCCACCACGAAGGGGGTCGGAAAGGCAGCGCTGGACGGCACCGACGCCTTCAGCCTTCGTTAAGTTCTGCCTAATTAGCTCTTAGCCCGGCGCTTTCTGCTCGGCGGAGGGCGGTTTTGGGGCCTTTCGGGGCAGCTCCCCGCCGCAGGCTGCGCTCAGGGGTGAAAACCCGCCGCGTCGCGCCTCGCCCTGTCACTGCATGAGAAATATCCAGCTGTTGAGTGAATTTTAAACCAACTTTAAGTGTTTTATTAAAAAGACAAAAGCAAGCGCGCGGCTCCGGCGTCTCCCTGGAGGCCCCACGGCGCCTCCTGCGCTGTGAATACTCCGTGTGTCGTCCCCCCCCACCCCACACACCTCCTCCACCTGCGGATGGGGCACGTGAACGCCTGGAAAATTTCCTTTTTTAAGCGTTATTTGGGTATAAAGGAGGGGTAGAAATCACCCACCCATGCGCCAGGCCAGCTCTGAGCTCCTCCCTCACCTCTTGAGGGGGAAACCCTTCCCCTAACCACCTGCCCTCGCTATTTTTGCAGGAATTTGAGCCCCCCCCCCAGCAAGAGGAATTCACCAGGGCGGCTGTAACCCCCTTTAAAACGCAACTCACCATGCAAGTTCGAACATTTCTTTTATTTTTACACTTAAATATTCTCTTTAAATACAGCGTTATCACCATGAAAAGAACAGAAAAGGTCCGGGGAGGGGGTGGGAATAAAAGAAAAATACTCGGAGGACAAGCTTTGGATTCACACTGGAAAATTAAAAATAAAAAGCCACCTTAGACAGTGTGAGACGGGGAGGTTTAGGAGTCGCAGAGTCACTGTTTAAATAGGAGGAGGAGCCGGGGGACGCTGGGGGGGGCGGCGCTGCGGGGGGGCCGGGGGCTCCCGCCGCAGCCCGGTAGCACCAGAGAGGAGATGATGGGCTGTTTGGTTTCGTACACGGCGACGAATCGAGCAGGAGCCAGCGTTAGTGTCGGTGAGTACGTTTAAACCCAACAAAAAAATAATGATAAAAGGCAGAAATGCACTTTCATTGCACTATTAACAGCATAGTTATCTTTGTAAAAATAGAATAAATCCTATTAGTTCTTTGCTTATTGTGAAAGCACCCATCCTGGCCAGCGTCGTAGGATTCATTCTGTCAGTTGAAGGAGCCTCCACTCAGCCGGGACACGGAGCGCCGAGTCCGTTGAAAAGAAAAAAAGGGGGAAAATAAAGACTTTAACCCATTCAGGTGTCACTATTTGCTCCGGTTTTGCAGCTCGGAGTTGCTCCGTTTTGTGCGGGAGCTGGAAAAAAAAAAAAATAAAATCGCCCCCTCCGGCCGAAGCAGGGGCTGGGGAAGCGCCCGGCGAGGGGTGAGGCCTCGTCCTCCCGAGTTTAGCCCTTGGGTGCCGGCTGAGGGCAGGGGGAGCTGCCCCAGGGCTCAGCACCAGCTGGTCCCCCTCCCCGGACTGGAAACCAGCCCCTTCCCCTCCGCTCTGCCCCAGGGGGGGCTTGGTCCTGGCGGGGAGCGGGGTTAAGCCAGGCTTAAGGCTCAGCTGGAAGCGCCCCCCGAGGTGGTGGGAGCAGCAAAGGGCTTTTGAACCCCTTTAAACAACCTTTCGACAGAGGGAGGCGCTGGCCAGGAGCACAAGAAGGGCCTTAAACCACCACAAACCGCCCCCAAACAATTAATGCACTTCAGCAGACCACAGCTCCCCCCTCCCCAGTTTCCCTGCTCTCCGTTTCCCCTGGGAGCAGCGTTCCCTGCGCAGCTCCGGGGGGGGTTTTCCCAGGAGAGGGGAGGGCGGGGGGGGGGGTTGGATTGAACCCTCCGGCCGAGGAAGCCCGCGGGCAGCAGAGGGTCTTCGCTCCCCCTTCTCCATCGGATTCTCTCCATAAAAAGCCCAGATTTGCTCGTCCGGAGTCCGGAGGGGAGACGCTTCCCCTCGGCTGGAATAAGGCTGGAGCCGGGGGGAGGTTAAAGCTGCTGGGGAGGGGGAAGGGGAGCTCGGAGAAGCGTCCCCCCAGGTCCTGCCCCTCGCGACGCCGCGCAGAGACCTTCAACGGGGCCTGTTGCGGCAGGAGGCAAAAAGGGGGGGTCCCGGCCCGGCGCTGGGGGAGCCGGGGGGGTGGAAAGTGCTTTTACTGCCTGGCCGGGCAGTTGGTTGCCTTGACCATTCCTCGGGGCCGGCGTGGAGCACGGGGACGGACAGACAGACACGGTTCTCCATCGCAGCCGTGCCCTGAAGGGCTCAAGCTCTTCAAATCCAGGTGGTTAAAACTTGCCCAAATTTTCTTGGTGTTTGCAGGCCCCGGTCTTGCCTCTCTTGTGCGATTGGAGCCTCCGCACCGGCTGCGGGTCCCTCCCGATCCGTCGTGGCCGGTGGCTGCTAGGGCAGCGCCGTAGGGCAGGGGGAAGAGCCCTCGGAGGCGCTGGTAAACATTCATCAAAGGAAAAAAAAAAAAAAAGATGGAAAAAAGGTCTTTTTTCCTTAAAAAACAAAGAGGGCAAGAGGTCTTCCGGCAGCCCGGGGCTGCGGTGGGGGCAGCGCGGAGGATGGAGGACGAGAAGGAGCTGCCGGGGGAAGCGGGAGGCTCCAGGTCAGGCGTGGCCGGGTGGCAACCGAGCGGCCGCTGGCATCGGCCGAGCTGTGGAAACCGTCTCTGCCGGGCAAGCGAAAGGCTCCAGGCACCGGGCGAGGGGACGCGTTTAAAATCCTCTGTACAAAGCAGCCCCTGCTCTCCCCCCCCCTCCCACCCACCCCCCTCCCCGCAATTAAATAACCACCGGTGGCCGCTGCCAGTCCATAAAATATTAAAGTCAATAAATAAATGAGCGCCGAGGAGGGGCCGGGGCGGCTCACACGGGCTCCTCGGCCTGGGGGGGGTCGTGCGCCCGCGCCGGGGCTTGCTCCGGCGGCAGGGGGGGGGACGGGGAGCGCGGGCAGCGGGGAGCCGCCGCCGTTCGGGAGCCCTGGGGGGACTCCGGGGAGGAGGGAGGGGGTTTGGGTGCTTCCCCCTTGCTCGCAGCAGCGGCGGCTCGGCTGCAAGTCCCGGCGGGGAGAGGGAGGACGCCGAGGTCCTTCTCGGCCGGGCAGGGGGACGGTGGCGGTGGCTCCGCGGGGCTGCTGCCCCCCTTGGCCCCCAGCACCGGTCTCTGCTCCACCTGGTAGTAGAGCACAGGCCCATCGTTCAAGTAGGGCTGGTCGCCCGCCGCAGAGGCCGCCGGCTCCGAGCTGTCGGCGAAGCAGAGGACGGACGAGCCTGGAGGTAACTGGGCTTGGATGAGGATGGGGGAGGCGAGAGCTGGGCACAAACCCTCCGGCACGGCCAGGGGCTCCTCCAGGATGCAAACGCCCAAACTCTCCATGCTGGAGCCGTTGCTGGAGTCTTCCTCAGCCTTCAGCCTTTCCAACTCCTCGGCCGTTTGCAGGTGCATGACGGCCGTCTCGTTCTCGGCCATGAACTCCTGGAAGTCCTGCGTTTCGGCCGGCTGCGGCCCCAGCCAGTCGCCAGCGGCGCCGGGAGCAGCCGCCGCCTCCTCCTCCGGCGCCGGCGGGCGCCCGCCCTGACGCTTGTTCTCCAGCTCCAGCTTCATGATGGTGTGGAGGTAGTGAGTCCGCACGCGGATGGGGTTGAATTCGATCCGCCCGGCCATGTTACCGCAACCGTCCCGGGAGCAGCCGCAGGGGAAGGACATGCGATCCACCTGCCAGGGAGACGCAAACATGGCAGCTCCAGGATCCCACAGGATCCCTCCCCACAGCCTAAAATCCGCCCCGGCGCTGCCTGACATTGGCGATTTGGCGCTGGGGGAAGCTTTTCCCCCGCGAGAAGTCCCCAAAACAAGGCTGGAGCTGCACCACGGCCCCTCCAGGAGCAGCAGGCACCCGAGGGGAGCACGGGCACGGGATGAGCCCGGTTTTCCCCCCCTTCCCCAACTCACCTGGCATTTAATCCCCGCCTGGCTGCAGGCGCAGGCCTCGGGGTCGCAGTAGAGGCGGCAGTCGCAGCCGCACTCCTCCCGGGACAGGCGGATGGCCCGCAGCTCCTGCTTCTCCTCGGCGTCGATGCGGTGAACGCCGGAGGCTCGCAGCAGAGCTCGGCGGCGTTTGGTGGGCAGCGGCTGCAGGAAGAAATAGTCGTCCACTTCCACGTTCTCCACGTCGATGTCGTCGTCCGAGACGTCCTCCAGCGTCAGGCCGTCCGCCTCCTCCGACTCCACCGTGCCGTTCTTGGTGAGCTGGGGGGCAGGGGGGCAGAGTCAGCGCCCACCCGGGGGATGCCGAAGCCCGGCGATGAGGCAGGAAGGAGGGTGCTCGTTCCTCCATCCAGCTCCTGGTCCCCCAGCGACCACCCAGCACCCGGCTCAGAGCCCCGCCTTGTCCCCCAGCTCCGAGCAGGGTCCAGCACAGCGAGCTGAGACCCCCCCAGAGCCATCCCCGTGCGATTCCCCCCCAGCCAGGCTGCAGGTGGGCTGGCAGCAGTTTGTAGAAGGGAAGGGAAAAAAAAAATAATATTAAAAGAAGAATTCAGAGCAGAGAATCCCTTTTCTGTCTTCTCTCCACCACAGCGCCCTGCTAATAGTGAGAAAAAGGGAGGTTGCAGCTACTTAAAATACCAGAGTGTGGGGAAAGTGGCAGCAGCAGCGGAGCTGCAGAGCATCCCGCCGGGGAAAATGAGGTTTGAAAGCAACAGAGGGACAACGGAGGGACAACGGAGGGACAACGGAGGGACAACGGAGGGACAACGCGCCTCCCTGCTCTGGCCCTTCCTCCCCACGCACTCAAATACCCCCAAATCTTGGCACTGAGGGTAAATGGGGGTCCCCAGCCCCCTGAAAGCCGGCAGAGGCAGAGGCAGCAGACGGAGAGGTCCACAGCCTCCTGAGGAGCTGCTGGAAAAGCCTGTGTTTAAAAAAAAATGTGAAAAAATAAAGAAAATAAAGAGGCAGCCGGCTGGATTTGCATCCCTTTGCCCAGGAGCCGGGATCACAGGCTCTGCAGAGCATCCACGAGCAGAGCTCAGCCTCCGGGCACAGCCTGAGGCACAGCCCCAGCCCGAGGAGGGGCTGGAAAACAGGCAGAGCCGCCCAGATCCTGCTCGGAGACCCTGGGCTGCCCCCGCCAGCCCGGCCGCCTCCTCCCAGACTGGAATTTCTACCAGCGCAGACCTGGCTTTGGCCAACAGCTCCAAGCCCAGCACAGGCTGATGCTGCCCGGCCGGCCCTGCCCAGGGGCACAGAACCGACACCAAAAAGAGGTAAAAGAAATAAAAAGGAAGAATTGAGCGGTGCCAAATCCATCCACAGCTGATCTCAGAGTCACTCAGGTTGGAAAAGCCCCTCGGGATCATCGAGTCCAACCCTCAGCCCGACTCTACAAAGTTCTCCCCTACCCCACATCCCCCCACAGCTCATCCAAACGGCCCTTAAACACCCCCAGGGGTTGGGGACTCCACCCCCTCCCTGGGCAGCCTGTTCCACTCTCTGACCACTCTGGCGGGGAAACATTTTTCCCTCCTGTCCAGCCTGACCCTCCCCTGTTGCAGTTCAAAGCCGTTCCCTCTCGTTCTGTCACTAATTCCCTGGGAGCAGAGACCAGCCCCAACCTCTCCACAACGTCCTTTCAGGGAGCTGCAGAGAGTGATGAGGTCTCCCCTCCCCTTCTCCTCCTCACACTGAACAGCCCCAGCTCCTTCCATCGCTCCTCACAGGATTTATTCTCCAGCCCCTTCCCCAGCTCGTTGCCCTCCTCTGCCCTCGCTCCAGCCCCTCGAGATCTCTCTGGGATTGAGGTGCCCAAACCTGGACACAACCCTCCAGGTGTGGCCTCACCAGTGCAGAGCACAGGGGGACTGTCACCTCCCTGCTTCTGCTGGCCACACTAGTGCTGGTACAAGCCAGGATGCCGTTGGCTTTCTTGGCCACCTGGGCACATGCTGGCTCGTTATCAATCCCCCCAGGTCCCTCTCTGACTGGCAGCTCCAGCCACTCCTCCCCGAGCCTGTAGCCGCGCAGGGGGTTGTTGTGGCCCAAGGGCAGGACCTGGCACTTGGCCTCGTTGAAGCCCGTTCCCATTGACGTTGGCCACTGATCCAACCTGTCCAAGTCTCTCTGTGGAGCCTCCCTGCCCTCGTGCAGATCAACACTCCCGCTTCACTCGGTGTCATCTGCAAATTCACTGACACACCCTGCTGTGAGGTGGCAGCCTGGATCTCTCTCCTCCCACCTTACCCCAAGCTCCACCAAAGCTCAGCGCGGCGTTTCCCGACCGTGCCTTTCACCGGCCACACCCCCCTTCCCCGGCAATACCTTCATTTTCTTGGCGTGGAGTTTCTCCTCCTTGAGGTGCTCCCGGAGGATCTCCCGGTGATTCACCTCCTGCTCCTGGGCGAACTCGCAGAGCGTGTAGCGGCGGACGGAGTTGTGGCGCTGGGCCATGCCCAGGGAGCTGCCGCCCTGGCTGGGGACGCTGGTGAAACCCTGGCGCCGGGCGAAGTAGTAGACGGTGACTTGGTCGAAGCGGACGCTCTTCCTGCGGAGCTGCTTCTGCCGCTTCAGGATGGAGGTGGCTGCGGTGGGGGAAGCCAGAGAGGGGCTCTTAGGAGCAAAAAAATACCCTCGGGGGGTGCCACAGCCCACCCGCCCCACTGGGAAGTGGCTCTGCTGCTCCCAGGGGAAGGTTGGGCACGTGCTGGTGGCCTCCAGTGGCACCTGTAGCAAGCCCAGACGCCCCCTTCGGCCACCAAAATACCTCAGCAGGGGCCAACGCAGGATGGGGGGAGGAACGGTCCAGGCTGGGCCTTGGACAATCAATGTGGGGTCAATATCTGAATTCCCCGGGGTCTGCAACAACCTGGACTGAGAGGACTGGGGAGATCATCCGGATTGTGACCCAGAGCGGGAACAGGGGATGGGCAGGGGAGGGGCAGAACCAGCCCCACACTGGGGAAGGGCAGAACCAGCCCCACATTGGGGAAGGGCAGAGCCAGCCCCACACTGGGGAGGGGAAGAACCAGCCCCACACTGGGTGAGGGGAAGAACCAGCCCCACACTGGGTGAGGGGAAGAACCAGCCCCACACTGCGGAAGGGCAGAACCAGCCCCACACCCAGGTCCCTGGTGCTCGGGTCAGAGGCCCCCGGGGCCGGGGCTGGGGCCGGGCCCTTCCCCACCACTCACGTATGAAGCCGCTGGAGCTGGAGGGGTTGACGCTGTCGCAGCTGTCGGCGCTGTCGCTGTTGGAGATCTCGTCGTCCGAGTTGGAGCCGGGCGAGCCCACGTCCGCATCCTCAAACTTCCTCTTGAGGCCGGCGCTGGCGATCGCATCCATTGGGCCGCGGTTCGCATGGAGAGGCGCCGGGTGCCGAGGCGGGGCCGCTCTGCCCCCCACTGCCGCTGCCGGCCCCCGGAGCTGCTGGCGGGTCACCGCGTCCCTGCGGGGGGGCGAGAAGCCGTCACAGCGTTTGGGACGAGCCCCCGTCCCTCGGGACAACCCGGGAAGCTTTTCCCTGGCTCTTAGAGCGGCTTCCCCACCCCTGCCCTCCCCACCCCGCGGAAAACCTCCGACCCCCGACACGTCCCTGCGGTTCTCGGAGGCGAGCGCATCCTCCCCGCTGCAGGAGGCAGCCGCTCACCCTCATTTTATATTATTTAATTTTATTTAATGCTCGCTTTCAGTTTTGGGCAGCCCTGGAGGGGTCGGGTGGTTGGGCAGGGTGGCGGCTGCAGCTCCCACCACCCAAACTCTTCCCGAATGACCCGCCAGCGAAAGGAGACGCAGGTTTCTAAAGCAAAGGGCTCGTGTCGCCCTCGCCGCGCTTCACCATGAAACACCCGTGAAACACCCGTGAAACAACCTGCACCGGCGCCTCGGCGCTCCACGGTAAAAAAAATAAAGTTTAGAAGAGCTCGGGACACACCAGGGGTTATTCACCCATCGCTGACGTTGGGTCAGCGGCTCCGTCCGAGCTACAGGAAGGGAACAAACCCCCGTAGGATTTTGCTGTGAGTGTCTCTGGCATTTTCCTGCCCCCTCGCTGGTGCCTACGTGCTCCAAAACCGGCGCTTGGCCCACGGGAAGCCGGGAAAAACACTCGGCTCCAGCTTGGGTGAGGAATTTCTGGGAGCTGATCCTGCCGTGGGAAGAGCAGCGTCGCTCCGCGCCCGCCCGATGCCGTCGGGTCGCCCCAACCCCAGCGGCTCCCGGGGCCGCCCTCGCCCCCCCCCCCCCCCCCGGAATTCTCCCGGGATGCCCCGGCCCGGCCCGGGGAGCCCAGCACCCACCGCTGGAGCCTCCTCTCTGCTTTGTGTTTCCTCTGCTCCAACCGCCGTTCTCATGGCAACGGAACAACCGGCTTCGAAAAAAAGCATGTCAGCCAACGGCAACCGGGGTACGGCAACCGGGGTACGGCAGCCCCGGGGGGTACCAGGGGGTTTTTGGGTGCGATTCGGGGGTAAATGGGCAAAGGGAAGCTCTGCCCGCACCCGCATGCAGCTCAGGGACGGGCTCTGCGCCGCCTCCAGCGTCCTTAAAGCCAAAAGGGCAACGCTGGTGCCCTTCTTCCCCCCAAAAAGGTTTCACCGGGGCCAGGGCGAAGCCCCCGAGCAGGATGCAGTTCCCTGCCCCACAGATGTCACAGCTTGGGTTTAAACACAGCTTTTCGGGGTGGTTTGGGTTTTTTTTTTTTTTGTGGGCAAATTGTTTAATCCTGCTGCTAAAGGAGGGGGGGGAAAGCAGCTGTTGAACCAGTGTAACATCAGCCCAATTAAGGAGCTGATTTAACGACACCGATTGCACTCACGATCCGAGGGGAGAAGCAGAGGCGGAAAACACCCACTTGAGCATCGTTGGCACCATGTGTGTCCCCCCCCCCTTGTTTTACCACCTTCAATCGCCCCAAAACGGCCCCGTTTCTGTGCTCAGGAGGTCCCTGGTTGGGCTCCTGTGGGTGCTGCTTGTCCCAGGGCTCAGGCGTCTTCGTCGGCCTCGTTTAAGGAAGAAGATAATTAATGAGGAGAGTCTCCGTGGTTTCTCCCATTCCCTCCAACGCAAATCTTCAAAATATCATCTAAAACCCCTTCACTTACGGTGAGAAAAATCAGTGACGGTGTCCAGGTGGAGACCCCCACCAGCAGCATCCAACTCCGGTCGGGGACGGATCCACCGGGAGATGGTTCCTATTAATTGTGTTTCTCATAAAGCACCGACTCGCCGCGCTGGGGGGTCAGAACTGCCCCAGAGCTGGGGGAAGAGAAGCCAAACCCAGCGAGGTGGGCACCCACCCAGGGGTGCTGCCTCGAGGGACAGCTGGGGCTGAGGACGGGGAACCAGGAGCAGCGAGGAGCTTGGGGAGATGTTGTGGGGATGAAGCAGCCGGAAAATGAAGTTTTCATCTCATTTCTCCACGGTAGAAGCTCCCCTGTCCATGCGGGCATCCTCTTCCTCCTCTTCCTCCTCCATCAGCGTGGTGGCAGCAGCCCCCGTGCGACGCAAAGGCCAGTTTAATTCATTTATTATCTCAAATTACCCTTTTTTCAAAATAAAAAAATCCACTTTTGAAAATACCCAGGGCACGGAGACAAGCCCGGCAGCTCAGAAGCCCCCGGGACCCAGCACAGAGCAGGGGGTTGGGTGCCCAGAGACGTCCCCAGAGCCTCTCCGAGGAGGATGGGAGACCCCCACCCTCGCGTGGGATCGGGCTCTGCAGCAGCGTGAGGATTTTCGGCCCTGAGGTCAGGGTCTGGCTTAAGCGAAGGTTTAAGGAGAGAGAGGGCAAAGAGCTGGCTCATCCCAGGCTTATCCTGCAGGGGAAGCCTCTCCTCCTCCCTCCTCGCCTCCTGAGCCAAAGAAAAAAATAATAAATCTATTAACGACGGTGGGAAGAGTCAGGGTGGGGGAGAAAATGAAAATAGGCCGTTTGCAGGTTGTGTTCGGTTTTTAAATGGAGGCAAAGCCCCGAGGAGGGGATTGGGAAGGGCAAAGAAAAACCGTGACTCAAATACCGTGAGGAAGGGGCCACGCAACCCCAATTCCCCTTCTTTCCACTCTTAAACCACGCTGAAAAGAGCCCAACTAAAAATATTCTTTTTTTCCATGTCAGCTGTTGCTGGAATTGTCTTTGGCAGCGGGGAGGGGTTCAGGACAGAGACGGAACTTGCGTGACCAGGGATGCAAAGAGCCTCCCGAGGCAGAGCCGCTGCAGCCACGGGGCTCCAAGAGCCCGTCAGGGAAACTCGCCGGCTCGAAGCTCATCCAAGGCCTAACGAGCGCGGCCCCTCACGAGGAATTAACGCCGGCACGCTGCAAAAAACCCACGCTCCCGGTTTGCCAGTTGCTGGCTTTCAGGAGAGGAGGAAGGGCGGGAGATGCTCCGTGGTCCCCAAAATTCATTTCTTGACGCCAAGGGACGCGCCGCCCTCGGGCCAGGACCCACCAACCAGCTCCGTTTCGCCTCCGGTGACTCCGGCGCCGCCTCCGATGAGCCTCGCTCCACGCTGGACGCGCTGCCGGGCTGCTCCTCCATCGTGTTGCCCGGGTGGAGACCAAAAGAGCAATTCCTGAGCGGTTTTATTTCCAGATATTCCGAGTAATTAGTAATTACCAGGTGGAGACCCTCTGAGCATCCTGTGATCCTCCGGATTTTGTGATGGCTCCCAAAAATTCACCCATGGATCAGGACCGGGTAACTTGGAGGATGCTCAAGCTTTTTCCTCCTCGTATTTACTTCCCTCTACAAACTGCTTTAACTGCATCCCTCGAACATCAATTTTGGGGGGTTTAAGTAAGTTTCCTGTAAGAAGGAAGAGCCAAAAGTGGATCCTGACAAAGCTTCCCAGGATTTCAAGGCGTCAAATACGGGGATGGGGGATTATTTCAGCAGCCAGACAAGGAGCGGGCGGGAATGATGTGCAAGAAGGAAGAAAATAAAAATATCTATGTGTACAGGGAGAGACCCCCGGGCTAAGCAGCAGCCCAACGGACACTGGAGAAGCATCCCAGCCCCGATAACAGGCGTATTTAAGACGGGATCACAGCACGCAGGATAAAATCTAACAGAGGAATAACCGAGGGAGCCCATTTTATTCCGTTGCAGCGCTCGGCGTCTCCCAGGAGCGCAAAGGCAGAGCCAGGGGCTGGAAGGAGCCAGGCTGCAATTTCGTATTCCTCCCACCCCTGAGCTAAGGACGGCTCTCGGCAGCGATTTCAACTGGAAAACGTCTCACCCCTGGGTGAAACCCCCCCAAAAAGGGGCTTCCCCTCCGGCAGTCACCCCCCGGCTCGGCTCTCTCCCTCGTTACCAATTATGCAGCAGGATTAACATTGCTGGGGATGACACGGCAGCATCACTGCAGAGCATCACGCCGTGACGTTGAGGGGGGGGAATGCGTGAGGTGCCGAGCACCCCCCGCTCGCCGCCAGCCCCGAAAGCAACCACAGCCCCGCAGCTTTGCGGTCGTGCAGAATAAAACACCCTTCAGTGCCCCCCGGGAAGCGGAAAAGCAGCTCCCACCATCTCGCCATGGCCCCACCGGGTCGTACGGCAAAGCCCCGAGCCCACCGAGGACAAGGAAACGGGCGTTTATTGCCGAGGGAAAGCAAACGGGAACCCACGGGGGGGTCAAACCCCCGCCCCGCGCTTCCTCCAGAGAGCAAAGCAAGCAGCTCACCTCCTCAGGGACGGCCAACGGGACGGGGACCCCCCGGCGCGGCAGAAGGGCTCTGCTTTAGCTTTGGCACCGCTTGGGAAGGGTCCGGCGTGCTCGAGCGTGCGGCCAGACACAGCGGAGCACGTCAGTCCCCCTCCGAGGGGGGAAATAATTAATCTCCGGCTTGATAATTGCTGCAGAATTAAGCGAGGAGCCGGAAAAATGCTCAGATCGGGGGACGCCTCCACCCGCCCAACACCCAGCGCACGTCGCTCCCGGCCCGTGGTCTGTCAAATCCAGGTGTTATCCCAGGGCAGGAATTAGGGCAGAATCTCGTATGGACGAGCCTAGAAATGAGATTAAATAATTTCCACCTCGGTGGGGACAGAAGGGACTGGCCGCTTGGCCACCGTGAGGAGCTCAGGTCGGAGGCTTTCCCCGAGGACGCGCCTGGGAGGTGGGTGGATTCGCTGGGCTGAGCTTCAGCCGGGTTCAGCCTGAGCCCGTCCTAACGCCACCAGCACTTCGGCGAGCGCCTGGCTTCCAATTTTTCCAACAAACGGCAGAAGATTCAGCGTCTTCCTCTATGCTGCCGCTAACGAACGCAGCTAACGAGGAAATCTAGGCTACGTCTCCCACAGCTCAAGCGCTGGAGCCTGCGCTTACGCAACCGGCATCACAATCAGCGGCGATGGGTCGGGGTTGTCCTCGAGCCCCCGAATCACCCCGGGGTGCTGCCTGAGGGGGGGCAGGTCTTCCCCCGCTGCAGCCCGGCCTCCCGGGGAGGGTCAGGCGGGTGCTGCGGAAAAGGCCAGGCCCAAAAAAACCCGACTCTGGTCCCTTTTCCCGTCACCAGAACCAAGTTGTAAAGGTGGGTCCAGCCCACATGGCGCATGGTGGCTCCACGGGGCACCTTGATCCAAAGAGCCTGAAGGTTGGGGAGACCCTGGAGGTTGGGGAGACCCTGACAAGGCCAAGGGAGACCCTGAAGGCGAGGGCAGGGCTGCAGAAGGTCGCCACAGTTGCCCCACTGGTCCAACTCCTCCCAAGGGCGAGCGGGGGGTAGCTGAGCTCAGCCCTGGCTCCTGGGTGCTCTTCTCAGAGGGACAAGCCCTCACGCGTTGGCTGACACGGGCTCCTGGACTCCCTCCAGACAGTGGCCACGGCCACGGATGGCTGGAGGCAGCTGGCCCTGGCTACTGCCCCACGAGGAGACGCGGAGCACCTGAGTCCGGGGGCTCCAGAGCACTGGGGGGGGGGGTCCACTCCCGCGCAGACCCCGGCTCCCACCGCAGGAAGCTCAAGGAGCGGCGGGGCAAAGGGCGACCTTCTCCATGTGGGGGCTAGTGGAGGTCCCACCACCGGCCACCAATATCCCAGCCCCCTCCTCACCTCCCAGCACCTGTGACGGGACAAGTGCCTCGTGCAATGACCCCTCCCCACCTTCAGGGACACTGGACCAGGCCACCCCAGGACGGCTCCTCCTCCACACCACCGTGTCCCACCATCACCACCGGCTCCTTCCCACCACCCCGCGGGCCCCCCCCCCCAGCCCTGGCTCCGCCCTAATGTGACCCCCATATCCCCTGCACTGGGTGGCCCCCACCTGTAAGGTCCCCCCACACCCTCTACAGGGCCCCAGCTAGAGGACAAAGCAGCTCTAAGGGCACCCCGTGTCCTCCATAGGGCCCTTGGATATAAAAGCCCCCCCACAGCCCCCCCAGGTACAGGACAGCCCCAGCCACAAGCCCCCCCACATCCCCCCCAAACACAAGTATGTGCCCAATTCCGTACAGGCCCCCAAAACACAGCAGAGGGGAGGCCCCGGCTATAAGGGCCCCTACGTCCTCTATAGCTCCCCCCCGCCCCAGGCCCTCAGCTGTACGGGTCCCCCATATCACCTACAGGTTCTCCAGCTGGGAGGCCCCCATACCCTATAGGCCCCTGCATCCTCTAGAGCGTCCCCTCCCTCAGCTAGAAAAGCCCCCCCCCCATATGTCCCCCAGCTAGAAAAGGCCCCCCATCCCTATAGGCCCCCCACCCTCTATATGTCCCCCAGCTAGAAAAAGCCCCCCCATCCCCTATAGGCCCCTGCATCTTCCCTACGTCCCCCAGCTAGAACCCCCCCCCATCCCCTATAGGCCCCTGCATCCTCAATATGTCCCCCAGCTAGAAACCCCCCCCATCCCCTATAGGCCCCCCACCCTCTATATGTCCCCCAGCTAGAAAAAGCCCCCCCATCCCCTATAGGCCTCTCACCCTCAATATGTCCCCCAGCTAGAAAATGACCCCCATCCCCTACAGGCCCCCCACCCTCTATATGTCCCCCCAGCTAGAAAAGGCCCCCCCATCCCCTATAGGTCCCCCCACCTTCTCAAGGTCCCCCAGCTAGAAAATGACCCCCATCCCCTACATGTCCCCCCACCCTCTGTATGTCCCCTAGCTAGAAAAAGCCCCCCCATCCCCTATAGGCCCCTGCATCTTCCCTACATCCCCCAGCTAGAAAACCCCCCACTCATCCCCTATAGGCTCCTGCATCCTCAATATGTCCCCCAGCTAGAAAAGGCCCCTCCATCCCCTATAGGCCTCCCACCCTCTATATGTCCCCTCAGCTAGAAAAGGCCCCCCCATCCCCTATAGGCCCCCACACCTTCTCTATGTCCCCCAGCTAGAAGATGACCCCCATCCCCTACATGTCCCCCCACCCTCTATATGCCTCCCAGCTAGAAAAGCCCCCCCCATCCCCTATATGTCCCCCAGCTAGAAAAAGCCCCTCATCCCCTATAGGCCCCTGCATCTTCCCTACATCCCCCAGCTAGAAAATGCCCCCCCATCCCCTATAGTCCCCCCATCTTCTCTATGTCCCCCAGCTAGAAAATGACCCCCATCCCCTATAGGCCCCCCACTCTCTATACGTCCCCCCAGCTAGAAAAGCCCCCCCATCCCCTACATGTCCCCCCACCCTCTATATGCCCCCCAGCTAGAAAAGGCCCCCCCATCCCTATAGGCCCCCGCACCCTCTATATGTCCTCTAGCTAGAGAAGGCCCCTCATCCCCATAGGCCCCTGCATCCTCTACAGGCCCCCAGCTGGAAAAGGCCCCCGTCCCCTATAGGCCCCCCCATCCCCATAGGCCCCTGCATCCCCTACAGCCCCCCCAGCCGAAGAAGCCCCCCCATCCCCTATAGCCCCTCCCCAGCTGCACCCCCCATCCCCACAAGCCCCCGGCTGCAAGAGGAAGAAGAGGCCGCACCCCCCCTCCCCCCAGCCCCTCTGCGCCCCCCCAGCCCGCCGGGGCGGGGGAGGGGCAGCGCAGGGGGACCCCCCCACCCCCCCTCCACTCACCGGGTGCCCCGGGGCGGGGCGGGGCCGGGCGGGGGCGGCTCCCGGGGGCGGCTGGGCGCGTGGGGCTGCGGCCCGCGGACCCGCCCCGCCGCCGCTCGCCGACAACAATGGGGCCGCCGGCGCTGCGCCGCCCCTTATATACCCCGCGTCACGTGACGGGCCCGCCCCTGCGCGCCGCGGGGCACCCTGGGAACGCGAGTCCGGCGGCGGGAGATGGCGGCGCGGGCGCGGGGCACGCCGGGACATGGAGTGCGGGAGCGGGGGGACACCGCGGCCCCTCAGCGCCCCCTCAGCGCCTGCCCAGCGCCCGCGGGGGCTCCACCGCCTCCAGGGCTGCGGAAAGGGGCTGGAGGGGGGCAGGGGGAGCACCCCAAAGCCTCCGCCGGGGGCGCTCCAGCCCGCCGCCCCCCCCACACCCAGCCGGAGGAGAAGGGGCAGCCGAACGCTGCCCAGGGGAGTCTAGACAAGAGATTAGCGAGACTGGGAACAGCGCGAAGAGGCCCAAAGCGCCTTATTTTGGCCTCAAGCTGCCCCAGGGCAGGGTCAGACTGGCTCTTAGGAAGGATTTCTTTGCAGAAGGGGTTGTTGGGCGTTGGAAGGGGCTGCCCAGGGCAGGGGGGGAGTCCCCATCCCTGGAGGGGTTGAAGAGTCGGGTTGAGCCAGCGCTGAGGGATCTGGTGGAGTTGGGAACGGTCAGGGGGAGGTTCATGGTGGGGCTGGAGGAGCTTCAAGGGCTTTTCCAACCGGGATGATTCTGGGATTCTATAATTTTAGCAGTAACAGACCAGCTGCAGCCCCAGCAGCTTGTGCCTCACCCCGGGGGGGCTCCGGCAGCTCGGGGGCACACGGGCCTGGCCGCAGCCTGTCCCCAGCCCTCCCGGCTCGGGGGGCACCGCGGCCACTGGCTGACCCCCCTCAGAGGCAGCATTTGCCCCGCTCCATCTTCGGCCGCAGGCTCTGGGGGGGCTGCAGGCCCCAAGGAGCCGGACCAGCTCCACGGGGAGCTCCCCGCTTCAGCCTCCCGCCCTCCCTGAGACCCCCGCGCTCACCTCAACAGCCCCTCCGCCACGCTGCTCCCGGGGAGCTCAGCGAGCGGCCGCGGCTCTTCCCCCCTGGATTAGGGATTAGTTGAGTTATTAACTAATAAGCAGGTCAAGTTATAGGATTAAAAAAATCCTCTTCATTCCCCCCACTCCGAACCCTTCATCTCCCCCCTTGTTTCCAGCCAGCAACCAGGGGCTTCCACTCTCCTCCCAGAGCTGCCACGCACAACAAATCACTTTGCCGCCGTTTTCCTCATTCAACAGATCAGAATCGGCCGCACACACCCAGCAACACCAACACAGAAAGTTTACCGAGCCCACGTCACGACCGTCCAAGTCCATCGCACTTCTGGCGTATTAATGGAAAAAACAGGATTAAAAAACGCCATCGTCTCAATCACCAGAGGTACCAAACCGCGTACAGAAGGTGAGCAGCTGAACACGAGGCCCTCCAGCTGCAGAGCTCGCAGTCCGGCCGCTCCCCAGCGTTCATAAACGAGCAGAATTATTCAGTTTTTAAATGTTTTTTTTCTTGGCATCTTTATCCTTGACCGATTTATGAGACGTTGGCAGGTCAGGGCAGGACCCGTGGCTTGGGGCACGCTCACCTCTCTGCTCCAGGGTTAGGGAAGCGAGCTGTCGCAAAGCCAGGGGAGGAGATGAAGCGGCTGCCGCCTCCTCCCCGCTGGAATCACCAGCTGGTACCTTTGGCCCCCACTTTGGCCCCCGGTGCTGGGTGAACAAGGCGGGAGGATCCCGGACACCCGCTGCCAGCTGGATTAACCCTCCGGCTCCTCCGGTTCGTCTCCAGCCCCGATGCTACCCAGCCCTGGACGGGGATCTCCCGGGAGGTGATTTTGGGGGCAAGGGGGAGCTGCCACAGCCCTGAACAATGGTTTTGGGGAGCTGCTGCCCTACATCGTGCCTCCAGCGCCGGGGCGAGCAGGCGCGGAGCAGCATCACACGCGCCGGGGAAGGGAGACGGGGACACTACGGGGCCCTTTGCACCAGGACCGAGTCACAGGCAGTGGCCACGGGAGCTCGGCCAGTGCAAGCAAAGATTTGGCCAGGTCTGACCCAGCTCTAATTCGTGTTAGGTATTTTGACTGCAGCTCCAAGACAATGACAGCTGGCCAAGGAAGATGGGAACAGAATCTTTTATGGCTTACAAACACAGAGGAGCAGCTGGCATTGTAGCAGCAGGGATGTGGCCGTCACAACTCACCCCACAGCCCTCCCTGGCCTGAGCCAGGACCTGCATCGCCTGCCTGGGGCTGCATCTCGTTGCAGCTTTATTTAAAAATAAGAGTCCTGCTTTACATTGTATTTTTTCCCCCAATTTTTTGGTTCAAAATGTCCTAGGGTAGTGCTGATGGCTCGAGGCAGGCGTTACCCCGGGCATCTCAGCCTCTACTGGGGGATCTTACAGACGGGGAGTAGGATCCATCACCAGATCCTTCACCCCAGACACCTCACTGCTGTCCCGGAAGCCTGCACGGAGGCACTTTTGTCATCAGCAAGTCCAGTGGCTTTCAAAAACCCCTTTGACCCTGCTGTCTGCGTCCCCCTTCGTGCAGGCAGGGCTACGCCAGCGCTGGGGCAGCCTCGGAGGCTGGGCAGGGGGACGCAGGGGCAGAGCACGAGGCAGCAGGTAGACATCACTCGAAATTTTCACCAGGTAGCGAATTTTTTTTCCCCCTCCCTAAAACATGCAGAAAAGAATCCCACAGACCAAGCTAGTCAGCTATTTCTTTATCCAACTCTGCTTCACGTTTTGCTCCAGCTTTATACAACTAAATCTGTATACGAAGACCTTACACGCGCAGGGAAGGGCGGCACCACAACCGCACCCGCTCACACAGTCACCACCATTTTCGGGCTGGGGGGAGAGGAGAAAAACGAAGTCACCAATGTTGTCTAACAGATGCATTGTAATATTAAATGAAAGCTTAACAAAATCTTTTAAGAAAATCCCAGCCCTAGCCTACCACTCCATCAGCACAGTACACAGCGTATGCGAGACCTGCTCAGCTCAGCACGTGCCTGAGGGCTAGCTGGCTTTGCTGGGCCAGTTGAATTCATGCTCTCTTGCCAGCCTGTGAGCATCACGGGAGCTGATGCCTCTCAGAAAAGCCGAGCACGCCTGCCACAGAAAAAGCCCTCACGCAGGTCTTAGGTCCCAATGGCAAATTTCTACCGAGCGCTACACAAGAGTGCGACCTGGCAACTTCAGCCTCAGAGCTCCAGCAATTAAGCAGCACGTGACCATCAACGGCCGTTTAGATGCCACCAGAGGAAGGAGGTGCCCTGCAAGAAAGACAGCCGGGCAACCACCAGCTCGGGGTCTTTCCAGAGGGTGCCCAGGAGTTTCCAGATCTCTGCTCGTGTCCTTGTGCTGGAAGTGAAGGGTCTTCATGCGCGACGAGAGGATGGCGGGTGCTCCTCACCGCGTCCCCTCCTATTTTAAGATGATGTGGTAGCTATCATTGGTTTCAGCTGCAAAAGAAGCAAAGCTCGTGAGCCACCTGCAACAGCCAAGGAATCCGCTGGGTTGAGCGGATCCGACAAGAGCTCCCCAAAAACGTACGGAAGGGAAATACAAGACGGAGCCCGGGCATTTACACACCTTTCATGGTGTCCAGAACGAAACAGGATTCGTCTTGGAAGTTCTGTATCATCTGAAAGAAGCCACAAAAGCCAGCTCAGGCTGAGGCTGTTTTCAAACACAGCAGAAGTGCTTCACAGCCCTAAGTGAAGGCTTCGCGCTCCGCCACTCAGCGATGAGCAGAGATCTGGAGTACAAAAGGGCCAGAAGCTTCTCAGGCAGGAGCTCAGTGCTCTGGGAGGTAGGAAAGGCACCAGCCATAAATATTTATTCCTTCCTCCAGCTCTCCAGTACTGAAGGTCCGAACCAGCAAACCGAGAGAGAAACCATTGGGTTCTGGGATGCAGGTCTGGAAGCAAAGTCCGCCCGCAGCAATTCCCCTCCCTGTTTCATAGCAAAGCTAGAAGAAACCCAAGCACGAAGGAGGGTGTGCCCGCAGCCTGGACTTGCTCAGGGAGAGCCGTTCACACTTGATAGACCTCAGGGGTTTAAGCGAGGTGCCCCTGGCAGCAGAGCTGCATCCCCGAGCACCAACATCCTTGGCCCTACAGGCTTCAACGATTAACTCTGACTCTTTGGAAGCCAGAGGTGACCGAGCAGGGCCCTTCCTGAAGACCTGCCCCGGGGTCCTGCACAACCTCCACAGTGCAGCTCAGAGCACAGACACGAACCAGCTGAAGCAACACGGCGCAAGAGGTTGAAAATAAGGAGCAGCCAGAGGCTGTTACCTCATCACTGATCAGCACGTGTATCCCTGTTGGACCTTGCTTGTAAATCTGGCTGATCTGTTGGGAGGAGATGCTGAAGAGCTGGGCCAGCTTTTCCGTCAGCTCCACCGCCGTCAGTTCCTCCAGATAAATGGCGTGGTACACTGCAAGGAGAACAACTCTTACAGCCAAGAGCGGCTTGGATGCCTACAACACGGATGCAGAGGTGCTTCAGCTGGTGCCACGCACCCCAGCCCGGGGAGCAGGGGCTCAGAGGAGCGCCGCGACCCGCCTGCGCTCTGCCCGGGACCACCGCAGCCCCTCGGGACGGGACCAAGCACAACCTGCCTGTCGAGGGTTAAACACCCGCTCTGCTGCGCCCGACTCTTCCCAAGCCCAAGCACTAACTCTACGTGCAGCTGCAGCATGGCTGGGGGCTGCTCTTGCTACACGGCTGCCGCACACCCTGAGCTACACAAGCAGCAGCTCCGCAGTAACTTGGCTGTCATCAACGTCCTGCAACGCTCTGTATTTACGCAGTCCTTGCCCCAAAAAGCTTCTATTTCAACTAGCATCAGGCGAGCAGCGTTTTGTACCATTCCCAGTGGTTTTCAATCCCAGCAGGATGGAAATGCCGCCCCAGCACCGCCCCAGCGCCCTGTTCCCCCACTCCCACAAGGCAGGTCCTGGGGGGGAAGCAGGAGGATCCGAATTGGAGCAGGGCAAGGAAAGGCTGAGCTGTTTGCTCTTGCACTTGCCGCTCCAATCACAGAGGTGGATAAACCGGCGCCTGGCTGCTCCACAAATGTAGGTCACTCATTGTTGTCTGAGCAGTGCTGGATTCTCGCAGAAGCTATCATTTGTCGGCTCAGAGCAGGCAACATGCTGACAGTCAGATTCTGCAGCTGCCCATTTGGTGGGCAAGGAGATAAAAATTGGCTGGGTAGGATCAGGGCAAGTCAAAAGGGTTTGCCACAACCTTTTGGCACCTTTGCCAAGGGAGAGCGTGCAGAACCCCTCGGTTCGCGGGCAGAGCCTGCGTTAGGTAGCGGGTGAGCTCGCAGGTGAGCTCGCAGCCTCCTTGCAGTGGAGAGACAAGAATATCAGCAGCCAACACCAGGTGTAGGAGCTGAAAACAGAAGCCACAGACCCTCTCGGAGCTGCTGTGCAGGCTCAGGGGGGCTCTGGTATCGTGAGCAGCCCTGGCTGCAAGAGGGGCCTTTCGCCAGCCCAAAACCCACAGGGCAGTGGTGTGGGGACACGGGGCAGTGGTGTGGGGACACACGGTGCTGAGTGCCCACGGGCAGCAGCAGCGGGGCTGGAACCAGCCCCCACCGCATCTCCGTTTGCTGAACCCCCCCGAGCTGTTATTTTCCCCCTCGCCCTGTCGGCAGCAACCCAAGCCCGCGTACCCCCAGCCAGGCTTGGAAGCCCTTACCAAAAAAAGTACTGGTTACTGTGTCCCTGTCCTCGTGCTTCTGCTGCAGGTCCCTCAGCTGCTGGGACTCTTGACACACGTAGATGGTCAGTCTGGGCCGCACCATCCTACGGACAGAGCAGTGAGTGAACGCCACGGCATTTACTCAAGGACACCTCTAGTTCCTGACCCTCTGCTGGCGCTCTTCCCTCCCCAGCATCCTCAGAAAGAAAAGAGGAGATGGACGGACTCATCCCGAAGCAAAACCATCGTGGTTGTCCCCACCTTGCTGATGCAGCAAAGGTTTTTGTGAGAAGGGGATGAAATCGGCACGGGGACACGGTGCCAGCTGGCTACCGAGCAGCTAAATCGGACAGTTGACTCCTGAGGACAGAGCAGCCCCAGTTCAGAGCGAGCTCTGCCGGCAACACGCCGGCTCCTCCTCATTCAGAGCCTCACTCTGCAGCACAAAAGCCGGTGGCGTCTCCCGTCCTTCGTGCCCTTCTCCCCAGCACAGCGCGGCTGTTTCACAGAATCCCAGAATCATCCCGGTTGGAAAAGCCCTTGAAGCTCCTCCAGCCCCACCATGAACCTCCCCCTGACCGTTCCCAACTCCACCAGATCCCTCAGCGCTGGCTCAACCCGACTCTTCAACCCCTCCAGGGATGGGGACTCCCCCCCTGCCCTGGGCAGCCCATTCCAACGCCCAACAGCCCCTTCTGCAAAGAAATCCTTCCTAAGAGCCAGTCTGACCCTGCCCTGGCGCAGCTTGAGGCCATTCCCTCTTGGCCTGCTGCTGGGTCCTTGGCTCCAGAAACTCCTCCCCCCTCTCTGCACCCTCCTTTCAGGGAGTTGCAGAGGGCCAGGAGGTCTCCCCTCAGCCTCCTCTTCTCCACACTAAACCCCCCCAGTTCCCTCAGCCGCTCCCCATCAGACCTGTGCTCCAGACCCTGCACCAGCTCCGTTGCCCTTCTCTGGACACGCTCGAGTCATTCAAGGGCCTTTTTGGGGTGAGGGGCCCAAAACTGAACCCACTCATCGAGGGGCGGCCTCACCAGTGCCGAGCCCAGGGGTCAGATCCCTTCCCTGTCCCTGCTGGCCACGCTGGTGCTGGTACAAGCCCCACTGGCCTTCTTGGCCACCTGGGCACACTGCTGGCTCATTACCAATCCCCCCCAGGTCCCTCTCTGACCGGCAGCTCTCCAGCCACTCCTCCCCAGGCCTGGAGCGCTGCTGGGGGTTGTTGTGGCCCAAGGGCAGCACCCGGCATTTGCCCTTAGTGAAACTCCCCCAGCTGGGCTCAGCCCATCGCTCCAGCCTGCCCAGGTCTCTCTGCAGACCCTCCCCATCCTCGAGCAGACCAACACCCCCACCCAACTGGGTGTCGTCTGCAAACTGACTGAGGGGGCACTCGATCCCCTCGTCTAGAGCATCAATGAAGATGTTAAACAGGAGTGGCCCCAAAACCCAGCCCTGGGGGACACCACTCGTGACCGGCCGCCAACTGGATTTAACTCCCTTCCCCACAACTCTTTGGGCCCGGCCATCAGCCAGTTTTTGACCCAGCAAAGCCACAAGCCATCCAAGCCACAAGCAGCCAGTTTCGCCAGGTGAATGCTGTGGGAAATGGTGTCAAAGGCCTTTCCCTGCTATCTCTGGAGCCATTGGCAGCACATTAACCCCCTGAACGCTCCCCACCCCGCGCCGATGCCTCCCCGGATCCTCCCTCTGGGACACAGCCCACCCCGTGCCTCTGCCCGGCGGCAGCGGCACCTTCTGCAACGCCCCAGCTCAGATGGGGGCAGTTAAACACCAGTCCCTGCTTCTTCAGGGAAAGGTGCAAAGGGATATTCCCCTTCCGGGAAGGAAATTCCTCTGAGGTGGTTCCGAGGACCGAGGACATAAGTACTGTATCACCAGGACCTTCTGGCTTGTGGCTCGGTTCTCTGACACCCAACGAGTGAGATCATTTCTAATGCTTCTCCCCCACATGGATTTTCTTCCTCAAATTGTCTCTGGAGCAGTTGCCCTGCTGGCTAACTTATCAAATTTGACTGAAAGAGGTTCAGGAAGGTTAATGAAATGCTGTTCTCTCTAATAGCAAGAGCCAAGCAAACAGGCTAAAACAAATACAATTTACCTCCCATCCACCATCAGCTTTTAGCAAACAACGTACCGTCCCTTTAGCGCGTTGAAGAGCCTGATGCCGTCCGCAGGGCCGCAGATCTGGATAACGTCTTCTCTGGTCAGCTTCAGTAAATCTGCACCTACAGTTTTAAACATCAAAAAGGAGAGAGTCACACAATCCAGCCCAAAATGTCCAGGATGGGGTGGCTCTGGGCTGTGCCGGGTCCCCCTCCTCCCGCTCGCAGAGCTCACCCCGTTCCCAAATTGCTTCTGCCGACAACCTCCCCAAGAAGGACACTTGCAAGATTTTTTTCCAGACTGGTTTCGCAAGAGTGTGTCTGGGTACAACCCTGTGTCCTGTATTATCATTTACAGCCGGCTGCCCGGTGCCTTGGTGACCCTGGATAACAGAGGCCGTGTCACCAGGGAAGGCGAGGAAAAGAAACGCAAAGTGTTTCTTTACACACAGCTCCTTCCCCCAGATCAGCACTTCTCAGCTTGTTTTAAGATCAGGGGTTGCTGCGAGCTTTTGGAAGAGAAACCACCCCAGTCCCCACTATTTTGCCAGTTGAGAGCGAGGTGAGAAACAAAGACGACAGCTTTCAGGGAGCCACATTTTATTGTGTTACAAAAAAATACCAGATTTTTAAAAGCATTTAGATTTGCGTTTAAAAACATTTATATTTGCGTTTAAAAACATTTATATTTGCAACAGTAACACGAAGTTGGCCTCAGGAGCAAGAGGAGGCCGAACGACTTGGCACGGAGAAGGAGCAGCCACGGAGGGGATGTCGTAACCTACCTGAGAAGTTTCTGAAAAGCCGAGAAAAAGTGGAGAAGCGGTTTCGGTGCAGCCACTGCTGGGCCTCCTGGGGTGTGCTGGTGGGCAAGAGGTTCTGCAATGGAGGAAAAGAAGGGTCACAGCCTCGGAGGTGACACGGAAGCGTCTCCACTGAGGAACGAGCACAGGTCAGCTCAGTCAGTGTTTATAATCACAGCCTTAAATCGAGACCCCAGTGAGCCAGGCTCACAGCACACGCACAAGAAAGGCCGCAGCCTGGACAGGTTTTGATTTAAAAGGCTTCAGAGGGACAGAGAAAGAGGAAGGAAGCAAAGGGGAAAGGCACAGTGGAGATCAAGGCAATAAGTAAAGGTCACAGCGAGCTACAAAAAGCTTGCTCACAGCTCTGCATTGCTGTACTGGACAATTTTCACCCCATCACCTCTTTTTCCAACTAGGAGTCAAAAAGAAGTTATATCTCCCCCAAGATGTTAAGCCAGAGCAGTCCCTTCCCCAGCAAACTACAACCACCCACAAACCCGCCCCCGCTCCACCCCCAAAGCCCGTTTTCTGACCTGTGCACTGTCCTTACCACAAGCATAAGCTCTGAGGTGTGACTTACATCTGCGATTGGAGGGGGTGGCTCGGGCTGATGGTTCGGAGAGCCATTGCTGGGGGGAAGAGCCAGAGAGAGCAGAACACGAGGTGAGGGCTGCTCCTCCCCCGCCGGGCAGCACCCTCCCACCTGCCAAGCCCCAGGACCAAGATCACCGAAACAAGGACACGCAGCTACGTGGCTGCAGCAACACCGTCGTCGTTGCAGAGCAGAGCAACACTTTGCAAGAACGAAGGGCTTACGCTGGAGTGTTCAAGCGACGGGGGAATCCCAGAATGGTCTGGGTTGGAAAAGACCTCGAAGATCATCTAGTCCAACCCTTAACCTAACACTGACAGCTCCCAACTCCACCAGATCCCTCAGTGCTATGTGAACCTGACTCTTCAACCCCTCCAGGGATGGGGACTCCCCCCCTGCCCTGGGCAGCCCATTCCAACGCCCAACAGCCCCTTCTGCAAAGAAATCCTTCCTAAGAGCCAGTCTGAGCCTGCCCTGGCGCAGCTTGAGGCCATTCCCTCTTGGCCTGCCGCTGGCTCCTTGGCTCAAGAGACTCCTCCCCCCTCTCTGCACCCTCCTTTCAGGGAGTTGCAGAGGGCCAGGAGGTCTCCCCTCAGCCTCCTCTTCTCCACACTAAACCCCCCCAGTTCCCTCAGCCGCTCCCCATCAGACCTGTGCTCCAGACCCTGCACCAGCTCCGTTGCCCTTCTCTGGACACGCTCGAGTCATTCAAGGGCCTTTTTGGGGTGAGGGGCCCAAAACTGAACCCACTCATCGAGGGGCGGCCTCCCCAGCGCCAAGCACAGGGGTAAGATCCCTCCCCTGTCCCTGCTGGCCACGCTGGTGCTGATACAAGCCAGGATGCCACTGGCCTTCTTGGCCACTGGGCACACTGCTGGCTGGGAAGGCAAAGCCAAGCAGGCTGGGAGCTGAACTGCCGCTCAAAACGCAGGCAGGCTCCTCGTGCAAGAGCCCAGCTTTGCCTCAGCCAGGATTGGTAACAGTGCTCAGCTTCAAAGGGCTTTAATTTGATTTTCCCCCACTGACGCAGCCTCTTGGCTGCTCCCACCCCGCTGTACACCCCAGAACCGGGCCTGCCCCTTTCACTGCCAGCTCAGACACACCAATCGCCCGCGCGAGGCACAACTCGACAGCCGGCCTCTCCCCCACACTCACCCTTCGCCAATGGAGAAGCTGCTGTGGGAACTGTTGAAGCCAGGGGACGGCGCGTTATTGACGTACGTTATCTCCGGCCAGGGAGAACACTAGGAAGAAAAACCCAGAAGAGTCACAGGATTGCGCTGAACAAAGACAGCACAGGTTAACAGCTATTTGCTGACCGACAACCAGCTATGAAACAGAATTGAAGAGTAAAGTAGGGGATTAAAAGAAGCCAGGCCAATTCACTGCAGATGGTCGTGAAGCTTAGATTTAGTGATTCTTAATCTCAAAAGGCTGAAAAATAATCACAAAAATCAAACACAGTGAGATCTGGGATCTAAACGATTCCTCTGGCACGGGGCTGACACACAGCGCCCGCCAGCCCAGGCACCTCCCTGCAGCAAGTCCCGCCGCAGCTCCAGCCCGACTCGGGCACTGACCAGCGTCCCCAGCTTCCCCCGGGGCAGGACGAGGGCTCCCTCCCCAGGGCTGCTCAGCACCAACCCCTCAGACGGTCGCATTTTAACAGACCGACACTTTCCACTCGCACAGGGAGGAAACAACGGGGTTTTCTGCCAGCTCACAACCTCGGTGGCCAGTTGCCACGTGGGCAAAATGAAGCTTACAGGGAGAGGTAAAAATCTTTTATTAGACGATCTATTACAGTGGGGGAAAAACCATCCCGTTCCCAGGCACATGAGCCCTTTCTCAGGTCTAGTACAAAACACCTCCTCTGCCTACAAAAATTTATCTTGCTTTTGTCTTGCAGCTATCAACAACTTGGCCAAAGGTTTCACAGCAGAACAGCCAGTTCCTCGGCACCTGCGAGCGAGGTAAACCACGTCTCATGGAAAGAACGATGCCAGCCGCTGCATGAAAGAGCACCCCACCTCTGTGAGTATCGTGGTTTCGTAGGAGGGCTGGTACTTCTCCTTCTCGTGAGGTGTTCGCTTCTCCATCTTCTCCCTGTCTGTCTTCTGCTTCCGGTCAGCTCCTTTGGGCTGCAAGGGAGATATTCCTGTTAGAAGAGCAGCGTGGAAGGGCAGCAGCAGGCGGCTGGATAGATGTGCAAGAAATGCAAGAACCAGAAAAGGTGACTCATCCTTCCACTCACCCACTTGTTGCTTTACAGAGGGAAAAGGAAGAGGGCTGGGACTATCTGCACAGAGAATGTGTGGTGACAGCATCACTTCTGTAACAACCCCAATGTCCTGATCTACCCACGCCCCTAAAACAGGGCCCAGAACAAGGAGGTGAAACACTTTTCAGAAGAAACTTCTCCCGACAGCAAACGCTGGCTCTGAGGGCACAAAGGCCAGTTTCTGGTGTCACGTACCTGAGCTGCATCTCACAGAAACCCAGAACCATCTGGGTTGGAAAAGCCCTTGAAGCTCCTCCAGCCCCACCATGAACCTCCCCCTGACCATTCCCAGCTCCACCAGATCCCTCAGCGCTGGCTCAACCCGACTCTTCAACCCCTCCAGGGATGGGGACTCCCCCCCTGCCCTGGGCAGCCCATTCCAACGCCCAACAGCCCCTTCTGCAAAGAAATCCTTC
Organism: Strix uralensis; assembly: GCF_047716275.1. Taxonomy (NCBI): domain Eukaryota; kingdom Metazoa; phylum Chordata; class Aves; order Strigiformes; family Strigidae; genus Strix; species Strix uralensis. The sequence continues at coordinate 788,588 of NC_134004.1, read as the reverse complement.
CTAAGAGCCAGTCTGACCCTGCCCTGGCGCAGCTTGAGGCCATTCCCTCTTGGCCTGCCGCTGGCTCCTTGGCTCAAGAGACTCCTCCCCCCTCTCTGCACCCTCCTTTCAGGGAGTTGCAGAGGGCCAGGAGGTCTCCCCTCAGCCTCCTCTTCTCCACACTAAACCCCCCCAGTTCCCTCAGCCGCTCCCCATCAGACCTGTGCTCCAGACCCTGCACCAGCTCCGTTGCCCTTCTCTGGACACGCTCGAGTCATTCAAGGGCCTTTTTGGGGTGAGGGGCCCAAAACTGAACCCACTCATCGAGGGGCGGCCTCACCAGTGCCCAGCACAGGGGTCAGATCCCTTCCCTGTCCCTGCTGGCCACGCTGGTGCTGGTACAAGCCAGGATACCATTGGATGCCATCTCCTGCACTTTCATCAACCACTTTGAGACGCGGCCCTTCAGTGGCACAAACTGCAGCAGAACAGGAGAGCGCTCAATTATGTCCTTGCCTTTGCCATGACCTTGAAAAACCCGGCACTTTCTCATACGTAAGATGAAGATTTGACTTGCTGCCTTTATCAAATGCTCACAGCCCCAGGGAAAGCAGCGAGTGTGCCACTATAACCACCAAAGCTATCCCAGAGCTCCCCTCAGCAGAACCCGAAAGAAATTCCCTTAAAACTTGGCTGTGCACAGGCTCTGCCTGCACGCACACGTGGAAGGAACTTGGCCTTGGTGGACCAACACAGCTGCCTGCCAACATGCAGGTGCCTCCCGAGCGGATGAGCGCACCCACGGCACCGCGGGGATGCGTTAGGACTGACCACAGCCCTCCTGCTCCCCTCAGCTCCAAATCTCTTTTCCTCTGGACAGCAAAGCTGAGGCCTGAACAAGCCACCGCCACGCTCCCAGCTGGGTGAGGAGGTGCTGCTTAGCTGGGGCTGGATTAGCCAGTTTCTGCCATGAAAGTCTAATGGTTGCTCTTATCTTTCCATGGTCAGAGCTTCCGGGGGCTAGGAAGGGTCTGTGCGCTCCAGACACCGACGAGTGTGGGTAAGGGCCCCTCGGTAGCTCTTTTGAAAGCACCGAAACGCTCCCAGCTTTGAGGGGCTGAGGGGAGAAAGGAAAGAGCAGGGCAGGAGCCTGAATCATGTTAAACCCACAAAGGGCACCCTGCAGCAAACAGATCACAGAATCACAGAATCGTCTGGGTTGGAAAAGACCTTGAAGATCATCCAGTCCAACCATCAACCCAACACTGACAGTTCCCAACTACACCATGTCCCTCAGCGCTAACTCAACTTTACTCTTAAACCCCTCCAGGGATGGGGACTCCACCACCTCCCTGGGCAGCACATTCCAACGCCTAACCACCCGTTCTGTAAAGAAATGTTTCCTAATATCCTAAGATCTCTCCTAATTCCTAAGATCTCACACAGGCACAGGGAAACACAGGCCCGGTGACAAGTCTGTCACCCAAAGAGCAGCACTGACCCCAGGAGAGCGTCAGGCGAGCCCCAGGAACGGCTGAGAGCATCCTCTGCAGGGAGATCATGCCCTGCTGCCACAGCTTCACCACGTTGGGTTTTCCTGGTTCAAGGGCAGAGCCAGAAAAAAAGAAAACCCACACCCGGGCACAGAGCTGAAGCTCAGGAGAAACGCAGCAGCAGGCGCCTCGCAACCTCACGATCCTCCAGGTGCTTGTTTGGGACCAGCCTCATCCCTGAGCTCCCAACTCCGCAGCTTCAGCTATCTTGAGACACCAGCCAGAGCTCAAACAAGCCCCAACAAATCACGCTCCTGCCTTCAACACGTTATAATCAAAGAGGCGAAAGAGAAGAGAGGGAAGGGGAAAGGTGCCAAGTCACCAGCAGCGGGGGACGCTGCCTGACGCCCCGCAGCCACTTCATGGCAGAGGCGCCCGGCCAGGCAACTGACCCCGCCACGTGCCAAACACCCCCGGAGGGCGAAGAAAAGAGGAGCCCCAGACACAAATTTGGGGAGGACGGGGTAACGGAGGCAACCTCAGCGTCCCAGACAGCGTGGGCACAGCGTGTCCCCACTTATTCCCCGTGGAGCCACCCCGCGGCGCTGCTGCAGCCACGACCCTCCTCAGCCACCCACGGCAGCACAGCGCCGTCACGGCTTTGGGCTTCTGCAAACGATCTGCAACAGGGCCCGGGCGCCTGCGCCGCTGCAGGGGCTGGATGCAGACGGAGCTGCAGATGCAGACGGAGCATCAGCAACAGGTAATAATCAAGCGAGGAGTCCAGACAGACACCAAAGCTCCTTGGAGGATCTCCCAAGCTGATAAGACTCAAGACTAAACGTGGGAGGTTTTAGAGGCAACGCAACCCATGTTCTCCCTGTTCTTGGCTTACTGGTTTTGTAGCCTCAACAGCATCCAGACTTGATCGACAGAGGGGAACCAGGGAGACAGCGGCAACGCGAGACCAGAAGGACCGAGAGGCCCTTTTGTGGGCAAGCTCAGCCACGGCCCTGCACCCACGACGTCCACTGTGGCTGCAGCGCGAACTGGGACTGACTCCCAGTTTGGTTCCCAGCGGGAAGAGGCCACCAAGGGGCCGAGGTACCTTGAAGACCTTGATCTGGCAGCTGGCAGAGTGCAGGTGCTCCGTGTACTCCCCGTTCTCGTTCTCCTTGAACGTGTCTATCTGGACCCGAAAGGGAACCCCCTTCTCTCCTCCATGCTTCCGCATGGTGAACTCCGTGCTGATACAGTGCACCTGGGGGAAGGGAAGGCATCCCACCGTCAGGAATTCTGCCACGTCTGACCGACCACAAACTGCCCATTCCCCTCGTGGGAGCCGGGACAGCGCTGATGGGAAGGGCAGCCTGGTGAGAAGGGTGAAATGCAGAGCTGGGACGGGATCACAGCAAGTACCCCCAGCACTAAGGGGTTAAGGGGATGCCACAGCAGAGGTGGAGCCACATTCCTTCAACAAGTTTTGCAACCTCTTAATGTCAGGAGCAAGCCCCGGATCAGCTCCCAGCCTCCGCACGCCGCAGCCTGTTACTCCAGGCGGGAGGGCCAGACTTCTAAGAGGTATTTTAGGCAGTTGGCGAGATGTGCAAAATCATCTAAGCAAGATGGAGACCCAAATCATGAAACCAGCGGGGCACAAATGACCACAAAACGTGTAAAACAACTTATTGGTGGTCAGCTGTGCCTGTGCCTTGCCAACGCATGAACTGCTGCTCTCTTGCATTGCTTGAGGCAGGAGCTCGGGTGTATTTTAGCTGACACCCTTCTACCACTGTGGCGTCTGGCGGCTACTTCAGTGCTCTGAGTTCAAAAAAGCATCTTCTTTCCCCTCGGAAAACTTATTTTCTCCCCTAGACCCCCACAACAGGAGTTTGCCCACTTCTCTTTTACCTGGATAAACACCGAAGTCCTCTTTGAAGGATCCCATAGAAACTCCACCGTATTGAGCTGGGTTGGGTTTGCTCGAGGGTCAATGATGCCCACGGACATTGGGATATCTGTAGGGGCACATCCAAGAACAAGCTGCGGTTTGTAGAAGGAAGAGATTCACAGGGAACATACGGAAGAACCAGCCGTGTCTCTCAAAGCTCAGAATCGTGAGGGTTTGTCCCTTCAAGTCACTGGACCAGGAGCTCAGCTGGAGGCACCTCAGGCACCCACATCTCCTGCAGCCCCGGCCCCGGCGCTGCCACCGGGACTCACCTATGTCCAGTATCCTGTCCCCAGGCCTGTTCCAGCGCCAGCCCTCCAGCTGCTGGTGCTCCGTGTACTGCAGCCGCCGGTCGTGAAACACCACCCGGAAAATGCTCTAGAGGGAAGAAATGGTCAGTGCCTGGAGCTGCCCCAGGAAACCTGCCAGTCTGCAAGCTGCGAGGCATTTCCCAGTCACAGCGGGCAGCAGGGGGGCCTGAAGGCTTCGTGGAGGAGCCAAAGCAATAGAAGAAAGCTCAGACGGACCCTTGGGCAGAAGCGTGAAGGCGGCAGCTCATCCCTCCGAACGCCAAGCGATCAGCAATCGCCTCTTGGCTTGACCCCAGCCCCCACGAGACTGGCTGGACCCCACCAGCCAGGCTGGTCTCACCGAGGTGGGAGAAGGGGAAAGGGAAAGTAAAGCCCCAACCAAGCCAGACCTAACCCACACGCTGGCACAGCGGCTGCTGCAGGAACGCACGGCGAGACCTCGCTGCTGGCTCCCCAGGGCAGGGGATGGCCCCGGCCGGACACGCGTCCCCACGCATCTGCTCACCTTTACCAGTTTCCCATTGATCTCCGGCAGCTCCCCGATTTTCCTGTTGTCCAGCATCCGGATTTCATAGGACTGTCCTGAGGGAAAGACAAGGCCCCCCCCCGATTAGTCAGGGATGAACCTTCGCTGCCGCCCTTCCTCTGGCATTTTGGCATCTTTTCGTGCCACACTGGACACGCCGCTTGATCTTCCTGCCATGTTTCAGTGTGCGTGGGGGGGTCGTACGAGCCATTAGAGCCACAGCTCTGACGCCCCTCTCCAGGAAGAGACAACCCCCCCCGCCTTCCCGCAGCAGTACTTTCCAGGAATTGCCCTTATTAAGAACAAGGGAAGAAATCGATTACACAAGCTTCATCTGGCTTTGGTCGCTAACCCTGATCTTCCAGTTCTACCTGAAAGCAGCGGGTACAGCTGTAACCCCCCCCTGCAGAGCACCCCAGCACAGACACACCAGTGAACCACCTTACACCAGGCAGATTTTAATTAAATTAAATCCTACAGCTGAAGGAGGTGGCACTTCCAAAGAGGAGCTTTACCATCAAGGCATTTTCCATTTCCAAGGGGAAATTTCCAAGGGCAGAATTTTAATTTTTAAGGTGTTTACACGAGGAGCACACAGCCCGTGGAGGGCACGGGGCTTCTCTCACCCTGGTTGAGATAGGTGAGTGTTTCGTCATGGAGCTTTACGGCGGGTGAAGTGGCGGCACACAGCACGTACTGGAAGGGCAGAATTTTATTCTCGTTTTCAGGAGGCAAACTTGATTCTTCTTGCTTGAAGATGGGCAGGGCAAGGACGTCGCTGCAAAGAGATTTGTCAGACAGATTCATTTCAGCTCTGGCTACAGAGAGATGATGCGTTTGGTATTTAGTTCCTCCTCCTAGGAAGAGCTTTGAGCTTTTTTTAGTTAAAAAAAAAAAAGAACACAGACCCTGACATCTCTCTGCAGAACTGCAAAGGAGCGTTAAAGCAGACCAGGCAGTCTGTGAAGAGCACCTGACACCCGCTCTTGCGACAGCTTTTCTCAGGTTAGCCTCGCTATCCACCCAAAACACACACATTTCCTGCTTCAAAGCTAAGAGACAACAGAGTTTGTGTTTCAGACCGAAGCCCAGCTCCTCCGGCAGCGCAACTCCTGCGCCACTTGTGCGGCAGCGCAGAGCTGCTGCAGAGACAGACACATGCAGAATGACATCTGTGTCGTGCCGACAAACGCCCGTCCTCTTCCTCCTGGTACCAGCCCGCTCACCTCCACCACCAAACCGGCCCCCAACCCTCTCCCCTGCTCCAAGCAGAGCGGCCAGGAGCTCGTTTTCCCTCCACGAGAGGCTTGGCAGGAATTTCAAGTCTTGCTCAGGTCAAGGTTGCCAGTTTTTTCACCATCGCCTTCTGTGTGTTTATAAAAGCCCCCCACCGCCCCAGCGAACAGGGCTGTCACCCGAAGCGGAGGCTGAGACCTCGGGGCACACCGAACAGGGGGGACGCAGGGCCAGAGCACCAAACCCTCCCTCCCGCAGCCGTAACCTGCTGCACGACACACGTGAGCATCTCGCTGGAGCAAATCCTGCGGGCTCCGACAGGGAAAGAGCCCTTCCGGCATGAAGGCAGCAGGAGGTGCACCCCCAGCTTTCTCCAAACTCATCGACAAGCCCCAGATCCGAGAGCCCTTTGTGCCAGGCACCACGCGACCAGCCAGCCCTGACCCAAACCAAGCGCCTGGGATGGCCACGGGGGTCAGAAGAGGCTGCATGTCACGGGTGGCACAGCCCACGCTGCAGGACAAACCAGACCCAGGTTTCTGATCTGCCTCCTGCCAAAAGCCGCTGCGATTCCTGCCCGGCCGACGTTTAAGGACAGTAGGAACTGCCCTGGGTGGCCTCACCACACACCGTTAACCTGCAGCAGCCCAAGCACCCTCCGGGCTGTCAGGTTGTAGCAGATGAGTTACACGGGAGCTCCACGTGGCACGAGGCTGGGCTCAGCACCCTCTGGATGTCATCACGCTGCTCCTGGCGTTGGCTGGGAAAAGCAAGAGTGTTCAAGCCCCGTGCTAACGACTCTCCCCTGGAGAAGGATGTCTCCAGGTCTTTGAGATTACACAAAAAGCTCGCTGTCTCCACTCCCCTGCGATCAGACACTTTTCCATACTCAAAAAGCCACGTGGCAACAAGAACCTGCTGAATAACGTTAATTTAAAAACCATCAGCGATACCCCTGAGCCTATGGACATGTATTTAACAGAAATTGTTTCAGAAGCTGACTCTCAGCAGTTGTTTTGAGCCATAACAATGGCCAAGAGCAATCGCTCCGTAGCGCGCAAACCAGAACATCCTCCCACTCATCCACACGAGCAGAGCCCGGAGCAAAAGCAGAGCCTGGGCAAACGCTTCGGCACGGATGCGACCGCAGAGCTGCGGATCAGCTGTCAGGGCCACCCAGTGCCACCCCACCGCCCCGAGGTGAAGCGTGGGGACAGAGCTGTTCGGGTCCCTTCCAAGGGTGGAGCACCAAGCCCTGATGAAGTCAGGTCGCCTGCCCCTCCCTGTTACAGGCTCACAGAAGTGCAAGGAAGGAGTTAAATCAGGTTTTTTTTTTTCCTCTTTAGTTGAACATTAAAAACCTTTCCCAAGGAAAAACTGGACTTATCTGGCCAAATACCAGCTCCCACCCTAACAGGGCTTTAACCCTTCGGCCACAAGAGACTAAATACCCACCCTTCCTCCACCGCTGTGCAAGTAACCCCCATCACCGCTGCCCAGACCCGAGCAGGAGAGCCCTTCCCTGCCCAGACCCCAACGTACAGGACATTACACGGAGCTGCGCAGACACCCCGGTCTTTGCATCAAGGCACGTGTACACAATTAGGCAAATTACACAACCCGGAGGATGAACTTCCCTGCAGCTCCATCTCATTCGTCAAGGAACAGCGTTTCCTCCCACAGAAGGGTTCCTCATGCGAGCCGGCTGCCGAGGCAGGACAAAGCACGGATGCTACCGCTCGCTGTAAGAAAGCACGAGGAGGGGGCAGACCAGCACTAACCTGCTGCACCCAGAGAGACAGGAAAATTCATCTACAGGCTACGCCCTGCACAAATTCTCCCAGCAGCTGGAGAAACGCAGGATGCTCTCCTCCCGCACGCACGAGCGCTCGTTCCCCTTGCGGGCTTTGACACGGCCATACTTCAATCCCACTTCTGCAGCCTCGGGACACCCCGGTTTTTGCTCTTTCTTTTGCTTTGCGTCACACAAACACAGTCTGGGTGAGAAAGAGGCAAAGCTCGGCTGTGACCTCCCCGCGTGCAAAGCCAGCGTATCACAAACATCACTGATTTCTCCTGTGTGTGCGGAGCGCTCGGGCGATGCTGGATCTGCGTTACGCAGCGCAGCCGTCTGCTCCAACGTCCCAAAGCTGCTTTGCAGGGCTCCAGAAGCTCCACGTGGCCACTGACACCATCCTGTTGAGGACAGCAGCGCCGTCCCCGCAAAACCTCCCCAAACCCAGCTCTAGATTTTGCCAAGACCCTGCACAACCACGACACAAACCCCACATTTTATTGCAAGCTGCAAAAGGGGAAAAAAAACCTTAGGGTAGTCGCATCCCTGTCTTTCTGGAACAAGAGTCCAACCCAATTAATCAGGAACAATCACCAAGCAAACGATGGTTTGCTTTTGCCAGCAGCTGCTGGGGAAGCAGCGCTGCTTTGGGTGCCCCCCTGCAGGCACAGATGGGTTGGCAGAGCAGCGCTGCAATGTCCCTGCGCGCGGGGAGTGATCCTTCGCCGTCCCTGCGATCCTTCGCCGTCGCAACAGCCTCGGGTTTCGCCAGGAGCCCCTCGGCTGGGCCCTCCGGGCGTTCAGACGCCGTAACGTGTCCGTGCAATAGCACCCAGGTAATCGGGTCAGCTTTATGCGTTGGAGGGTGCCATAAAAAAATTAAATATTTATAGAGACAACACAGTTATAAAACAGCAAGGGAAACCTCGGCAGCTCCCGGGCCTGGTGTCTTCGTGACATCTCCTGGGGAGAGACAACCTGCAAATGGCAGCAAAACGCCGCAGCCACGGCCCGCAGGGCGATTCACAGCGGCACATATTTTGCCTCCTGCTGGTCTCCCACCCTGCTATTGCCCACCAAGTTCTAGAGATTTTGGGGGTTGTTTGGGGAGAGCCGGGAAGCTGCGAGTCCTTCAGGTACCGACATCCCACGAGCAATATCCCTGCGATGCCCAGCGTGGTCACACCCAGCTGCCATCAGATCTTTTCTTTAGACAAACTCACGCACGGTCCTGCCTGCTCCAAAGGCACCTGGAGAAGTTCCTGCAACGCCTGGGGACATCACTTGCCTTTAAAAAAAAGCAATATTTCACTGTGCAATTTAACATGCTTTTGGGGAAAGACACTGCACTTAAGGCCTCTGGTTCTGGGGTGGGAGAGAATCTCCTGGAAAAGAGGAAAAAAAGTAATTACAGGAACACTCTGCGGATGGAAGTATTCAGCCAGTGCCCTCCAAAAGTCTCCAAAGCCACCTCTGCTCTCCTAAAAAACCTAATTCCAGGGAACAACAGTAACGCCAAGAACTCAGGTTTGTTAACAAACGCAAAGCACAATCCCACCGCGCAACTCAAACGAGAAAAAGCTTCCAGCCAAGCAGCAACCCTCGTCATCCTCCACCACCTACCAGCGCTCGTTCCCGAGGTAGTAACGTGCCTCTTCCATAAGGAAAGGGGATGAAAGCAGAAAACCCCCACGGGGCAAGCACAGAAAAGCCACAAACACGCTCAAAACCTGAGGTGCCTGTTGAAACGTTTCCCCCCTTCCCGCGACACGGAAAGAAAATGTCAGATGTCAGGACAGGAAGGTCGTGGCGCTCACCTACGGGGGCACACGCTCTATTTACGGGCAGCGCAGGTCAAGAGAAGTCTCCGAAAAAGAGAGTCGGGTTTCAGGCGGCTGCAGCTCGGCGGCAGGTCAGGCTCAGAGCGGCGGCACAGCCACCGTGCTGCTGACACGCAGCTCGAAGCCCTTTTGCGGGGTGGAAAAGCTTTGCAGCCGGTTTGGTGCACGGCACGAGGGCGCGCAGAGCCGCGGGCTTGGGAAACTTTCCCTCAAACCTCCGGCGCTGAAAACCAGTGCCCAGCTGGGTCAGTTGTGGTAGGGAAAGGATGTAAACACTTTGAAGCTCGCCGCTGCAAGGTTTCCCTGGGCAATTAAAACTCTGATGCGCGGCCAAGGGGTTGAGCTCAAAAGAGGCAAGTCCGCACGTTAAGATGATCCACGACACCTTCGCTCACCCCTCGCCCAAAACAAAGGGGAAAGGGGAGGAAAAGCTTTGAAGCTTCACAACTCCCCCTCTCAAAGCGAAGCTGGACCTCCCCTGCACACGTTGGAAACTCATTCCCTCCCCCTGCGCAGGTAACGAAGCTCCTCTGGAGCTGCTGGTCACAGCACCCGGCGCTGCTCCTGCCGGGAGGGGCGATGGACGCGCTCGCTCCGAGCTCACGCACCTTTGGGACTTGGGGTTTTCCTCCAAACACTCCAATTAAACAAATCCCAAAGGTTGTGACAGATCCTAAGAGTGGTCAGGGATAATTTTGGGAAAGTGCTGTCTCTCCTCAGCCCTGGAAGGAAGGAGAGACAGAGGCTGGCTCGCAAGAGCTGCTTTTCCACTTCTCCTGGAAAAGTTTTACCCTGAACAATCTTTTTTATTTCTGACTTTAACCATTTCCAATTGCAGTCCCCTCAGAAAGCCCCAGTCTTGCATCAGTGCGTCCTCCTGGGGCATTTTCCTCCTCCTGGCTGGCTGAACTTCAGCCCCCAACCTCCAGACCTTTCCCTGCCACCTGCCTGCGTGTCCAGCTCCCGCCTCGGGGCTGCGGGGAGGGACCCATCTCATCCTCCCTCCCCCCTTCCAGCTGAGGGGGATCCCAGGATGAAAACAAGAGGAACAGAAGTCGCATTTCAACTACTAAAGCTCTCACCCCAAATTACAGCAAGGCAGCTCTCTCGCAGATGGCACTGGATCTGCACCAGCCCACGACGGAGCTAATTAATCAAGGACGGTGGCAGGGAAGCGCGTGGCCGCTCGCAGACTGGCTCGGCAGACCCTGCCCAGTCCCACACCTCATCCACGGGCTGCGCTTCCCCGCGGTAACTCACGCAGCCAGAAACGAGGCGTTGGCGGCTCTCGGACGGGGAGCACGACGCAGCACTTCGGCCTCGCCGGAGCCGGGATCGGGAGGGCAGAGCGGCGAAGCGAGCTGGGACCCATCTCCAGAGCACGGGCCGCGTCCTCGTGTAACACGGTTGGAGCATTCAACGCTACGAGGTCCCGATCCCGATCGCTGCGCTCACGCACAGGGTGTCTCACCCCATGCGGGTCCTGCTCCTCTCCTTTGCTCTCAGTTTAGCTCAGTCAGAAGGACAGAGCTAGTCTGACCTGAAAATAACATGCCGGTGCTCCTCAGGGAGGGTAATTAATTAGGGCAAAGTACTGCTCCTGGGGTGATCGCTCTGTGCTACACAAAACCAAAGCAACTGCTCATGGGCTCTTCCAACCAGCAGCAACGAAGCACAGGACTAACACAGGATCGTTCAGGCTGGAAAAGCGCCTCGGGATCATCGAGTCCAACCATCAGCTCGACTCTACAAAGTTCTCCCCTACCCCACATCCCCCACTGGATGATTTCCCTGCAGTTTGAGGGCATCAGGAGGCCAAAGACCAAGAGCACCGCAGGAGCCGCGCAGCCCCAGGCCCTCAAGCGCATCCACTCTCCGAAGCGGCTGCCCAGCGACCCCCCAAAGCCCTGAGCGCCCCACGGGCTCCTCGCAACCGCGACTCCACCCCAACTTCCAGCGGGCAGCACCACGTCCCAGGGCGGCTGCTGGAGCCCAGCACCCCGCTCCCTTCTGAACTGTCCCCTGGTGCGACGCTGCGGCCACCAAACGCGCCGGCAAGCAGCACTCCCCCATCTTTAGGCGCCTTTTGGGGCTCTTCAGCCCACCCCGAGCCCCCCGAGGTGGTCAGCCCCTCTCCCAGGTGCAGGATGGAGCCTTTCGGCACACCCCACCTACCTCATGCTGTAGGCCCCAGCGCCCAGCTCCTGGCCGATGCCCGACAGGCTGGCGTCGAAGTCCTGCACCAGCCCAGACTCGATCACCTCGTCCGCCAGCGGCAGCTTCAGAGCCCAGGCCATCCTCACCCAGAGGCGTGGGGCGCAAGCCCCGGGCGAGGGGGCCGCGTCCCCCGTGGAGGAGGGCAGCGGGGGGGCTCCTCGGCGGGCGCCCCGGTGCGTCGCCCTTCTCAGCGGAGAGGTAAGCTCGCTCCCCGGCGGGGCTCAGCTGCGCTCCCCCCTTCTCCTGGGGGCACCGAGCCCCCCCCCCCACCCCTTGGGGGACCCTCTCCTGGCGTGGCTAACTCAGGGACCCCCAAGACCTTGCTGCAGGGGACTCAACCCCAAGCCCACGGCCACCCCCCGGCCCCTCAGACCCCTCCCAAGGGGCCACACTAGCCCTGAGCACCCCAAGGCCTACAGACGCCCCCGAGGGCGCCTCGCCCTCCAGGGACCCCCAAACCCCTCAGACCCCCCCCAAGAGACTGCACCGCCGGGGGACCCCGAGCCGTGCCGGGAGCCCCCCCCCTGCGAGGGGCTGCGCCCCCAGGGGATTCCCCCGGCCCCACACCCCAAGGGGCCGCCCCCCGCGGGACACCCCAGGCCCTGCCGCCCCCCCGAACCCCGCCGGGGCCGCCCTGGCCCCAGACCCCCTCAAAGGCCAAACCTGTCCCCGGGGCTGCCTGCGGCCGCCCCCAAGGCCCCGAGCGGCCCCCAGAGCCGCCTTCCCGGTGGCTGCACCCCCCGACCCCACTGCAGAGCACCCCCCACCGCGCCCGCCCCACCGAGGGCCCCGGGCCGCGGCCCCCGCAAGATGGAGGCGGTGGCGCCGCGGACCCCCCGCCCCCCCGCCAGCGGGGCGGAGGCCACGCCCCTCCGCCACGCCCAGCCAATGGGAACCGCGCGCTGCCGGGTGACGCGCGCAGAGCGACAGCCAATGGAAAGCTTCGCGCCGGGCCCGCCGCGCGGGGATTGGTCGGCGGGCGGGGCGCGAGCGGCGCAGCGTGAAGCGCTCGGGGCCGTGCGGCGCCTCCCGGAGGATCGCGGGTTCGCGCCCCGGACCTGGCTCACGCGTGCGCTGAGTTGCGCGGGTCTCAGCCGGCAGCGGCCCGGGGGACGGCGCCCGGGAGGTGTTTTCCTCCCTCCCGGGGCTGCAGCGGGGATGGAGGGAACGTTGCCGGCCCGGCTCCATCCTCGGAGCCGCTTCCCTGAAACCTGGTGGTGTGGGGAGCCAGGGCAGGGTGCCAGGAGCAGCCCCTCCCTCCACACCCCCAGGGTTTGGGACCGGGCAGGGTGAGTAGGGACCCCCCCCCTCCCCGAAAAAAAGGGGAAAGGAAAAGAAAAAAGAAAAATACTGTTTATTTCACACCACTACATCAAGTGCATCAGTCTGCCGTGACCCCGGCGGGGCGACCCGGCGTCCCGTCCCCGCCAACCTCCCCCCCTCCAGCCGTCACCTCTCCCCATCGCTCCCCGGGTGAGAGGGTGGGGAGCAACGTAGCCCCCCCCCAACCCGCCTGGCCCCCGGGCTCGGCGTGGGGGGAGACAGGGAGGGGGTGCTGCCTCCGTTATGGGGTTCGTGCCCCCCCCGCCTCCCCCCAAACCCCTCTCGGGACGGTGGGGAGCCTGGTGAACCCCCAACCCACGGCGATGGCCCCACTGTGGGGGGGTCGCACTGAGAGGTCCCTCGCGCTGGCGGGCATGAGGCGGGGGACCGCCAAAATCAAAGGGGGGGTGAAATTAAATTGGGGCTCACCCCTAGTGAGCCATGACGCTACCTCAGAAACACGGGAAAACGGCCAAAAAATGAAAATCACTCCTTTTTTTCGGTGGGGTGGGGGGGTATGACACTTGGGGGGCGGGAGAGGCGGTGCGTGCAGGCAGGGGGGGTCCATCACCACGCACGGTACAGGCAGGAGGAGGCAGGAGGCAGGCGTGACACCCGCCTTCGGTCGTGTGTGATGTGTGGGGAAGGGGGGGACAGACACACGGACACACCTACGGGCGCGGGGGGGTGGTGGTGGTGGGGAGACCCCAGCCCCCAACCGCGGGGCCAGGGGACGAAGTCGGTGGCAAAAGTGCTGATGGCAGGAGGCCGGGGTGGGGCTGGGCGGGGGGGGGGATGTCCCTGTCCCCATCCCGGTTTAGGGGATCTGAAAGACGTTGAGTTTACTGGTGTTTTTGAGCGTCTGCCGGCGGTTGCAGAACCAGACGCGCACGACTTCGCGGTCGTAGTTGAGCTCCTTGGCGATCTCGGTGATCTCCTGGCCCGTGGGCAAGGCGTTCTTCTCGAAGTAGGCGTTGAGCGCCTCGATGGCCTGCGGCGTGAAGGAGGTTCGGCGCTTCCGTTTTTTAGACGGTTCCCCCCCGACAAATTCCATCAGGTTTTGTTGCCCCTCTTGGTTCCGGAGCTCGGCTTCGCTCAACCACTTCTCCAGCACCGGTTTCAGCTTCTGGGCGCTCTTGGGGGTGATGTCCAGCTTCTCGAACCTGCGGCGGGCACCCAGAGACCCTCAGGGACACGGCGAGGATGGGGGGGGGGGGGACGACACCGGGACGGGGCTGGGGGCGCCACTGCCTTCAGCGGGTGAGACCACAGCGGGGAGGGATGTGGGCAGCGACCCCACCCACCCTCCTTTTCTCCCGTTTTCCTCCTTTTCTCCCGTTTTCCTCCTTTCCTTCAATTTTCCTCCTTTTCCCTAATTTTCCCCTTCTCCAGTTTTTCTACTTTTCTCCAATTTTCCTCCTTTTCTCCAAATCTCCCTTCTTCCAGCTTTCCTCTTTAATTTTCCTCCCATTTTCCTCCTGTTCTCTAGTTCTCCTTTTCTCCATTTTTCCTCCTGTTCTCTGATTTCCCCTCTTCTCCAGTTTTCCTCCTTTTACCCTTTTTTCCTCCCTTTACCTTTTTTCCTCCTTTTATCCATTTTTCCTCCTTTTATCCATTTTTCCTTTTCTCCAACTTTCCTTTCCTCCCCTTCCCTATTTTCCTTCTACTTTTCCTTCTTTTCTCCCATTTCCCTCCCTTTCTCCCATTTTCCTTTTGTCTCATTTTCCAATTTTCCTCCTTCTCTCCATTTTGCTTCTTCTGACTTCATTTCCTCCAATTTTCCTCCCTTTCTCCAATTCTCCTCCCCTTCTCTAATTTTCCTCCTTTCCCTCAATTTTCCCTCTTTTCTCCAACTTTACTCCTTTCTCTAATTCTCCTCCCTTTCCCCACTTTGCCCCCACGGACGCAGCCCTTGCCCCCCCCGTACCTGCAAATGGCCGACTGGCTGTAGGCGGGTCCCTCGGTGGCCGTTAGGGCCTGTCCCACCTGCGTCTGCGTCAGCCCGAGGGACAAGCGTCGGATCTTGAAGTTCTTGGCAAATTCCCGGATCTCCTCCAGGTTAATCCCGTCCTCCTCCGCGCTGCTGTTGGGAGCCGGGGGCTCTGCCGGCAGAGGGATGCGGGGGCTGCTGTGAAGCGGCCTCGGAGCCGTTTCCCCCCCCCAGTAAGAAGCACCCCCTTCGTCAGGCTCCATAACGAAGTCTGGGGGTGCCAGCGGTCACCCCACGGACCAAGGATGCAATCCTCTCCCCATCCCAGGGGAGCCGAGTTCCCAGCAGCCCCCAATTTCCCCCCGGTATCCCCCGCATCCTCTCCCCATCCCAGGGGATCCCAGCCCCCAGTATCCCTCTTCCCAGGGGATCCCAGTCCCCAGTGTCCCCCCGGTATCCCCCGCTGTGACTCACTGGAGACCAGCTGGCTGACGGTGGGGGTCTCCGAGCAGGTGATGGGGACGGGGGTGGAGGAAGCCTTCGCTGCCGGCGCAGGGTTTGCCACCACCACGGCCGGCTGGGAGAGAGCCGGGGCCGGCTGGATGGGCTGGACCTGGGGCAGAGGGGAGGGTCAGCACCCCCAGAGCGGGGGGGGGGGTCCCCTCTCCCAGCGCCAACGGCCGCGCCGCTCCCCGCCCACCGGCTCCATCCGTGCGGCCGCAGCAGAGCGGCCGCTGTGTTGCTTTTGCTGACAGAGAAGCTGGGACAGAGAGGTGACACTGGAAACCACCCAGCTCCATGCTGGGAACGGGGCCAGGACAATTCTGTACTGGGTTTGGGGTGTCCCACCACGTGGGTTTGGGGACAACCAGCACCTCTGCTCATGCCAAGGCTGGTCACGTCCCATCCCCACTGGGAAATCTGGTGGGCAGAGAGGGCGGGGTGCCCCATGGGGCAGGAGGGGACCCGTCCTGAAGATGCTCAGGGGGTCCCAAAGCAACGTGGTTGGGTCCCAAATCTATCCAGCTGGGTCCCAAAGATGTTCTCGTGCTTCCAGAGCAATGTGGCCAGGTCTCAGAAATGCTCACGTCCTCCCAAAGCAACGTGGCCAGGTCCCAAAGCCACACAGCCACAGTTTGGAGCTCAGGTGCTCCCAAAGCAACGTGGCCACATCCCAAAGATGCTCAGGGCTCCCAAAGCAACACAGTTGGGTCCCAAAACCACGCGTCTGGGTCCCAAAGATGCTCAAGGTTCCCAAAGCACCATGGCTGAGTCCCAGAGCCACCTGTCTGGGTCCCAAGGACACTCACGTGCTCCCAAAGCAACACAGTTGGGTGCCAGAGCCACGGGTCTGGGTCCCAAAGATGCTCTGGGGCTCCCAAAGCACCATGACCAGGTCCCAAAACCACATGTCTGGGTGCCAAGGACACTCATGTGCTCCCACAGCAACACAGTTGGGTCCCAAAACCACATGTCTGGGACCCAAAGATGCTCTGGGGCTCCCAAAGCACCATGGTCAGATCCCAGAGCCACGCATCTGGGTCCCAAAGACACTCAGGGCTCCCAAAGCACCATGGCTGCATCCCAAAGGTGCTCACACGCTCCCAGAGCAACGTGGCCGGGTCCCGAAGCCACGCCGCCGTGTCCCAGAGATGCCCACGTGCTCCCAAGGGCACGCAGCTGGGGACGCTGGTAGCCCTCTGGCCCCGCGGCTGTCAGCCCCGTGCCCGTCGCTCACCTCGTTCTTGGCGGGGGGCTCGGGGGTGCCGGTTTTCTTGATGGTGGCCGCCTGGATGGCGCTGCCGGCCAGCGTGGCGATGACCTGGCCCTGGGCATTGAGCAGCAGCTGCGGTGTCACCGTCTGTACCTGCAGGTTCGGGGCCGGCAGAGTGGCCGGGGCGGGGCCGGCTGCCGCCATCCCGGGGGGGTTCACCACCCACGGCAGCGTCCCGATCACCTGGGCGAAGGGAGGAGAGCCGGGGCTGGGGGGGTCGCACCCTGCAAACACCCTTCGCCGGGGCGCGGGGGACACGCTGGGCGTTTGTCCCCTCCGTCCCCAGGAGAAGCAGCCCCGGGGCGGGCAGGCGGTGGGTTTGGGAGGGGGGGGCAGGTCCCTCCCCAGCGGTACCTGGCCCTGGGCGTTGGTCAGGATCTGGCCCGTGATGCCCTGCACGCTGGAGATGGTGTTTGCGATCACGGGGGCGGCTGCCAAGGAGCCGAGGAGCTGGGTTTGGCCCCCGAGAGACGCCGCGCTGATCTGCGGGGAACCGAAAGCCGGGGGTCAGAGACGTGGGGGGCACCCCGGGCCGCCACGTCCCCCCGCGCGCAGCCGGCCACCCCCTTCCCCGTGGCAGGGCGAGTCCTGCCTCGCCACCGTGATGGGCTGGAGTCCCTTGACGTCCTTAAATCCATCCTTTAGACTTGGCCTAAAGCAGAGCCGCCCGCTCTGTCGCTCGTTGATCGCTGGGGACAGGGAAACTGAGGCCGGGGTCTCGCAGGATCCCCCGGGAGACGATGGCTGAACCGCAGCGCGTTGTCCCCGGGGAGACACGACTTCTCGCGGCTCCACGTGGCCCCGGAAGGCTCCAGATAAAGGGCGGCGGGTGCCAAACTCGCCCGGCTCCACGCCGCGGGCTGCCAGGCTCCTTACTATGCCAGGGTTAAAGGCAAATCCGGCGGGCTGGATGGTGATCTGAGTCTGCGTCTCCAAGGGCTTGGCCACGGGTGGCGTGGGCGCTGCGGCGGGCTGTGGCAGGATGGGGGGCTGGCCGGGCGCGGCGGGGAACACGCCGGGGGGCTGGAGGGGGGGCCGGGGCTGGACCGCAGCCGGCAGCGGCTGGGCAGGCTGCACCGGCGCTTGGATGGTGGTTGTGTTCAGCACAGCGGCAGCTGCGAAGCAAAGAGACAGAGCGTGAGCTGAGGGGGAGGCAGGGACGCCGGGGACACGCTGAGCTCGGGGTCCCCCCACTGCTCACTGTCCCCTCCCAAAGGGAACCGAGTCACCCGGTGATTCATCTCCACACGCTCGTGTTACGGCAGCGAAAGGTCCCCCCAGCTCCTGTGTAACGGGCAGGGCCAAGCGCCCCCGCTACAGCAGGACTCATCCTGCCCGGCCGGGGTGCGGGGTCTGACCCACAGCGGGTGCTGCCGCCAGCGCGGAGGGTGAGGGGCACCTCCGGGTCCCCTTCTCTCCCCTTCCGCGACTCGGGCCAGGCTCCTTCCCTCGCGGGCGCTGAAGAGGAGGCGATTCCCTCTGACGGGGGGACACAAGCCCTGCCCCGGGCACGGCCGGAGGGACACGGATCCCCCCGCTCTCCTGCCCGCAGGCAGAACCACACCCACGGCAACGGGGCGCTGCACCAGGAGCCCCAAACCTAACCTGGACCTCACAACCTACTCCTGTGCGCGGCCTTCCTCCCTGTCACCATCCTCATCCTCCCCTGCCTTCCTCCCTGTCACCATCCTCATCCTCCCCTGCCTTCCTCCCTGTTGCCATCCTCATCCAGCCCTGCCTTCCTCCCTGTCGCCATCCTCATCCTCCCCTGCCTTCCTCCCTGTCACCATCCTCATCCTCCCCTGCCTTCCTCCCTGTCACCATCCTCATCCTGCCCTGCCTTCCTCCCTGTCACCATCCTCATCCTCCCCTGCCTTCCTCCCTGTCACCATCCTCATCCTCCCCTGCCTTCCTCCCTGTTGCCATCCTCATCCAGCCCTGCCTTCCTCCCTGTCGCCATCCTCATCCTCCCCTGCCTTCCTCCCTGTCACCATCCTCATCCTCCCCTGCCTTCCTCCCTGTCACCATCCTCATCCTGCCCTGCCTTCCTCCCTGTCACCATCCTCATCCAGCCCTGCCTTCCTCCCTGTTGCCATCCTCATCCTCCCCTGCCTTCCTCCCTGTCACCATCCTCATCCAGCCCTGCCTTCCTCCCTGTCACCATCCTCATCCAGCCCTGCCTTCCTCCCTGTTGCCATCCTCATCCTCCCCTGCCTTCCTCCCTGTTGCCATCCTCATCCTCCCCTGCCTTCCTCCCTGTCACCATCCTCATCCAGCCCTGCCTTCCTCCCTGTCACCATCCTCATCCTCCCCTGCCTTCCTCCCTGTTGCCATCCTCATCCTCCCCTGCCTTCCTCCCTGTCGCCATCCTCATCCTCCCCTGCCTTCCTCCCTGTCGCCATCCTCATCCTCCCCTGCCTTCCTCCCTGTCACCATCCTCATCCTGCCCTGCCTTCCTCCCTGTCGCCATCCTCATCCTGCCCTGCCTTCCTCCCTGTCACCATCCTCATCCTCCCCTGCCTTCCTCCCTGTCACCATCCTCATCCTGCCCTGCCTTCCTCCCTGTCACCATCCTCATCCAGTCCTGCCTTCCTCCCTGTCACCATCCTCATCCTACCCTGCCTTTCTCGTGAACTCCTGACACGTGGGGAGCCACAAACTTAAAACCTCGTTTCAGACCCCTCCTGGAGAGGACGGTCTGGGTTCGGCACGAGCTGGGGGAGGATGAATTAAGGAGGCTACAAAGCAGACGAGCACCGGTTACCTTGCAAATTGGCTATAGGCGGTTTGAAAATTCCCCCTGTAGGAGAAGCAGCCGTCAGTCCGGGAAGGGCAGCGACCGTTGCTGTAGGAAATGTCCACACAGCCAGCCCCTGCTGACCTGCCACTTGACCTGCAATACTGATGGGGATAAGAAGAGGTTGAGTAACTGTCCCTGCTGGAACCATTACTCCTGTCACAACTGTTGCTAAGTTTTCCTGAGTCAAGACCTGCAAAAGTAAACAAGATTTAAAAAAGAACAAAAATCAACGCCACTGCAGATAGCATCAGCGGAGCATAAGTCTTTGATAAGGGGCGCACAGACCCGGCGGCCGGGCGGCCCGGGGTCCCTCCCCTCTCAGCAGCTGGGTTCCCAGCTCCGCGGAGCCCCCTCTCCGTGGGGAGACGGGGATCCCCCCCCTCCGCAAACCGCCCGACGCGTCTCTGGCAGCACCTCGGCAGCGCAAGGCCCCGGGCGAGGGTGCCAAGCAGAGGGGAACCGCCTTGGTTCGGGGCGTAGGTCCTACACCCCGCGCCACCAGCCGTCGCCTCCGCCCTCGGGGTTCGCCTACAGCAAGCGGACGCCTCCCCGGGGGTCCCCACCTTGTCCCCCCCGACGCCGCCCGGGCCCTCTCCCCGCTCTCCCATCCCGCTCCGCGGCTGCGGGGTAGTTACCTGCGGGGTGGCCTGCAGGGCCAGCGGGGCCAACATCTGCGGCTGCTGGCTCGTGGCGTGGCTGAAGGTGCCGACGGAGGGGACGGTGCCGGGGGACGCTCCGGCCGCTGCTTTGGCTTTGCCTGGAGAAGGGCAAGAGGAGACGGGTTGGAAAGATGCTGCTGGTTGAGCGATAGCAGCTCGTCTGCACAAAGGATGGGGGTGAGGGTGGGGGGCACCCAAATTATGCACACCCGGGGAATGAACATCCCCCCACGGGTGTCCCGGGGCAGCCGCAGCCCCATGGAGCCGGCGTGGAACCCAGCGTGGGGCATCCTCGGGAGCAGGCGGGTCCCCCAGGGTGGGGTCGCTGCCCAGGTTATGGGGCGCAGAGGAAGAGCATTTGGGGCTTCTCACGGGATGTTTTGGCGAGGAGGCAAAGGAGGGCGAAGGGAGAAGTTTGGGCGATTTGGGGAGGAATGAGCGTGCGAAATAGGGGGGTTAAGGGGATAAAAAGGCGCGGTCGTGTGTAAGTGCTTTGCGGGGCTTTGTGTGCCTCTCTCGGGCTGTCGGATCCGGCAGGAGATATTTTCCTCCGTCAGCTGCCGGCTCCAAAATTAGCAGCAATTAAAGTGGTGTCAGCCCCCGAACCGTTCACCCGGGAAGGGGGAGCTGGAAAGGGAAGGGACCGCGATCGCCCGGCCAGCGCCCGGCAGAGGGGCTGTCCCCCTCTTCCAACCCTCCGCCCGAATTCACCGAACACATTCATATTTCTGAGTTATCGTGAACATCCAAGCAAGAGGAAACCTTGCTCCTAATCCATATTTATTACTTGCAAAAGACCTACTTGTTTTTTGAGCAACATCTTGTATTTATTCTGCTCAACTTCTAATAATGGCAACTCTTGTGTATGAAATCCACTTAATCCTCTTCTATTTTTGTAAAAAGAAAAACACCCTTTTCCTGCCTTTTCCTTTGGCAGAAAAAAAAGTTTTACCAAATAAATACTTTCCTCAGCGGAGAGCCAGGCATTTCTTGGGTTTGGTTCCTTGCCCAGAAATAACTACAGGTCTGCAAGATTTAAAAAAGCCTTTTTTTAAGAAATTCCCTACCAAACCCAAGTGTCACGGCCTGCTCAGAAGAGGGAGAACAGTGACTTACGCTCACAGATCCCCAACGGGGTGGACAACGGTGAGGTAAGTCTCAAAGTCCTTACATAAACATTTATTAATTTCCCACGGTGTATTAATTGGATACAGGATAATTGACTAAGCATATAACCAGTTATGGCAAGCGGTACGATATGCCTCGTGTGCCTGAATGATAACAAGGAAAGGGGGGAAAAGAGAAGAGAGAGAGACGGGAATAGAGACTGAGGTCACCGCTCCGGGTTCCCGCGCTGGTCCCCGCCAACGAGGGTTCAAGGGTGCATCCGCCTTCTGCCTGCTGTTATCCTCACCCCCCTCCATTTATACCCCTTCCTTGGGGCCCTCCCCCGGGGCACAACCCCCATCCCTACGTGGCCCATGGACGGGGAGGAGTAAAGGCGCTTCAGGGGATGGTGCAACGAGCGAGATCTTGTTAATCTTCATTAGCATATGCAGGGGTGTCAACTTTAATATGCATTTGGTGGATAATGAGGCGAAGGTCGTTCACCGGGCAGACGGCCCTGAAACCACAAGCTGCACCGGAGCAGAACCGTCCTGTCTCCACAGGGCTCCCTCCTCCAGCCCGTCCTGCGCTACCCAGGAGTTTCCTCACCCCAGAGATAAGCCAGCGCCAGCTTCAGCAGCTCATCGAGCTCAGAGCCTGAGTTATCCAGACCCCACGTTATCCACGTGTTTGAGACATTCCTCAGCAAGGCCGGGAGGGCCTTGGCCCCCCCCATCCCTTATCGTTCGCTCAGGTTTTGTTTTGGGGAGTTACAAGTCTCCTACCCCGAGCACAGACAACGCCCAGCACTTCCCAGATTTCAAAGACGGTGCTACGGGGCAGCGACGGGTTTTGTGCAGCTGCCGTGCCTCTGCTCCCCTCCAGCCTGCAGGGTCAGAGCATCCCCCAGCACGCAGAGACACTCGCCTCCTCCTCTTATCCCGGAGTCACAGAGTCGTTCAGGTTGGAAAAGCCCCTCGGGATCAGCGAGTCCAACCCTCAGCCCGACTCTGCAAAGTTCTCCCCTACCCCACATCCCCCCACAGCTCATCAACCAGCCTCAAACAAGCTACAATCCTGCCCACTTTTTTTTGGCAAAAACACGGGGATCTGGCCATGCTCTGAGTACAGCACAGAGGTGACAACCAGAGAAAAATCTTATTTTCTTTACAAGAGTGGCAGGAGAGGGGACGGGACGGGGCGCTTGCAGGCGGATCCGGGATGGACCTGCGGGAGGATTGGGGTGCTGGCCAAAAAGCAGCGAGGAATAAAGTGGGATCTCTCTCCCCGGAGGCTGATTTCCAGAGCTGCATTCCTGTGCCAGGAGGGCTGCGCCCGCAGCCAGCTCGGGGCAAGGGGGAGAGGAAACCCAAGCCTGGCTGCGGGAAAACTGAGCTCCCCAGCAAAACACCTCACGGACAAATGTCCTCCCTGCTTTAAGGACGTGTTCGAGCGCTGTCCTCCATGCAGGATGCTTTTCCCCACCAGCTCCTGAGGAGGAATCATTTCGCTGACTCCTAACCCAGCTGGGCACAGGGATGCTCGGGAGCAGGGTCTCTGCCTGCGCCGCCAGGCGCAGCTCGTCCTCCCGGCCCCGACCCGGCGGGTCCTGAGCTCAACTGCGCTCACAGGGACGGAGGGACGGGGCAGCCACGGAACGAGCCCCAGGGCAGGACGGTGTCTTACCGGCCGCCTCCCCGCTGCAGGAGCTCTGGGTGCTGGGGGGGTTGTTGTCCTCTCTGCCCGGGTGGCTGGTCTCTCTCGGGGAGCCCCGTGCTACCTCCCCGGGGGGTATTTCCAAAGCTTTCCGGTCCTCCTCGGCCGGGAGCGGGGTGTCCACGCCGACCTCCAGCACTCGGATGGTTTCATGGCTGGACATGACAATAACCTGCAAATGTGCCCCAAAATGTCCATCAGCTCTGGGTACCCAACCCTGCAGCGGTGTCCCCCACCCCCCAGGACATGCTGGGAGCGAAGTGGCTCCCCCCCACCCCACAGGACATGTTTTAGGGTGACCCTCAGAACAAACCAAGATGAGCCCACCCCATCCCCTCGAGGAGGGATCGCAGCCCCCCCAGCACCTCGCTGCTTTCATTAACCAGCAGCGTCTGGGCTCTGATGGCCCCGGCAGCACGTGACACCTTCCGCAGGGAACACACGGCTGCCGGTGGCCGCAGCACCCCGGGCAGAGCCGGCCCTGGCGCAGAGCGAGCGCGGAGCTACAGCCCCGTGGCTCTGACCCGGGATGGCGCGAACCCTCCGAACCACGACACGATTTCTCCCGTATCAGGGAGACACAGAGCGTGAGGAGCAGAGACACACGAAACTCAGGAGCAAAGATCTCTTGGGAACAGTGAGGCTGTGGGACGAGGACCTCACACCTCTGTGTTGTTAAAAAAACCCCAGACGAGGCAGCCAAGCTCCAGAAGATGGGGCTGAACATCTGCGTGCCCAAGCGTGGGGGCAAACGGGGTGCTCGTGAGCACGAGGCAGGAGGGAGAAGGTTTCTCACCCCGTGTCGGGGCACACAGTGGCGCTCCAAACCCCAACTCCCCCCGCCCCGGGGCCCTCCCGGTTGTGGGGTGCGAAGGGGATGGAGCTGGGATGCCCGTACCTGCTCGTTGACCGTCAGCGAGGCCTCCTGGGGCTGCACGGCTTCGGTGTCCATGGTGTCCCGGCGAAGGTGGGAGAGGGCTCAGACCTTCCACATGCTGCAAGGAGGGGACATGGGAGGGTCTGTCACCACCCCCGCCAGGGCACAGAGCAAACCTGGGCTCTCCCACCCCCCCTCCTGCTCTGTGCTGGCTCTGGCTGCGATTCGGGGCAGCGCAGAGCTTGGTAACGTCCCGCTGCCCCGTGCCGCGGGGACACACGCTCCTCCAGGGGAGGCGTTGGTGTCTCAGGTACCTCCCACCACCTCCAGGCCTCCTGGTAAAGAGGTCACAGCCATGGGGCAGTGTAATTTATTGCACGAGCATCAAATACACGAGCAGCAGAGCAAGGGAAGGTTATTCCAAGGGCCAAGCCTTTCCCCCTCTTCTCTCCCTTTGGGAAATGAGGATGCAATTCCTTCAGCTTCCTTGGAAAACCCCAAAAAACCAGGCACGGACCACGTGAAGCCACCTGTGCCTCCTATTTGAAGCCCAGAGCAGGTCCCCAGAGTCCCCGCGCGACACCGCAGCTCTCCCAAACCGCTGCAAGGAGCGGGAGAGACAATTTGCTCGTTTCTGAGGGGACCTAAATTGACGGGGATACTTCATTAAACTGGTGAAATGAGTCGTTCATGGAGGGAAGGGGCTCGGCACACCTGTTGGAAGGCAACTCTTCCTCTTCCAACGCCCTTCATTAACTCATTTGATCACGTATTGTCCCCTCGCTGCCTTGCAGAAGCATAATTGCCTTTATAAGAGGCTTATGAATTTTTTATTAGGAACGTCTCGGGGATGCATTTAACCAGCCAGCCTGGATGACATTCAAAATTATTCGATGCATGTGCAAAGGTGTCCTTGTTTGTGTAAGTGCTGGGGAGCCTGGGGGCATGTTGGTGTTGGGGGGTGCAGGCAGCGCCCAGCTCCCCCTGCTCGGGCTGTCCCAGACCGCTGGGCTGCGCCTGCCCCCCCCCAGCGCCACCCGCCTCTGCGCGGGGCCCGATCCTGTCCCTGCCCCCCCGAGGGACGTTGCCCGCTCAGCCCTCGGCAGCCTCTGCAAAGCTTGGAGGAGGCAGAGCTCGGGCAGAGCATCCCCGGGGCTCACAACTCATCCAAAAGGGAATTTCAGCCCCAAACCTGCGTTAGTGTGTTTCATCCATCGGTTTTTACTTCTGCCAGGGCAACCGGCGTGGTGCGGGCATCCCCTGCTGCTCTGCTCGCTGGCATCCATCGGCCTGTCACGTCAGCCCAGGAGGCACTTCCAGGATCCGGGAAACATCTCCCGGCACCGTTTTACAAGCCCTTTATCGTTTCTCTGCGTCTCAGAAGCCACCAGGCTCCTGCTGAGGCCACCGAGCGTA
Organism: Strix uralensis; assembly: GCF_047716275.1. Classification (NCBI taxonomy): domain Eukaryota; kingdom Metazoa; phylum Chordata; class Aves; order Strigiformes; family Strigidae; genus Strix; species Strix uralensis. Next base: position 763,637 of record NC_134004.1, on the reverse strand, counting down.
TCCTGAGCCGGAGCCGGCATTTGTATGCAATTAGTAAACATAGTTATTGGGATCCTGTTGATCCGAAGGGGCCTAAATTGAATTAAGAGTCAAATTCTCATTTGATACTCAACAGGCGCCACGCATCTAATTCCCTCAGGCTGGCTTTTGTACACACCACTTATTATTTATTATCTGCAGTGAAGCGACGCTTGGGGTCCCAGCAGAGACGGGGCTATTTCCCTCATCAGCCGCTCGTCCCAGCTCTCCCCCTTCCTCGGCCCTGCCAGGCTCAACCCAAACATTCATGCAGGACCCAGAACCAGCCCCGCTGTCAGATTCACTGAGGACTTTTAGAGCAGCCGGTGACTGATCTCCAGTCGCTGCTGTGAATTTTTAAACCTGGCCTTAGCTTTAGAGCAGACAAACACCTTGGGATGCCGGTGCACAGTTTAATTAACAATTTATTCTAGTGCAACAGAGAACGGAGCAAGGGATGAGCGAGTGGCTTGTGCAGGCAGCTGGCATTATTAAAAGTTAATGAGCTCTCCAACAGCCACAGCCCGGCGAACGGCGAGGAGGCCCGAGCACGGGCTCCCTGTGCTGGCTGCGAGGGGCAGGCAGCGCGGGCAGAGCAGCAGAGCAGAGGTGCAAAGTGTCCTGCTGCAAGAAGAGCGAGCAAGGGCAGGAAAACGCTCCCGAGGAGCTTTCTGAACCTCCCCAGAGAGCGGCTGGCGATGGGGAGAGTTGCTGGGGGTACAGGGGGGGCTCTGGCCTGGTGTCCTAATGAATTCACCCCCCGGGCTGTGATCCACTTGCTCCAGGCAGCTGCTCTACATCACTTCTCCTTCTCTCTGCATCACCAGACCACGCCGGCCTGGATGGAGCCCGGCACAAGCAGAGCAGCCCTGGGGGGTCTGCTAACGAGGAGCAACCCCCAGCATGTTGTGGCAGCTTTTTCCTACACCTGAGCCTGGAAGAGGTGGGGAAGGTTCCTGCTGACGCCCCATCACCTCCCTGGCACCGCAGCTGTCCCAGGGATCCCCCCCCAGCTCCCCGCTACGCCTGGCACACCAGGGTCTTCACTAGAGCGGGTGGCTGAGTCCAAACTGGGATCCCAAACGGGCAGGCGAGGGCACAGAGACGGCAGTTGGAAGGGAAGGGGTGGCCGGGGGCTGTTCGGTCTGTGGGGAGACCCCTCCTGCACAACCGGGGCACAGCCAAAACCCAAAACCACTTGTGGAGCCGCCACAGAGCAGGGCCCGGAGTGGATGGGGAGCACCGGTGCTGTGTGGGGACTATGGAGCCAAAACCCCGTGGGATGGCTGCAGCGACCCCCAGGGCAGCGCGGGGAGAGGCGGCAGCCCCGGGTACTCACTGTTTGCTCTGGGGTGAAAGGACCCTCCGGGCAGGAGACGGGGCTGGCTGCTTCGTCCTGCTCCTCGGCGCGGGCCGCTGGGCTGCGGCACTCCGGCTTCAGGCTGCAGGGAAAGAAAAACCAGAGCTGTCTCTGTGCCGAGCTCTGCCTGCTCCCGCGCTCCCGGAAAGCCACGAGGAGCAGCAGGACCCCGTGCGCCAGCTCTTGGCGAGAGGGGACGACTCAAAAGCATCCCCATCCTCGCAAGTTAATTCTGCTTCGTTGCTCCTCATCGAGGAGCTCTGGGAACTGGAGCTGAAGCGGCGAGCTGCCCCTAAAGCAGCAGTTCCCAAAACTTAACGCACGTGTTGGCTCTTCTCGGAGTTTGCCCACGGAAGGAGCACCGAACCCGCTGCAACCGCCAGACCTCGCTGTCATCCACCCCCGTCCATCCCAGCCTAAGCCAAAAAGCCTCTCTCAGAACCGCAGATTTATTCTGGCCCAAGTGGGATGGCAAAAGGCTGCAGAAGGTACAACATCCCTGCTCCGACCACCGTATTTATCTCCGTGCGAACCGTCGATCTGTTCAGGCCTGCCCATGGGGAAGACTCAAATAACGTGGAGAGAAGAGGAGAGAGAGGTTTTTTTCCTCGGTGCCGTGCAAAGAGACCAATTAGTGCGCTAGACGATTAAACAGACATTTCATAATGTCAGGCTCGATGCAGTTTGGCGGCGTGCTTCAGCTTTCGGAGTGGGCTGCTTCTCCTGTGGCAGACGTTCGGCAGGTCGGCAGTACCATTTCATTTGGTTTCTTCACACTTTTTTTTTTTTTTTTTTGCAATTAATGGGACAAATAATTTGTCCAGATGGTGGTGTTAAGTGCACGCAGCAAGAAGACAGCCATTTCGCAACAGATGGTGGCAAGGAAATGAAATGCACAAAATAATAATAATAATAATATTTAAAAAAAAAAAAGAAGGGGGGGGGGAAAAGGGAAGGATAATTTAAGATGCTCCGAGTCTCACTGTGAATATAATTGCCGTGTTAATTACAAGCGCTGATGAGTCAGAGATGTAGCCACTTGGATCCCAAGTGGGTGGAAATCCAAGTTTGAACAAACTTGCCACAGGTGAGAAACCCTAAGAGGTTAATTAAACCAGAAGACATTTTGGACACGGCTACAGCTCGCTAATTACTCGCTGTCATTATCCTGGATTAATTCCTGTGGATGGACGCTCTGATCGCAGGCTGAGCAGCCCGAACGCGCCACAAGCAGACACCAGCTTCAGGCCAAGCCCGAAAGCCGGCGCTGACACCGGGTCTGAGACTCACACCCCGACGGGGCAAATGCCCCCAGACACCCCGGCACGGGCGCGGAGCGGGACAGGGCCGGGTCGTGCTCCCGCTCCCTGGAACTGAAGCGTGAGGGTAAGGGGCAGCCCCAAGCGTCCCTCGCCACCGTCTCACCAGCCTGCGTGATTTCCTTCGTCCCGTTTGGAGTGGGAAGCTCCAGGCTGGAAATGATGCCGTCAGCGGGAATTATTTGTCAAAGCATACTTGCCGGTGTCACCGCGGTGGAGAGCCGGACCCAAGCAGTTTGCAAGGTTTTTTTTTCCCTCCTCACAAATCAGCTTCCCTCTCAAAATGCCTTTTTATCCTTCTGAACTTTATGACTTTGAAGACTTTACTGCGTTTACCGATGGGGAAACTGAGGCAGGGGACGAGAGGTGACACGTTGCGGCCGGCAGACCTCGAACCCACCTGCCTCCGGCCAAGTCACTGAGCATCCCTGCGCCGGAGCTCCCCCTCCACGAGCCCGGAGGAAAAAGAAAACCAGGTGTTTTCTTCTGGTGGGGCAGGAGCCGAACCAGCCAACCCCGACTCAAACCCGTTCTGCCAAGCAGCAAAACGATGTAAATCTAATTTCTACCCCATCCTCCCCCTCTTCTTTGGTTCTGCACCAACCCCCCCGGCGTGGTACCACGGTCCCGGCACAGGACGAGGCTCCACATCGCTGAGCAGTTTTACAGCCAGCTGTGAAATTCCTGAACATCGGGGCTGTAAGGAAGAGCTGGTGGTGAATTTTTAAGACAGAGGGTTTTTTTTCCGCTGGGAGGCTTTTGGAGGAGACATGGCAGCTCCCCAGCGTTCCTCATCCACAGTGTTGAGTCAACTTCATGCCTGGAAAACCCCGTGCCAGGGCTGGGGCTGCCGAATCCCAAAGGAGAATCAGGGAAAAATCATCCACCGGCCCAACTCGTCTTCCAACCCCAGCGAGAAGGCGCAGCGGAGGCACCCGGGGGCGATCAGAAAGTTGATGAAGCAAACCGAGGGGCTGCGCTGCGCCCGGACGCGCGGCCCTGGGGAGCCTGTCGGGGCAGGAGCCAGCTCGGGAATTTGCGTTGGCGGAGAAAATGTCGCTGCCGACGCGCAGCGGGCGCTTCCCAGCCTGGATTACCCGGCTGCAGCGGGCAAACGGCACGGGAGCCGCAGGAGGAGAGGTTGGTGGGCAGCGATTTGGCCCCAACCTGCGTAAAGCTGCCGGGGACGAGCCCTGGTGCGAGCGCCGCTGGCTCCGGCACCCCGATCCCAACCTGAAATCCAGGTGATGCTTTAATCGCTTCATCCCAGCATCTGCCGCCCGGGCTGGGGGGGAGCAAATACCCGGCGGAGGGTCATGAAACCTGCTTCAAAAAAAGGGGAAAACCCAAAACCAGTTGACCAGGCTTCCCTGCCAGTCTGGCGGTTTAACTCCGTTATTTGCAAAACCCTCTTTGCACCGTTCAAGGGGAACATTTTCCTCCCAGCCATGGGGCGGGTTGCATCCTGCTCTGCCACTGCTGGGCTGCGTGGCCTTGGTTGAATCTCTTAATTTTTTGCTTTGCTTCCCACTTCCACGGGGTTTTTGGGGGCAAAAGCCTGATCCTGGATGAACCCCCCCGCCTGCGTGGCCGTGCCGAGGGTGACGGCGTTCCCCCTCTGCAGCACAAACCCTGCCTGGCTCGTCCCGCCAGCTGCCCTGGGGTGCCCGATCAGCTTACGGTGACTTCCCAGGAATCTGCTCCTTTCTCCGGAGAGACGGGGAAGTATTTTTATTCCCACTACACACAGACAGAGGAGATGACGGGGATTAAGTTCACCTCCCAAGGTCAGGCCAGAGGAACGTGGCAAAACCAGGAGCAGATTTTGGATCTCCCAAGCTGGCGCACTCAGAGCTCCCATCTGCCTCCCCCAAAACAGCGCCCGGAGCGTCAATCACTCTCTGTCCTGCCAGCGCCCCGGGACTGGAAGCTACTTCGAGGGTGCAGGACATCTCAGAGGGACAGGACGGCCGGTTTGGGGGGCACAGGACCCCCCCACTGAGCCTACAGTCCCATGAAACGCAGTGTGGGGGGCAGCGCTCTGACCCTCATCGCCCCTTCAGGGCGGGGTTCATCGGCTGAAGACCAAGCCTGACCCCGAGATGGCCGTGGCTGCGGGTGCTGGGGATGGGTGTAAGGGGGGGGGGGGGGGGGGCAGCCCCTCTCCCCCCCCCCCAGCAAAGAGGCAAACGCAGCCCCCTCATTGCATTTCTTGTCCCCCCTGATGATCAGGATCCACCGCGCCCCGTACAGGCCCCCCCACTCCTCTGCCACCAGGGCTCTGCAGCACCCAGGGAAGGTGTCATGTGTCCCCCCCCCCCAAACCGCAAACCAAGGGGCTCACGGGGGCCGTGGGAGCTGCCCCCGGGGCAGTGACCCCCCTGCAGGGGTGCACAGCCCCCCCAAACCTCACAGCACCCCATGCCCTGCCCCACACTGTGCTGGAGCACCCCAAAATGACCTTATACCCCCCCAGCCCTACTCTCCATTCACCTCCCCAGCCGCAGCAGCTCCCGCCCCACCCCCCCGGGGGTTTGCTCCCCCCCTGCAGCGCCTGGGCACCCTGCCTGGCACCTGCACCCCCCCTGCACCGCACCCCAAGGGCAGGGCCACTCCCTCATCTCCCACCCCGGGGGGGCCTTTGCCCTCCCCCAGCAGGACCCCAACGCTCTCCTCCTGTCTTACCCTCCCCAGCCCTATTTCTCCTTTCCTGCACCCCAAAACCCGCCTCCCACAGCCCCCAATTTCTCCTACTCCCCCCACCCCGAGCCCTCCCCAGGGCAGTCACCCCCTTTCCCTGCCCCGGGGCTCACCAGCCCCCTCTTTCCCCCTTTCCTGGACACCCCCAGCTCCGAGGTCCCTCCCAGGGGACCCCCACCTCGCCGTGGTCTCCCCTGGAATCCTTTAATCCACCCCCCCCACTCGGGTGCCCCCCATCTACACCCCCACTCTTAGCGTGTGCGTGTCCCCACTTCTCCCCAATTTACACCCCCCCAAACCCACTTGACCCCCCTCCAATCCTCACTGCCCCCCCCCAATCCCGATGCCCCCCCAATCCTCACTGACTTGTCTTCCTCCCCCCCAACCCGCGCATCCCCCCCTCCCCAAATCCCGGTGCCCCCCCCCCTTCCCAAAGCGCTGCACCCCGCTCTCCGCCGTTTTCCCCTCCGCGCCGGTTTCCCCCCCCATCACTCTTTATCATAAATATATAAATTATGCTAATTACGGCATTGCATATTCACCGCGGCGGGGCCCGCCGCCCCCCGCCCGGCCCCGGCCCCGCTCCGGCCCCGCACTCACCGCGCTGGGCGCTCGCCGGGGGGGTGCGGGGGGGGGGTGCCGGGGAAGGGGGGGTGGGGGGGGGGGATCCGCGCCGCTCCGCACCGCTCCGCGCTGCTCCGCGCCTTCCCCTCTGCCGGGGAATAATTAAAAATTCATCTCACAGCGGCGGCGGCGGCGGCACAAAGGGGAGGGAGGCAGCGAGGGGGGCGGCGGGAGGCGGGGAGCGGCCCCGGGACCCCCGTGCCTTGGGGGGGGGCTCCTGGGGGGGAGAGGTTTTGGGGGGTGGCGGGAGGGGAGGATGGGTTGCGGGGTGTTTTTTTTTTTCCGTGGGGTTGAGTGGGTTTGGGTTTTTTTTGGACTCCTCCGGGGGGATTTTTTAGCTGCTGCGTCATGAACATAATTTATGCGCAGGCCTTTGCCGCATCCGCGGGGCTGCCGCGCTGCCCGCCGCCGCCGGGGGCGCACGGGGCCCCCCACCCCCGGACCAGAGACCCCCCAGACCCCAGAGGCAGAGCCCCCAGCACCGAGAACCCCCAGCCCCCTGAACCAGACACCCCCTCAAACCCCAAAGTCTGAGCCCTGAGACCCTCGAATCAGAGACGCCCCAGACCCAAATACAGAGCCCCCCAAACCAGAGACACGCCCCCAGCCCCCCAAACCAGAGACCCCTCTAGCCCCCTGGCACCTGAACCAAAGTCCCCCCAAAACAGAGCCCCTTCCAGCCCCGAGACCCCCAAACCAGAGCTCCCCAGCCCCAAGATCCCCAAACTAAACCTCCCTCCAGCCCCCAGCCCTGAGACCCCCAAACCAGAGCCCCCCCAGACCTCAAAGTCACAGCCCCCAGACCCTGAAACCAGAGCCCCCCCTAAACCTCAAAGCCAGAGCCTCCTCCAGCTCCAAGATCCCCTCTCCAGCCCCCAGCCCCCAAAACTAAAGTCCATGAGACCCCCAAAGTCAGAGCTCCACAGCCCGAGACTCCCCAAAACCAAAGCCCAGCCCCTCTCCAGCTCAGAGTCTCCCAAATCCAAAGTTCCCAAACCTGGAGCCCCCCAGCTCAGAGCCCCCCAAAATCAGAGCCCCCCCCTCAACTCAGAGCCCCCCCAAATCCCAAGCTCCCCAAAGCAAGTGCACGCCAAGCCTGGAGACCCTCCACAGTCACTTCAGCCCAGAGCCCCCCAAACTGGAGGCACAGCCAGCCTGGAGCCCCTATAACAGGAGCACCCCCCAGCCTGGAGCCCCTATAACAGGAGCACCCCCCAGCCTGGAGACCCCCCAACCCAGAGCATCTCAAATCCAGAGCACTCCCAAACCCAGAGCCCCCCAAAACTGGGAGCCCCCTCCCCAAACCTAGAACTTCCCCAAACTCAGAGCCAAAATCCCAGACATCCTCAATCCCATCTGGAACACCCAGAAACTCCCAAAAGTCAAACACTGGAGCCCAAATCAGTGCCCCCCTCCAAGAGCCAGAGCCCCCAGACCCCCACAAGACTCAGATCCCCCAAATCCCCAATGTGCCCAATCCCAGACTCATCCCCCCCAGACCCCGAAGTGCCAGGACGCCCCCAAACCCCCAGCCTCCGCAGCCCGCTTAAACCCCTGACTCTCCCAACCCCGCCCCGCCGAACTTTGGGGTCACCCTTTGCAAACCCCAGGCAGCTGTGTCCCCAATTTGCCAGGGTGGGTGCTGGGGGGAGCCCCCGGCTCTGCACCATCCCCCAAGATCACGCCTGGAGCAGCCCTCCTGACCCCAGCTCCGAGCCGGCCCATCAAAACCCTAATACAGCATTTCATCATCATAAATTAATACATTAATCATCACATTAACGTGAACCACCCCGGGGCAGCACAAAGGATTCAATTTGTTGCCCTTCAACCCCCCCGTTATCCACATTCCTCCGGGGCCACGGCTTGGGATAGAGCCCCGGTGCGAACCCGCTGCCTGCCAGGGCTCGGGGCGTTACTTGGAGCGATCAAACCACCCTAAAAACCTTCCTGAGGGTTTTACAGCGGGAGCTGGAGGCAGGGGCCTGGGCGGGAACAGCGCCTGCCTTCGCCCGGGGAAGCCACAGTAATAATTCAAGACGCTCCATCTTCCCGGCATAGCATTAGCTGCAGATCCAGCCTCCCAGCATAATGTGCAGGAGGCTGAGCTCCGCGCCGGCCGCCGGCACCCCGCTCCCTGCCGCAGCGCGGGGGCCTCCGACCCTCTGCGGCCGCTCGGCCACGGGGGCCAGCGTGGCCACGGGCTCCTGCCCTCCTCAGGGCTCCAAAAAGTCCGGGAAGCTTCGGACCCCCCGCTCAGAGCTGCTCTGAAAAGGAGATTTATTTAGCAGAGGAGCTGACAGCTCCCTCACCGACACGTACCGGAGCCCGGGGCGCCCGCGGAGTCCCACGAGGGTGCACGTGGCTGCTGGCACCCACCTTGTCCGCAGCAGCGCCGTCCCGCAGGGTGACGGGGTGCGCCGCAGGGTGACGGGGTACGCAGGGACCCGGGGTACGCCGCAGGGTGACGGGGATCCCACCAGCTTCCCGCGCTCGTGGTCACCCTGAACTCGTGCTCGTTCCCCGACGGTGCCGTCTGAACGTCAAGCTGGGAGGCTGCAGGGCTGCTCTGGGGGTGAAGCAATAAACAGACAATAATAGTTCACAAGACGAGGACGTGATTTGCTTCTGGGTGTCTCCGAGAGGGAATACGCTGCCGAGGCTCTCCGAGTCCTACTGGTAATTTTAATTTCCAGGCGTGATCACACAGGCTCGGTCCCCGCGACTCGTCTGCCAGCTCCGAGGGGCTTTTTTTTGGTGGACTGGATGAAGGAGTGAGGAAATAAGCGCCGTAAAGAGAACTCAGGTGCAACTTTAACCTTGTCACTACGTAATTAAAAGAAGGAAGAAAACTATTTCTGTAATTGCAAAGCTCATTAGAAGTGCAGGTGCAATTCTGCGGCTTTTCAAGCCAACTTATGGACCAATTATAGCTTGTTTGGCATCGTTAAAAAGAAAGGAACCAGAGTATATTACTATCTTCCATTCTGTATCTTTTACAATTTTAAAATTGTAACTTCCTTCTTATCTCTTGGCAGGAAAAAAGGAGGGGAAAAAAGGACAAAACCACCAACATAACATCTCTGTTATTGACACCTCTTAAAAACAAGTGTGGCTCGATAAAGCCAAATTATTTTTCCTTCTTTCCCATCCCTATTAGCTGGAAAGAATTGCACCATCCGTCTCTCTCTGCAGAAAACGGACTAATTTAAATCCTTGCCTCATAACACACCTTTTTTGGAGTTCATCGTCAGATATTCACAACCCCACTGCGCTCTTCCGCTCAGCCGGGAGTGAATAGAACATGAGCAGGGACGTAACGGGCATCCCTGTTAAAAAAGTGCAAATCCCACGTGTGGTTCTTCCGAGGCTGAACCCATCCCACGCCCTCTCCTGCGCACACAGAAAGCTTTCTGGAATTAACGTCACTTAGACTAGCCTAGCCTCTTAGTACCGACTTAATATGATACTATTTAGTTCTGATTAGCACCCACCGCCGCAGCCTACGCTCAGATTCAACAGGAATTAAGCGAGGGCTTAACGTCTGGCCGAGGCTAACGCCGAGGAGCGAATATCAACGAACACGCAGCCAGTGCCGAGCACATTTTCATTAATAATCGAATTAGATATGTTAAAGCATCTTTGCCCCAGTACAGCTGTTATTTGAGACTGCGGCGCAATTCTGCTGAGAGCCTGGTTTGCATATGCTGTACTGTGATTATGAATATTTAAATACTTCCAGCTAGTTGAATTTCAGGCTCATTTACATACATTGGCATATTGGTTAATATAATGCATATGGGGAGAAGGGTGCGCAGTGCATTTTTAATTTTTCTTGAAGAGGAATTGATTTTATGAGTGCTGAAAAGCTTTTTGTTTTCTTCAGGAAAATAGCTTGTTTGGAGGGGTGGGGGGGGGGGATTTTTAATTAATTAACTGTTTGACAGGAATAGCTGGCAAAACCAAAACGCTGACTGCAAGAACGTGTCCTTTGTTGCAGAGCTTGCTCTGTCGGCGAGGGCTCTTGGTAGGTGATCAAATTAATATTGCAGCTTCTTGTCGGCGCTTCTTTCGCTGACTCGGCTGCTCTAATCCCAGGCAGCAGCGGGTCAGAGGAGCGTTTGCACCTGACCCTGAGCTTTCTGGCACGTCTGATTTGCCCTGCAAGGAACCTATATGCCACAAACCAGCTTATTCCAGCTGTTCCAAGAACTTAAACGGCTGAAAGTGCAGGGAAAAGCGAGCCAGGACTTTATGTCGTCTCCCGTGCTGCAAAGCAACTCCAGTGGCTCGCCAACTTCCCTGAGCCTGAGCTCAAGCACGTGCTTTTTTAAAGCCTGCAGGGGGGTTTAATGCAGGTTTGTTGGTGCTACGATAGATCCGGCCTTTGCCTCGCTTCTCCCCTTAAGGCTGGAAACAGGCTCTAAAATTTTTGTGGGATTTTTCAGGCCACTTTGTGGCGTTGGGTGAAATTCGGTCCTGGCAAAGCCAAGGACAGAACCTCCTCGATTTCAGTGGTGGGAGAAGGAAGGAGAGCGTTTTCCCTAAGTGGAAGAAATCATTGAGTAATTAACAACTGCTTATAATTATTTTTATGTAATTGATTATAGCCTTACACCCATAGGGTGCTCTCTGCCTCGAAGTCCCTCTCGATGCTGATTACTCACACAAGTAAAGTTTCACAAACATGTCTCCGCTCTTAAGGCCACTGGTATCAGCTGAATTTTTACTACTACTTTATTTTTGCCACTTTAAGTAGCAAACAACAGGTATTATCCCAGCCAGCTCTGCTTCTAATCAGGGTTCAACAAGCCCGTGTTGTGTAAATAAGGACTTTCAGCGTGGGCCCTTCGCTCACCCAAAAACACAGACTCGGCCATTTACGCTTTTATCTAGTTTGCGCGTTATGGGCGCGCCAGGCTCTCTGCAGACCGACCCCCTTTGCCTTTCAGAAGCGTCCGGCGTGGGAAGCAAAGTCCGCTGGCACACAGCCAGGCATCCAGAAACTGCCTCGACTCTCCCAGGTTTCCATTTCAGGGCCGCACAGCGCGAGACAACTCATGAGCGGATTTTTCAGAGGGTTTGACGTTTACTGGAGTTTTTTTTTTTTCTCCTCTTGGGAGTCCCAAGAGGCCCTTGAAGGAGGTAATCAGTGATAAAAACACAAATAAAAACAACCCCAAGGGATTTGAAGGCAGGTGCCTTCTGAAGCGCCCGGCTCCACCGGATGGAAACGCTTTCTCCTTGCCTTTCCCACCTCACACAGCGCTTCCACTCTTCCTTTGCAAAGAACTCTTCTGTGTGATGGTAACAGGAGAGGGGAAAAAGGCACAAACCAGGGGCTGAAGCCAGGAGCTGCTGAACAAGCTCAAGCCTGAGCAGCTGCAGCGAGCTCTGGGACTTCGCGAGGTTGGGTTTGTGAAGACATCGGGGCTCGGTCGCTCAGAAATCACCTTCCCCTTCCTGGGGCTGCTCTTCCCTTCGCTTACTTTCACCACACTTAATTACAACCCACCTCACTCCATGTTTCCGTGGGCAGATTTCAAGCCATCTTCTGTCCCACTTTAAAGGGTAAATATTTTTTTTACAGTTCCTGTACAGTTGCAAGGTGAAGAACATTTTCTAGGCATGAATTATTGATGAAGCCCTCCCAGGCACACCAGCCAACGTGCATATTCATCAGGCAGCCGGTACATTATTCATGAGGAGTTCACTTAAATAGGGACGAGAACAATGATATTGTTGATTGAGATGCCTGAAAATGAGCTTGAAAAAGAGTTGTGCCCTCAAACTCCGGCCAAAATGCAGCCTGAAAGTTTATCAAAATCACACAAAGAAAAAAAAAAAAGGAGGAGTTTTACACTTTAAGGGGGTATCTTTATTGTGGCCATCCTTATACATTATTTTTTTAAACAAGACTTTACACACAGAACTACTTGATTCCATCGTACCTTCTCCATGCACAGCTCCAGACCTCGGCCTGCATCTTCTGCTGGTGCATCGATCTTCGGCGGGTGACACCTGCAACAGATTTTTATAACAGTATTTAGGCCCCATAACTCATCAGAAATTCATTAAAGATTATCATGAAAAACCTCACTCCCTTCCTTTAACCCCACGATGTTTTTAAGCTGAGGTACATGCCAGAGCTTTGTTGAACTAAGAAGAGTGGGGACTGCCCGCTCTTGCAAATGCAGCTTAAATACAGGCAAAAAAGTGCTTGAATCAAAGAGGTGTTTTATTTTCATAAATCTACTGAGGTCTCTCAGCTTTTTGGCAGTGTTTTGGCTACACTTATGGCAAGAAGGGGAGACCACGGTCACTTCAGAGAGGAGCCAGCTCTTTATGTGCCCCATCTGTGTTGGGGGAGACCACGCTAAAGCCAGTGGGTCCCGTGGCAGGATGCTGCCCCCCAAAAGGAGGGTCTCTGAGGGCTCCCTGCTTCAGGGAGGCAGAAAGTGGGGTCCTGTGGAGGGCCCCAGGAAGGACTCAGGGCTTGTAACAACAACCACAAGGACTCGGTTTAGAAGAACCAACATAACCCGGAGCTCGGGCTGCAGTCACCAACTGTTAGCACAGTCACCGTGCTAACGAGCAGCTCTGCCTGCTGAAGCTTCACACAGTCCTTAAGGCTTAATTAAGCTTAACAATATTTGGAGGTTACCAACCATTTCCATTGATCTTTTATGCATGAACTCAGAGGCAGCTTCTTTCTCTGGGTGCAATTCAGGAGGAAGCAGGGAGAGAGCTGGGGGCTCCCTCACCCACCAGTTTCCCCAGAGCTGTCCCAGGCCCCGGGAAGGCTCTTGCCTGACAGAACAGGCAGCTGGGCTGGGTCCTGCTGGGGGCTGGGGCACCCTGCACTGCCCTTGGGCCATGCTGGGGGACCCCCACCTCACCTATGGGTCTGGAAGGGCACCCCCCTCTCCCTGGACCCTGCTTATGTCCCTCCTCAATGCTAGGGTGTATATGGGGACACCCCCCCCCCCCCCCACCCCGAGGCCCTGCCCAGGGACATCCACCTCCTCTTACACCCTGCACAGGGCCCCCTCTCAGGTCTACCCACTACAGACCCTCATTATTCCCCTCCCCAGCCCTACTTAGAGGTCCCCTCACCCCTGGGGACCCCACCACTACACTAGGCCCTACCTGGTGACACCCCCGCCCCCCCCCCGGCCCTACTCAAGGTCCCCCTCACCCCTGGGGCCTACCTTCAGGTCCCACCCAGGCCTTGCTTGAGGCGCCCCCCCCACCTCAGCCCTAGGCCCCCCTTGCCCTGCCTCAGGCCCTGGAGACCTGTACCCACCCCCCCAGGGCCCTGCCCCACACCCGCACCCTCGGGGTCTCCCCGAGCTCCCTCCCAGGACAACCCCAACCCCCCGGCCAAGCGTCACTCCCAGCCTCCCGCGGCCCCTTTAAGAACGCGCGGCCCCGCCCCCGCGCGCGATGACGTCACGGCGCGCGCCTGCGCGCGGCCCCCGCTTCCTGCCCCCCCCCGCCCCCCCCCGCGGCCCTCCCCGTCCCGCAGCGCCGCGGTGACACCGAGCAGGGAGCGCGCGGCGCGGGCAGAGCGGGAGGAGCCGCCGCCGGAGCCAGCGCCGCCCCGCCGCGCCGCCGCCATGAACGGCAAAGGCAAGGACCGGGGCGCGTCCCCCGCTCCCCCCCCCCACCATTTCACCGGCAGCCCCCCCCCCCCGCCCCCCCCCCCCCAGGGCCGGACGCGGCGCCTTTAAGGGCGGCGCCGCATCGCGTGACTGCTGGAGCGGGCGCCCAATGGGAGCGGGGCGGGGGGGCGGGCGGCCAATAGGAGCGGGGCGGGGGGGCGGGCGCGCGGGTCGCTATGGAGCCACGCGCCTCGGGCTGACCTTAACCCTGTGAGTGCCGGGCGCAGGGGGGGGGCGAGACCCCCCCCCCCCCCCCCTTCCGTGACGTAGGGGGCGGCCGTTGCCGCGGGGGGGGACCCGCGCGTGACGTGGGGGGTCCCTGGGGCGCGCGGGGAGGGCGAGCTGAGGTGGGGGAGCCCCCCCTGCTGACGGAGGGGATTCCCCCGGTGACGTAGCGGGGACCCCGGTGGGTGTCGGGGGGAGCCGGGGTGAGGGGGATTCCCCACGCGTGACGCGGGGGGGCTCATGAGGTGGGGAGCCCCCCCCCCCGCTGACATAGGGGATCCCTGGGATGACGTCAGACGGGACCCCATGTTACGGCAGGGTGCGGGAGACCCCCCCGGGTGACCCTGCACCGCGGGGGGGGACCCCGCTGCCGTGGGGGCAGCTTTGGGGGTGCCCCTGGGTGACACCGTCTGAGGCCGGGGGGGGGTGTTCATCACGGGGGGGCTGGGTCAGGGGACCCCCCAGGGGACAACAGCGGGGACAGCTGGAGGGGCTGAGACCCCCCGACAGGCCCAGGCTGGGGGGGGGGGGGCGCTGCTGTGGCCTAGCGGGCTCCATCCCGGCGGCGGGAGGGGCCAGGCCGGGGCCGGGGGGGTCTGGGGTGACGGATCCCGGAGGAAGGGGATGAACTTGGGGCTCGTTGGGCCCCCTCGGCTTCCTCAGAGCAGAGGGGGAGCCCCCCCACCCCCCCACCTCACCTTTGCCCCCCCAAACCGCACCAGGCCCCGGCCTGGGGCGGGGGGGGGAGGCATTGGGTTTGGTTTGTTTTGGTTTCAATTTAAGAATTTACCAGTTTGAGCACTGGCTGCGACCCAGAATAATTTGGTTTATTATTACTTCTTTTTTTTTTTTCCGGCCTTCCTGCCTTCTCATTGCTCCCAGTTCCGGCAAAGGATTTTTTAACTCAGGGTTTGGTTTTGCCATGAACTGCTGAAGTCTGGGCAGGGACGTCGGGGGGTCTGTGCTCGGCAGGGACGGGGGGGTTGATCACTCCTAGAGCTGATCCTCCCTTCTGCTCTGTGATAATTAAGAAACAGGGCTTTCAAAAAAAAAAAAAAAAGCTTCTCAATGTCCTGTCTGGCTTGGTTTCTGCTTGGGGCTGAATTGTTGCTTTTCTCGCAGGACAATACCCCACCCAGCCGTCCTACCCCGTCCAGTCCCCCGCCAACCCCGCCGTGTACCCCCAGACTGTGCCCCTCCCGCAGCCGCCGCCCTACACCGATGCACCTCCTGCTTATTCCGAGGTAGGCGGGACGCTGCTCCCAAGCCTTCATTTTCTTCTGGGACCCCTCCCTGCCCTAAATCTCTGAATAAGTTTATAGCTGCAATTATTATTATTTTTTTTGTGGCGGACTTGTTTGCTGCTCATATCACCGGGCAGCGGTCGGTGCCCAGATTCTCTTTATGAGCTCTGAATCATCCGCTCCAAGTTACAAAAGGTCAAAGCTTCCCCTTGAGTTAAGATGACAAATGTAGCTCACCTGTAAAACACATCTACGATGATCTGTTAGTTGGATTCTTTCAGGCACGGGGGGAAAACTGTCTCCAGCAGTGGGAAAAATGTCTTTTTGCCATACCCCAAAGTAAACGCTCAGGGAAGGGGATGGCCTTGTGCAAGTGGGGGGGTGAAAGTCTACGTGGGGGCTCGTGCTTTGAGAGCAAGGCTGGATAGCAGCTGGATACGAGCCAGCAGGTGGCCAAGAAAGCCAACGGCATCCTGGCTTGTAGCAGCACTAGTGTGGCCAGCAGAAGCAGGGAGGTGACAGTCCCCCTGTGCTCTGCACTGGTGAGGCCACACCTGGAGGGTTGTGTCCAGGTTTGGGCACCTCAATCCCAGAGAGATCTCGAGGGGCTGGAGCGAGGGCAGAGGAGGGCAACGAGCTGGGGAAGGGCCTGGAGAATAAATCCTGTGAGGAGCGATGGAAGGAGCTGGGGCTGTTCAGTGTGAGGAGGAGAAGGGGAGGGGAGACCTCATCACTCTCTGCAGCTCCCTGAAAGGATGTTGTGGAGAGGTTGGTGCTGGTCTCTGCTCCCAGGGAATTAGTGACAGAACGAGAGGGAACGGCTTTGAACTGCAACAGGGGAGGGTCAGGCTGGACAGGAGGGAAAAATGTTTCCCCGCCAGAGTGGTCAGAGAGTGGAACAGGCTGCCCAGGGAGGGGGTGGAGTCCCCACCCCTGGGTGTGTTTAAGGGCCGTTTGGATGAGCTGTGGGGGGATGTGGGGTAGGGGAGAACTTTGTAGAGTCGGGCTGAGGGTTGGACTCGCTGATCCCGAGGGGCTTTTCCAACCTGAACGATTCTGTGACTCTGTGATAAACAACTGGGTGTGGGGAATAACAAGTCTCTAAACTTGCTTGCACGGCTTTTTTCTCCCAGCTTTACCGTCCCAGCTTCGTGCCTCTGGGAGCTGCCACTGTCCCTACGATGTCTGCGGCGTATCCGGGCGCTTCCGTCTTCCTGCCCATGGCCCAGTCTGTGGCCGTGGGGCCGCTCGGCTCGTCGGTCCCGATGGCGTATTACCCCGTGGGACCGGTTTATCCTCCAGGCTCCACAGTCCTTGTTGAAGGTGGCTTTGATGCTGGAGCGAGGTTTGGGGCTGGTGGAACAGCCAGCATCCCTGTAAGTATAAATGTATCCCCAAAACCCCGTGTGCTTCAGCGTTAGAGGTTTGTAGACAGTTGTAGGGGAGAAGATGTCCTTTGGTTTCTGAGAAAAACATATTTCTTACCCAATCCATCGTCTGGCAGAAGAGTAGGCTCTTACTTTCATGCTGAGGGTTTGCTGTCTCGGACCAACCTGTGGCTCTGGAGCCACGCAGTCTGGCTGGTGGCTCTGACTCACAGCAAAACCACTGCGTGGCCAGTGCTAGCCCTGATGGGGCCTGGGGGTCTGGGGGAAGGCAAGTAGGGCTGCTTAGCGACCTGACTTTTCCTGGCCCCAAGTGCAGACTTGACCTTTTTCCAAGCTGTGGTGGAGCTGTGGGAGCTTCCTGCTCCCCCAGACTTGCCACCCGTGGCTCGTGGCCACGTGAAGATCTTGTTCCGCAGCTCACAGGCTCCTCTGCGCGGGCGAAGAGCCGGGGCCGGCCATAGGGGCTGCGGGCTCCAGAAAGAGGAAGCAGGGGTGGACGGGGAAGTGAGTGTTTCCCATCAGCCGCCGGGCTGTCGCGCAGCCTTTGCTCGGTGGCAGGTGACGGGGACATCGACTGGGAGGTTTCAGGGTCCCTGCAGCCCACGGTGGCTTTGTGCCCGCTCCCATTATGGCACTGACCTCAGCTCTCCCCCTCTCCTTTCTCTGCCTTCCAGCCCCCCCCTCCAGGCTGCCCCCCCAACGCCGCCCAGCTGGCCGTCATGCAGGGAGCCAACGTCTTGGTGACGCAACGGAAGGGAAACTTCTTCCTGGGAGGCTCAGACGGCGGCTACACTATCTGGTGAAGAAGGAAGGGGAACGGGGGGAGAGGGGGGGCTACATTTGTGTAAGGAAAGACATCACATACTGTCAGCACTTCTCACGATGTAACTGCTTTAGTCCATATTAACCTGAAGTTGCAGATCAGACACACAGCGGTGAGGTGTCTTCCTGGTTCGGTGCCCGGCCCCGCAGGCGCTTCCAAGCGAAACCAGAAACCCTGTTAATGAGAGCGGTGCCTCTGTTCGGGCGGGAAGGGGGGGAGTTAATTCACGACATGAATGTGAGCTCAGCAGCCCTGCCTCTTCCTTCCATTTCACTGGAGTAACACCGCAGCGCTGAGCTTTAGTAGCGGGCTGGGGGGGGCCAGGGAGCGGGCCCGGTGTTGCCTTCCCTTGGCGCTCGTACGGGTCCGCTGGACCCAGAGCCGCAACCCCCCGCCTTTCCCTTCCATCAACGCGAGGTGCTGGATGGAACAGCGAGGCGGGGAGGGCACCTTGGCACTCTTCTCTTCCCGCCCTCCCTCTAGAACGGATCCCTCGAAGCGCCCCGCGCTCACATTCGCCCATCGGTTTCCTCCAGGAAGGTATGCAGCTGGCGTCTGTCATGGGATTTTTTTTTATACACTCCAAGAAATCTTGGATTTCTTTGCACATTAGATCTAATCAAAGCCATGCTTTGGTGCCAGAAACACAATGCAACTCATGTTTGAACATTTCATTCAATGCTAACTAAGCTTTTAGAATGACGCTTAATAAACAAACTCCTTTTTTTTTTTTTAAACTCAACCTGGTGTCTTGACACCAAAACTCCTTAAGGCTGTTGTTCCAGCAGAGAGGCTGGTTTCCATCTGTCCGAGGGTGTGTAGCAACTGTCAATCAACACACAAATTAGCTTGGTTAATGGGTTGTTTTATGAACGCATACTTTAAAAATGACTTGGGTGTAATGAAGTCTTATTAGGGTTAAGAAGAATATTTCAGGGATCCTCAATGTTTTGGTTTTTTTTGTTTTGTTTTATGAAGAAAATTATCAGATTCAAATATATTTTATCTTGAGGTTTCAGTTTAATCTAAATCCGTGTCTTGTATATGTTGTGTTTAACCATACAACTGACTGTTATGAAAGTTCAGCATTACGTCTCTCTCTGTACACACTGTGGTGCACTTAACTTGTGGATTTTTTTATACTAAAAAAAAAGTAGAATAAAGACTATTTTGAAAATTTGAATAAAGTAGCAAATTTGCGTTAGACCCCAAATAAAACCCCTTGGCTCCTGCCCATCGCAAGCCGTAGGGTTTCTTCACTTATTTCCTCTTTGCTGCTATTTTGTGAACTTCCTCATTTGTTTGGGGTTTGGTGGTTTTGTTTTTTTTTTTTTTTCCGGGTTCGATGTAAAGGAGGAACTGCCCTTGAGAAGGGAGCGGAGGGGGAATGTCTGGAGCCGCTCCTCGCCGCGTCTTTGTGCAGAGCAGAAGCAGAGGAAAGGCAGCGTCTGGGCCGGCGTGGGGGGGCCGAGGACACAAACCTGCTCCCCAAGCCCCCTGAGCCCCCCGAGCTCAGGCGCCTCTCGGGGCCGGGACCAGCTTCCCACCTTTGGGGGCTACAATGGGGCTTTGTGCCGCTCGCGTGCCCCGTCAGCCTGTTTTACGTGCGCGCTTAAGCTGAGCCTCCGAATCAGCCATGCTGATCACCCCACCCCTCAATCATCGGCAGAATAACTTAATTGTGTGAGATAAGGAGAAAGAAAAGAGCGACTCCTGGAGTGTTTTTCACTGGGCTGTATTAGAAAGCACCGAAGAGAGGAGCTGGGGGGGGGCGAGCAGCCGGAGCGTGGCCGTGCCTGCTCCGCTCCTGCTGAAGTACCCCCTGCCCTGGCTCTGCCACGGGCAAAGCTCTGACACGCACTTTTTTATTTTTCCTTCCGTGGTTGGCTTAATAAATTAAGGGAAAAAAACAAAAAAAAGCAGCTTGTAGGTTCCCAACTCCAGGAAATTTAGGCAACTTGGACCTGAGTGCATCAGAGAGGTGTGTCTGGGCCCGGTGGCTTAGATAAAATACTCTTCCTTCTCCTTGGATGGAGCATCCTCCATCTGCACCGACACGTCGGTCTCTGCCGCTGGCTGCTCGTAGGTGAGGTAGCTGCCCTTGTTTCTGTACAGGTAGATGATGATCACCACCAGCACTGTCAGCAGCGTGAGGAACACCAGCGTGATGACAACTGCCGGGGGGAGAGGAGCAGGGTTTAGCCCCGGGTGGTCGGTACCGAGCTGCTCCTCGGTAGCTGGGGTGGAGCCGGCGAGGAGAGCCCCTACCTGTGATGACCACGGTGTTGGCGTCCTCGTGGAGCGGTGGGGTGTGAGCCTTCTTCAGGAAGGGGGTTGTCAGCTCTCCTTCATCAAACCGGGAGAGAGGGAGAGAGGAGGAGGTGAGCGAGGCTGGTCCTGGCCCAGCTCTGAGCCAGACTTAGCTGGATGGGGCAGGCGGTGGCCCCGGGCGAGGTCCTGCCGAGGACAAAGCTGTGCCGGGGCGCTCACCTGCAGTCAGAGGGGGCTGATCTCCTTCCATCGCATCGGCTCCTTCCAGGCGAAGGTCTGGGGTCCCTTCAGAACTACTAAAAAAGGAATAAAAGTGCTAAATTCACATGCACCACCCCGAAAGGCACGGCCGCGGGTGCAGCGCTAATCAAAGCAAAGGTTTTATTCGGGCTGATGGCAAGGAGCGGGCCGGGGCATGCCGGGCTCGCGGGAAGGTGGCGAAGCTGGTGAAGGCAGGAAAAAACCAGCCACCGACTCTGCAATTCGCTCTCAAACTTTGCAAATCCTCTGGTCGGGCCCGAGGTTGATGCTGCAGCCGTAACGATTCGCCCGCAGCCTCTAAACCGCCCCGGGCGGCTCTGCCCGAGGTGGATGGACCTTTGTGATGCCTCCCAAAAAATGTTCTGCAATGGCTCTGGCGCTTGGGCGCGAGTGACTCAGCGGCTCTGCGGAGATGTGCCGCTAGATGTCAGGAGCAAATAAAATTATTTATTTTTTTTTTTTTTAAAAAAAAGAGGAAGTTTAACTGCAGGAATGTAGACACGGGCCAGGAGCGGGGAGTCGGGAGCGCGGCTGTGCTGGCGCATCTCACGAGGACAGGGCGATGCTAATCCTGCCGACCACCTCCTGGGTTTTGGAAAACGGGGTGAATTTCTCAGGATCTGGCCCTGCCCTGGTTGTCCCACTGTGCCCTTGTGACTCACAGCGCTGTTGGGTGTTTGCAAAACATCCCTTACAACAGCAGGTTTTGCTTTTGAGCGGCGCTACCAGAGTGCAAACGTTCGGGCTTACAGAGTCACAGGAATTTGGGAAAACAATTTTCCCCCTTCCCAGCGGCGTGCATGGACGGTCGTGGGACCCCCCCCTCCCACCGGCCGGGGACCGGGACCAGCAGCTCTCACCAAGCACGACAACTTCCCCCTGGGCTCAAGCTCATGCTGGCACAAGCCACCAACTCATTAAACCCAGCTTTGTATTAAATCTGGTTTTGCTTTAAACACAGCTTTGCTTTAAACCCAGCTTTGCATTAAACCTGGCTTTGCATTAAACCTGGCTTTCCTTTGAAGCTCATTGGGCTCCTCTGGCAGCGATGTCTGGGTATTGAGCTACACGAGCTTTCCAAAGCCAACCACAACCTTCCCACAGAGCAGCTTGGGTGGCTTCAGAGCAAAAAATGGGTAAAATTTCCCCTAAAACGTAAGACTGCGATTTAAGGGAAAAGAAGAAAAGGTGCTGCTTGATGGAAAGGGAGCCGGCACAAGCCAGGTGCCTGCAGGACAGAGCTTCTTGGGAAGCGTTCGACACGGCAGTGGGAAGCACAAACCAGTTTTGTGCCCACAGCACCTGCAAAGTGGAGTCCTGGGACCCACCAAAGGTTTAAACCAAATTTTAGGTGGGGGAAAGACTTGCTTTAGCATCGAAGCAGTCACGAAAGCGAAGCTCCCCGTGCTGCATCCCCGGGCGGGGGGGATACAGCCTCGCCACTCCTGATTGGGATGGTGGGGAGCTGCTGGCCAAACCCAGCCGGGAAGGAGCCCCGTGCCCCACGGCCGGCAGACCGCGGGGGGTTTCGCAGCGCCGGGGTTACCTTGCTGGGCCGGGATCCCGCCGCTGCACGGTCGGAGCCTCCGGGCGTCCGCGGCGGCTGTGCCGGGGGGCTGATGGAGGGGGGTGACTCACTTCCCCAGCACGCTGGATCCGTACGGATCTCCATGTGTTTTTTAAAGCGACGCAGGGGTTGTAAAAAAAAAACCACCAAAACCCCATAATCTTCCTCATTCTTGCTCCCAGGCCAAGTTGCTCAAGAGCCGTTCCCACAGCAAAACCCTCCCCGCCCCCCAGTTTTGCTCCCAAAAAGCTCCGCCGAGTGCAGCTTTGGGGGATGCTCAGCAGTGCCTCTGCACCCCCCAGTCCCGTTCCCAGCGGATCCAGTAGGGGATGAGCAAACCGCCCCTGCAGCCTGCTCAGCCCCGATTCTCCTCCGACACCCCAGGACGGGTCCCCGGGGAGCGGTGGAGCTTTCCTTCTGGGCTTTCTGCTTTCTGCTTCTTGCCGGAGCAGGATCAGGCCTTTTCCCTCCCCACCCCCCCGACATCCAGCTGGAGAACACCCAGCTGAGAGCCGACATTTCAGCTTCTCCCCAAAACCAGCCACATTTCGGCGGCCCTCATGGCACGACTCCATTGCCTCCCCATGCAAACCCACATGCCTGACGCAGCCAAATCCCTCCACACCTCCCTGGGAACGGTGAATTTTTTGGGGGGGTCACCCCAGGAGTCGTGTCTCCCCCACCCCAGCTCTTACCTGCGCCCGCGGTGCCGGGGCGAGCGGCTGCCAGCACCATGTGCGGCTCCGAGTCTCGCCCAGGCGAAGGCGTTGCCCTTTTCCTGCCTCACCTTTCCAGTCTGGCTGCAACGATTATAAAAACCCAGAAATACCTCCCCCATTAACCCCTCGCTCGCTGGGGAGCCAGCCCATCACCGGGCACTGGGGCGGCAACACAAGCTCTTGCACCGGGGCCATGACTGGCAACGGGGTTTTGCTTAGATAAAGGGACATTTTGCAGCACGGGGAGGGTAAAACTAGGGGATTTTTTTTTTTTTTTTTTTGGCACAGCCCCACATTTTCTGGGAGCTGGTGAAACCGGCTCGACGCCTTTTTCCTGAGTCTCAGCGGTGCTGGGTGCCGGGGGGAGAACGGGGAGATGAATCCCTCCCGCACCCGGCTTCGGACGCTGTAAACCCACAGGCGGGGCCCCCCCAGCACCCCCGTGGCCCACCCAGCCCAGCCCAGCCTGTGATGGGCTTTTGCAGGACGGAGATTTGGCCCTTGCCGGCGTCGTTGCCCTCTTCTCGCCACCTTTTCTGCCCTCTGCCTTTATTTCAGACGGGGTGGGGGGTGGGAAGCGCGTTACGGGTGCAGTGGAACAGGGTTATCTGCTGGTGGCACCATGAGACGCCCGTTTCCCGCTGGGTGCCAGGCTCACAGGGAGGTGAGAGTCTCGGTGGGGTCCTGGGAGGGGGTTGCTGCTGGTGGGGGGTCCCGACTCACATCCTGGCTTGTGTCCTGCTCCTGTGCCCTGGAACAGCCTCGCTCCTGGGAGAGACGCGGAGGGGACGCTGAGCTGGGTGGGATGGAGCCCTCGTGCTTCCATTAAACCGCACCCAGGAGGGACCGAGTCCAGCCGGGGGGGCTGGGACGGCGTCTCCCCCCGCAGCACCACTGCACCCACCTGGGCTGGGGAGCTGGAGGGGGAACCACCGCCCTTGGTGCAGCCGCTTGATGCCACATCGAGGGCCAGATCCAGCCCCATCTGCCAGCAGAGGAGCGTCACACCGGGCTGGGTTTGTCCCCTACACCCCTCTGGCCTCATGTCCCCGCACCCCCCAGCACGGGCCGGGTCTCTGACCAAGCCGAGCATCCCCCCACCATCGTGGGCGCGGATACAGCCCCCACCACAGCGTCTCCCCTCCCGGCACTGCAACTTTCTCACCTGAGTTTTGGCCACCTTTGGCTGGACATCCACCACCTCCACGCTCTCCTTGGAGTCGCTGTGTCCGCCTGTGGCCCCGCCGAGCCCGCTCGGCTCCCGCCCGCCGCCCGGGGACGGACACGCCGGTGCCTCGGCTGCAGGGCTGGGGGGTGCCAGGGCTGGTGGCTCCCTGGGACGCGCCTGGCCCTCGCCGTTGGGGACTGCGCCGTCTGGCTGACGGGGGTCCCCTGCGGTGGCCGGGGCCTTGCTCGCCTCCAGCCCTGCCGTGGCTCTTTCTGGCTCCGGTGGCGCGGTGCTGGTGGCCTGGGCAATGGCCTCGGCTAAAATCAGCGATGCCAGGGAGGTGGCGATGCCCTCGGCCTCCGCCTGTGCCCCGCTGGCCACCCCCGCCGGCTCCCGACCCTGGCTGTCAGCGAGCCCGGGGAAGTCGGCGCCCGGCTCCGTGGCTGCCACCGACGTCCCTTGCTCATGGGACAGAGCTTCGGGGCCAGGGCCGAGCTCTGGGGCCTCCTCGCTGGACACTGACGCCGTCTCCGACAGGGACCCACCGCTGGCGGGCGAAGCCGGTGGCGGGCTGGGGATGGTGGCACCCAGTTCCCCGTTGGAGGTGGCGTCGATGGCACCGCTGCCCATCCCGGGGGGCCCCGCCGTTGCCTCCGCTTCCACCACGGGCTGCCAGTCTGGAGCCTTCCCTGGGCAGGGGAACATGGCCGGGGGGCTCACGGGTGAGGAGATGACCAGGGAGCGCCGGTTGCTGTGTGGGGGGAGGACACAGGAGGTTAACCCCCCCTCCTGCAAGTGTCATCCTTGGGGACACGTGGCGCTGTGGCATCGCAGCTCCGGCTTGTGGGTGATGCTTCCCAGTCCGGCACGGTCGGCAAATGACCCAAATTAATTAACCTGGCACCACCAAAGCGCCCTCAGCCCAGCGTGGGGAGGTGCTCACCCATGCCAGGGCTGGGGACTGCGTCGCCCCTCTGCTTCTCGGGGTGTTGGGGGCGATTCGGCCACTTGAAGCGCCCCCCCCCCCCCCCCCCCCCCCGCCGGAGCTCACCCGCTCGTTTACCTGGAGACGCCTTTAACGATGAAGACTTTGCTGGAGTGCTGCTTGTCCAGTTTGCTCATCACCTCGTAGAGGTCGCGGTTGAGCTGCGAGGAGAGGGGAGGGGGGAGAGAAACACATCAGAGGGCCCCCCCCCCCCCCGGTGCCACCCATCACCCAGCAGCACCATGAACATCCTTGAGCTGCTCTAAATTATTAAATTAAATGAAGAGCAGCAAGGACTCAGGGTGGGTGGCCAGCACCGACGTAGCCAGAGCACCCAGGGACGGCTACAGGACTGCGGGGGGGGCAAGGGGTGAGGTGTTTTGGGGTGCTGCCTCCCCCCCACCTTGCTCATCTCCTTGTAGAAGACGTCGCGGAGGTTGGAGATGTTCTGGAAGATGGTCACGTAGCAGGCGATGCGGCTGCGGGAGGGAAAACACGGCGGGGGCGGGGGGTTGGGGTGCTGAGCACCCAGCCGGTGAGCACCCATCATCCGGGGTCCCCGTGGAGGTGGGGGACGGCGAATAAACCCTCGGGGTGAGGACGAAGTGGCCCTGGACGTTTGTCCCTGCTGCAGCGGTGGTGCTGCCACCTCCCGGCTGTCACAGCCACCCGTGGCCGATGTCCCTCGGGGCCACCGTTGTGTCACCGCTGGGGCCTTTTGGGAGAAATCCCCACTTCTTCCCACCATGGGGGGCGGGGAAACGTCACCCACCCACTGGCGCCAGCACCCAGCCGTGTCCCGGGGCTCAGCGACCGATTTTTAGGGACCTTTTGCTCAGATTCTGTTTTTTCGAGGGGACCCCCGAGGGGGTTGGGAGGGGCTGCCTTTGCCTCCCCCCTTGCAAACGGGGGGGGGCTGTGGATGCCGTTGGCTTCTGGGCAGGATCATACCCCGGGGCCACGTGCCTGCCCCAGCCCCGTGATGTCCCCCAGTCCCTGCGACAGCCCCAGCCCTGTGATGGCCCCCAGCCCCCTCGATGTCCCCCAGCCCCTGAAACGTCCCCTGGCTCCTGTGACTGCCCCACCTCCTGTGACTCCCCCAGCCCCGCAGTGCCCCCCCGCCCATGCAATACCCTCCAGCCCCCCGATGTCCCCCAGCTGCTGTGACACCCCCGGTACCTGCCGTACAGAACCGGCAGCTCCTCCCGAAGGTCCCTATTCAGGTCTTCAAACACCGCTTGGGCTTTATTAAACTCTTCCTCAGCCTGTGGGGAGGGAAGGGGGGGCCGTGGCTTTGCCAGCACTGCCGGGGCATGGGGGGGCTGTGCCGGGCAGGGGTCCTGTGGAAGGTTTGACCTTGGCAATTTTCGCCTCGTCCTTTTTCTTGGCGCTTTGCAGAGCTTCCAGGTGATGCCGGGCGCTGTCGTAGTCCACCAGCTTACGGCCCCTCTTGGCAATGCGCTCCTGTGCCGGGGGGGGGGGAAGGTGAGCCAGGATCTGGCCCCCGCATCCCCATCTCCCCCCCCGGGCACCGACACTACGCACGGGGGGTACCTTAAAGTCACCAAACTGAGCCAGGTAGTTCTCCATCAACCGCAGGGCTTGGTCAGCCAGCTTCGCCTCGTAGTCGTCCCACAGGAGGTCATTGCTCTGCGGGGTGGAAAAAGGGGGGACAGGGGTATAACGCCCAGATTCTGCCCCCCCTCAGCCTCCCCTCCGGCTGTACGTGCTGGGCTGCATCCCCTGGGACCCCCTTGGCTCAGCTCGCTGGCCCCCCCGATGCTCGAAGGGGACCCTTGGGGACGGTGGGAGCATGTCAAGGGGCTCACATCTGCGATGGCTCTCAGCTCCTCGTGACCGTCCCAGTCGGTGCTGTAAATCTCCTGCAGTGTTTCGGCCACTTTCCGGGAGCTCTCGTGCATCACTGCAGCCCGGCCGGGGGATGCAAAAATATTATTTATTATTCATTAATTTTTGTTATTTTAAATTATTATTATTTACTATCCTGGGTAAGAAAACACAACGATGCTCAACCCCCTCCCGGCTCCTCCGTGGGTGGTGCCCCCAGGTTTCTCCCGGTGTATTTACGGGGAGGGGGGCCGTACCTTTCACCGCGCCGAGGAAAGCCTTGAGGTCTTTGTAGAGTTTATTGCCTTCATTCTGCAAAGCAACGCGGGGAGGGGACACCTCAGGGTCACCCCGTGGAAATCACCCCGAGCCCAGCAGGGACCGAGGGACCCCGGGAGGCAGCGGGGCCAAGGGGTGGTGCAGGCATGTCCCCGTGCCCCCACTTTCCCGCTCCCCTGTGTGACCTGCTGCAGATGGAAGTTGTAGGCGCTTTGCTCGAACTGCTCATCTTTGGTTTCTACCGTTTTGCCCAATTTCTGCAAAACCTGGGATGAAGAGAGATGGAGACGTGGGGAAACTCGTCAGCCCCAGGCTCGGCGCTGCCCCCCGGGCTCTACCTCCCGGGGTCGTCCCTGGCAAAAGCCCCTCTCGGGGGATGCTGAGGATCTGGCAGAGCCGACGCCGAGCAGGGATTTGGATGGGGGGGTGCAAAATTTTGGCGCATCCCTTGGTGCTTTTATTTTTTAGAGGAGGACAGTGACTTTTTGGGTACTAACCCATCACCCTACCCTATAAAACCCTATCAGTGCAGCCCCGCGTACCCCAAAACATCCCCGCACATGACTACGGGTGCAGGCAAAGCCCTGGGTGCTGCCTCGCCGGGCACTGCTGACACCGTGCTGAGGATGAGGATGGTCTGCGGCCGAAGGCTCCCTCCGGAACCACCATCACAGGAGCGTGGTGAGGCCGGGGGCATGCGGGAGGGAGCTTTGGGGTGTCCAGGAAGAGGTTGACCCCCCCGGGAAGCAACTGGAGCCTGACTCAGGCTGATACAGCCACGGGAGAACTGAATTTAGCCCTGAGCCCCAGCCAGGAAACCCGGGAGTCTGTGGGTCTGGTGGGGGGGGGGGGGGGGGGGGGGCTTCACATCGTCCCCCAAATTGGAGTCGCTGCCTGCTTTTTTTGGGGAGAAAAAGGAAAGAGATGCCCCGAACTGCCCCAAACCAGCTGAGAATCGCCCCGTTTCTGCCAGCTTCCGCAGCCCTTCCCCCTCGCTTCCTGCACGGCTGGTGTGGGTGACACCAGCCTTCCTGGGACCATCCCCACGCTGGGTCCTGCTGGCGACCGTCACCTCCTGCCAGGCCGAGGGACCCCGTGCCAGCAGCACACAGGCCCCCCAGAACCTGTGGAAGGCGTTTTGGGTGGAAAAATCCCACTTTTAGAGAACGCAGTGGCTGCCAAGGCAGCTTGGGGGACCCTGGGGAGATGCCACTGAGCCTAAAGCGATGCAGCAACAATGACGTTGACCCAGAAACGCCCAAATGAACACCGTGTGAGCACCCATGGGTGCCAAGCAGTGCCCGTTGTGCTGTCCCCTCACCGCTGCAGTGAAAAGAAATTAAAGAATAAAATAAACCAAGGGATTTTGGGGCTGGATGTTGCGGGTGGGCATCGCACCGTACCTTCTCCTGTGCCCGGCTGAAGCGTTTCTGGACCTGCTTGGCGAAAAGCCCGGCTCCCCCGCTCTTGCCCTCTGCCATGGCTGCAGCTCGTTCCTGCTCGCGGCCGCGCGCTGCGGTTTGATGTTTGCTACGGAGGAAGTTCGAGGCGAGGCAGCTGCCGGCATCCGCCGAGCACCCGGGCACCCTCTGCCACGCTCCCCCCCGGAAAGGCTCCCCCGAGCACCCAGCGACATGGGTGGGCCAAAGGGGTGACGGGGAACCTACACCCGCCTCTTAATTCTTCCACAAGCGTCTGGTTTGGGGTTTGAATTTGGCTTTTGGTGCAATTTTGGTGCTGGTGTTTTATCCCCACGCACAGTTGACACTCCGGGATGCAGCCAGGGGACGAGACAGTAACAGTCACCAAATCTGACAAACTCTCACTGCAAAGGGGGTTGGATTTGGAGGAGAAATGGAGCTAGTGACAGGGAAAAATCCCGACTGTGTTCCCCCACACCCTTCTGTATCCCCTCCGTGTTCCCAAGGAGCCGCGTTGCTGCCCATGAAGCTGATTTGCAGCCTTTTCCCCTTTTCCATTCTCCCCAGGACTTTCTGGCTGCCTCGGAAGCACAGAGCTTTTCCCCGCAGCTCTTTCCTAAGGTTCGAGGAAGAGGAGGGATGCGGCCAAAGGGATGGTCTGGAAGATGGGAGGGGAAAAGGATGCTGAGGGTTGGAGGAGAAAGGATTGCAAGGAAAGCATCCACCAGAGTGCCAGAGAGGAACAGATTTTATTGACACCAGCTACGGGTCTTAAACCCCTCCGACCAAAACACGGGGGAAGATGACGTCCATCACCCGAGCCGGGGACTGGGCTCGTCTCCTGCCACAGCTCAGTTCTGGGCTATCACCTGGAAGCAGAAGAAAGGCACCGGTTGAGCCGAGCCGGGATAGAGCTGGTACATCGGTGCAACGACAGTGCCAGGTCTCAGCCCGCGGCCGCCCAAGCCCCGCCGTCGCCTTACGTTGTTTATCCAGGAGATGTAGGCAGAGACGCGGGTGAAGACGGTGGGTTTGCGTGCGACGTTGCAGCCCAGGCTGGAGACAAAGCTGGTGACGCCGTGGACCTGGTACTGCCCGTTCACCGCGCAGTGGAGGGGACCGCCCGAATCACCCTGCCAGACCGGGGAACCCGCGTGAGATGGGGCAACGGGGACGCTGGCGGGATGCCAGGGGGGAAAGGGGGATGCCGCGGCCGTACCTGGCAGCCGGAGCGTACGCCGTCACCGCCGGCACAGACCATGGTGGGCTTGACGGTGGAGCCCCAGTAAGAGGGGCTGGAGCAGATCTGGTAGTCCACCACGGGCAGGTACGCCTGCAGCAAGACGCTGGAGAGCTGCCCGTTGGCTGCACGCAACCGAGCACCGGTTAATGCCACGTGGGCAAAGACCTGCGAGACCCACGGCCAGAAACACGGCAACAGCCCCCCCTCCCCGCCCAGCAGAGCCTGCAGCCGCCACCCAGGGCCCCCCCAGACCAACCCCATGTCGGGCATCTCCATCCCCAGAGCGAAGCCCTGTGCGATGCCTCCTGGGACCTCAAAGAGCTTAAAAATATCATTCAGGTCCCCACGTTTCCCACATTTTTGGGGTGATTTAGGGCGGGGACGACCCGCCGGCACTCACTGCGGGTGAGCCCCCAGCCTGTGATGTAGCAGGGGTAGTCGTTGGGCAGGATGGATCCCTGCTGGGGCAGGACTGCCAGCTGCACGTAACTGTTCAAGGTGGCGTAGCTGGCCAGGCGGAGCAGGGCGATGTCGTAGCTGGCAAGAGGAGGGAGAGGATGTTGCAAGGCCCCCCCATTCCCGGCGATGCTCCCCCCAGATCCCGCTCCCCACGTGCGTTACCCCGCGGCGGCGTTGTTGCTGTTCCAGGAGGGATTGATGATGATCTTGCTCACGCTGAAGACCTGCTCGCTGCCGTCGTTCCTGTTGAGGTTGTGCTCGCCGGCCACAACGCGGAAGTTCATGTTACTGCCAGAAAGGTGAAAAAACAGAGGATTAGGCCCTGAATTGTGATTATTTCAGGAGTGAGTTGATACAGAAAGATTCAGTGCGAGAAGATGCTGACAGAGATGGTCCAGGTAACCCCTTAATGGAGGACCAGCAAAGACCTTAAAAGACCGTTGCTCTCTGGGTTGGGACAGCCACAATTCCTCCTTGGAAAGGTTTTTGGTGGAAAATGGCTTTTCCAGAAGAGGAAGGTGGGGTCCCTGCTCCCACTCACCGATCCACGCAATGGGCTGCGGTCATCACCCAGTTTCTCTGGATGAGGGACCCTCCGCAGGTGTGATGCCAGCTGCCACCAGAGTAATACTGGAGGGAGATCTGAGGGGGGGGGAGGAGGGGGTATGAGACATGGGGGGGGCTCACAGCATGGTCCCGGGGGGCTGAGACCCCCACGGGATTTGCTGTCTGACCGCGGGAAGGACCCACCTGGGAAGGCCAGGCGTGTGAGCGCGCCTCGGTCCCACCGACCACCCGTTGCACCCCATCGAGATCCTGCTCGGAGCAGCGTCCTGCGGGAGAGAGGGTGCAGGGGGGGGTCAATCCCAACTGGGGGGTTGTCATCAGCCAACGAGGCCGGTGGCTTCCCGCGGAGACGCACCGCAGAGGGCGAGGGCGGCGAGGAGCACGAGCTGCAGCATCATCCTGGAGCACGGCAGCGCTTCGGCTGTGGCGAGGGCTGCGCCGCCAGCGGCTTTAAAGGGGATGGAGAAGGAGCGACGGGAAGAAAACCAGGTGACACGGCCCTATCAAGCAGCCTTGGTCCCTCTTCCAAAACACACACGGCCCCAAAGGTCAGGGCAGAAAAAACCCTGGGCGCACCCTAAATGTCCCTTGGCTCTGGACAGGCAGCCCAAATCCCCGGGGAGACGATGTCCTGCTCCTGTGTCTTCCTCTTCTGCGCATCTCAGGCAACGCTGTCATGAGCTTCTCCTGGTCTCGAGCCCTGTGGATGCCCCAGCTGTGGCTCTCACATCATGTTTATTTATGGGATGCCTCCAAGAGTTTTGTCTGGCACACGAGCAGTGCCCACATCGCCCCTGGGACAGGGAAATCGAGGCAAACACAGGGCAAGACCTTCACCCCCTCCAAAAAAACCCACCCAGGACAGCCAGCACTGGGGCAGGGACCAGACACAACTTCCATAGGACATTACAGAGTCACAGAATCCCAGAATCATCTCGGTTGGAAAAGCCCTTGAAGCTCCTCCAGCCCCACCATGAACCTCCCCCTGACCGTTCCCAACTCCACCAGATCCCTCAGCGCTGGCTCAACCCGACTCTTCAACCCCTCCAGGGATGGGGACTCCCCCCCTGCCCTGGGCAGCCCATTCCAACGCCCAACAGCCCCTTCTGCAAAGAAATCCTTCCTAAGAGCCAGTCTGACCCTGCCCTGGCGCAGCTTGAGGCCATTCCCTCTTGGCCTGCCGCTGGCTCCTTGGCTCAAGAGACTCCTCCCCCCTCTCTGCACCCTCCTTTCAGGGAGTTGCAGAGGGCCAGGAGGTCTCCCCTCAGCCTCCTCTTCTCCACACTAAACCCCCCCAGTTCCCTCAGCCGCTCCTTAGTTGGAAGTTGGAACTTCCATTAGTTGGAAGTTAAATGAGACACCAACATGGTTCGTAATAAAAGGCTGATTTCTGGCCAAAAGAGTTTTATTTTTTCCCCCTCTAAAAAGAAATTGAGGCTGTTCTTTGGGGTGAACTTGCAGCATCAAGTTTTTCGCTCCGCTGATGGAGCAGTTGCTGGAAAACAGCATTGGTGATAGCGATGATTATCGGTTCACCCTGTCAAAAAAAAATATGGAAAGAAAAAAAAAGCAGCTGCTGCATTTCTGCTCTTATCTCTAAGGAAAACATGAGATTTCATGGGGAAAATGGTCTCCAAATAATCACTTATTTGTTTTGTCAGCACAGAAGGTAACACAGTGAGGGACGGCAGCGAAGCCTCCGCCCCAGCACAAGGACAACCCAACCCAAATTTGAGCCACTTTTGGCTGTGAGGTGTCATATTTAGGGTGCAAAAGGGAGTTTCCAGGGCAAGAAGAGGGAGGGAAATTAAATCAGAGGAGGGGTGGGAGCTCAGAAGAAGCCAGAGATGGAATGTCTGTAAAATAAATCATCTCTTTATTTGAGGTTGTGTATCCAAAGACAGGTTCTCCCACCCCCATGCCACTTCCAGGGGGGGTCTGGTCCCCACTATAAATGAAATGGCAATGGAAGTGGCAGCTACAGTAGTTGGGCTTGAAGAAAACCAGGGGAGGGAGGAGATCTCGTGCCCGGGCGCTGGCAAGAGCCTCTCTGGGAGGATGCCGTGGTGTGTTCGAGCTGTGCCATCCGCGGAAAAACCCTCCTCCAGATCAGCACGAGGACGAGCAGAATCACACCCAGGAATCATCATCACATAATAATGATAAAAAAAAAAAAATCTAACTTCCCCTTCCCAAATGAAGCCTGGTATCTAAGGCAGACAGTCCAACTTCTCCCAGCCTGGCAGCAGCGACGCACGATGGCTGCAGTGCCGCGGCGGGCGAGGGCCGAGTCCTGGCACCCCCCTGGCAGTACTGGGGGGGGTTCTCTCACCCACACGGGGCCACGACGAACCACGATCCGCCCCCCCACGGGATGAGCCGCACGGCCAGTCACCATCCTCCTCCTCGCTGGCAGGTGTTTCCCACCCAGCTTTCAGGTGCGAGGCGGCGCGGCTGCGTTTCCAAAGGCCTGATGTGAATTTAAGAGTCTGTGGCTGGAGCCGTGGAGGGGAGGACGAGCAGCAGCCAGGGACCGAAGAGTGTCCTCGGGCATCTCCACGACCGCCACGTCTCAGGCTCCGTGGGGCATCGCTGGCCGAGCTCGGCTCCCTGGGTTTCCCCACTCCAAAGGCACAGGACTGAGTTCAAGGCAACTGTGAAATGCAGCATATTTAAGGCTTTTGCTTCTTAAATAAAAAGAAAAAACAGGAAGTTTTTTTGGATTCTGGTTTCCTGAGCGTGGTTAGGGACAGCCGGGGGCTCGGGCCGCTCTGCTGCCGGCCTAAGTGAAGGACCAGAGCTGGTGGGGGTCCGCCGGGTCGCAGGGAACCATCGCCGGGTGCTTCCCTCGTGCCGTCAGGCACGTACCGGAGGCCGGGTTTTTAATCAGCCGGTCCTGCCGAAAAATAAAGGCGGCATCAGCTCAGCGATGCTGGTGGGATGAAGGAAGGATGCGACTGAGGGGGAGCGGCAGAGAAGTGTCATCATGGCGGGGGATGATGGCAGCAGCCCCCTGGGTGACTCCCGGGACGGAGCTGATCTCCTCACCTGCACCAGGTCCCACTCCTCGCTGGCTGGCACCCGGCCGGGCTTCCCTCGGTACTGGCAGTCCCCCAGCTCGGCCGAGCCTGAGCCCGCCCGCAGGCAGAGCTCCTTCCCGATGTTGTGCCGCAGCTCCCGCTGGCTCGTGTACTCGAAATACTGGGGGGCAAGACCAGAGAGGGGACGTCGCACAGCTGCGCCCCGAGAGAGCAACCTCCAGGGGAAAAACAGGGGGGGTGCCCGAGGGGGAAATGCCGCGGGTCGACAGGTGCCCACCTGGTTGCCCCCCATCCCGTGGCAGGGGTACATGATGAGAGGTTTCCCGCCATGGTTGTTCTCACCGACATCCAAGCAGCTCTTGGTGCCCTCGTTTTTTATCTGGGGGGGAGAGAGGAGGGGGAGAAAGGGGGCAGGGGTGTGAGCTGGGCTCCGAGATCCCGGGGTAGGGACCCACCCTGGGTTTGGGCTTTGCGGGGCACTTAATTATCACTGTACAAACACGGTCCCAGCACCGGGCGCCGTGTCCGGGTCCCCTGACCTTTCCAGGACGTGAGGAACGCCCGCGCCAACGCCTCCGTCCCACCGAGTCAAAGGTGAGAGCCGCCCGCGATGAGGTTTCAGGAAACAAAGGTGAATTAAAACCCGGATGGGAGGCAGCGCCCAGCCCTCGCCCTGGATGTCACCACGTCTGCCGGCTGCTTTCACATCGCCCCGGCTGAGGAAGGTCCGACTCAGACCCCAGCACCCAGCTCGGAGGAAAGGGACCTTTTTTGGCAGCTCCGTCCTCAGGGATGGAGCCGTCGCTCCGTGTCCTGCCCGGCCCCAGCTCAGTTTGTCAAGTCCACCCTGTGCCTGCCAACGCCTGCACGGTGCCGGTGGAAGTTTTCAGATCTTTCGCCCGATTTAACCCAATGCCACCTCCCCACCGGTCCCCCACCCCGTAACTCGCCCCAAACCAGCTCTGCCGGATTCCAGCTCTTTCACTGTCAGCCAGAGCCCAAACCAGCCCCGCCAGGGCCCCGCCAGCCGGTGACGGATGCAGTGACGGACGTGGCGGCTGCACCAAAACCCTCCAGCACGCCGGTTTAAATACAAAACCCCCAAACCCAACGTTTCGGGGACTTCCCTGCCATGGCTGCTTCTAGCCGAGGACTGAGCCCAGCGGGATGCTCTGGGCACCCCTGTACTTACTGCTCCATAAAAAGTTGGAGTCAGGTCAGGGACAAACATCTCTGGGTAGATGGTCTGGAGGTACCAGGTGAAGTTCTTGCAGTGGAGCTGCTCCCTCAGCTTGTGCCGGTCTGTAATGTCACCATACGTCTTCTATCGACAAAGTCACGTGAGAAAATTAAACTAACCTCTGAAGCCAGCAAGGAAAAACAAGAAATCCCTCCTGAAGCCAGGGCTCAGAGCTGAGGGGTCCTCCTGGCTTTGTCACCGTCCGTCACCCCATGCCCACGACTGAGACCAGTGGTGGGGTCTGGCAAGACGTCCCCGGGACCTGGCAGGTACCCTCAGGCTCTGGGTGCTCACCGAGGGCTGGGACATTTTGACAGCACAAGGTTTTGGTGTTGTAAAAAAAAACTTAATTTTTTTTTTAAAATCAGTGGTTTTCTACTAGAAAACATTATGGCCGAATAGGAAAAAAAAAAAAATAGCTTTTTGGCTACATTTTTCCACGTGCATTTGCTTTCCCACCTCCAGACTGAGTCCACCTCCTCCTCTGCTCAGGCCTGAGCTCCCAGCAGGATTAGCCCTCCCGGGAAGAACTAGAAGCCGGGGTGTGCCTGGTACCTCTCTGGCCATCTGCGCCGCTTGCTGGTTCCTCCTGTAGAAGATCTCCTTGTAGTCGTCCATCCAGACCTCGGCCAGGCGGACCAGGTTCCTGGAGATGACCTGGGTGCCCTTGGGGAAGGTGTGGGGGCTCTTGGAGCGGAAGACATGACCCACGACGGAGCAAGGGATGATCTCGACTTGACCCCCACACTGCCAGACCTATGGGGAGGCAACGGCTGAGACGTGGGGGGTCCAACCCCCCCCATACCCCAACAAGGAGCATCCCTGAAGATGCCCTTTGAAGATGGCACCGACCCATCCTTACCCTGAAGGACATCTCCACGTTCTCACCCCCCCAGATCTCCATCTGATCGTCGTAGGAGCCGATGTGCTCAAAGTAGGACCTGGAGATGGCAAAGAGGCCACCGGCAAAGGTCGGGGACCTACGGGGGAGGGAGAAGGGGGGTCAAATAGGGTTAAAATAAAAATAGGAAGGAAGAAGTCTGAGTTCTGGGGACATTGTGGCCCTCACGGTGGGTGGGAGCACTTTGCAGCTGTGTCCCCCCATCTCCCTGCCCCATCCAGCTGTGCCCCAGATGTGGTGGCTTTGGTGGAGGGGCTGGACCCGGCTGCCAGGGGGGGACAGAGGCAGCAGTGGCAGCGTGACACCGAGGGGCCCCGCCGCCAGCTCTCGACCCAGAGCGAGAGGGGGATATTGTTACCAAAAACCTATCGCCGAAAAGAAGGGGGGAGATTAGAGCTCCGCGGCCAGCGCCCCATTCACTCCTCCGGCTTCTCTAATCTTTTCCATCTGATCTTTAGAAGAGGCTGGAACAGAAACTTGCTTTTATTCAGGAAAAATAGAAAAAAAAAAGGATTCACTGAGCTGCTGCGTTCCTGCCAAGCGGAGATGAGACGCTGCCGGGAGCCAAACCGCCGGCCTGTGGTAAAAGGGACCTTTATTGGGACAGGGACGTCTCCCGGGTGACCTGTGCACAAAGGCAGCCCTGCTGCCGGCCGGGGGACGGGACGCAGACGGGGCCAGCCAGGGTGTCCGGTATCTCCCGGAGGGAGCACCCGGCTTATCGTGGGGCACGGATGGAGAGGTGCAGTGGGAAAAACAGTTCAAGGTTTTTCTGCATGCAAAATAAGGGGATAAAAATGGGGTTTTTGGTGCGGTCTGATCTGCAGGTGACATATTCTTGCTGCTGTGCCAGCGCAGGTGCCCACCCTGTGCCCAGGTAGCTGAGTATCCAAGAGCGAGAAGATACAAGTCAGGGATTAAACCCTTAACAAGAGACTTGGCAGGAGCAGAGAGGTGGCTGGAGGCAACTGAAAGGTGTTTTTGCAAAAGGTCCTTTATGGCTCCACAATTCACCAGACCCCAGGGCAGGTTTCTCCTCTGCCAGTCCCACGGCCCTGACTGTGCCTGGGCGTCCTCTCCTGGGCACAAACCACCCGAGATCCCTCAAGCCGAGCATCCCACGGGGAAGGGACAGCATCACCTGCCCGGAGGCACCAAAACCAACAGGGAAAGCACCAATTTGTTGGAAAAAGGAGCAAAAACAGCTGGAGGAAGGGGCACAGGGTACCCAGCTCTTTGCCACCCCTGGCTGTCTCTCCCTAAGCTCCTGCAGCAGCCACACACGCTCAGCTGGGTCCGGACACGGTGTTCCCAGGGCTCATCCTACCTTTGCCACCATCACCCCAGCTCCGAAGGGGATAAAAATCCGCTGTTGCGATGGCTTACTTGATGGGGAAGGTCTCATCCTTCCTTCGCTGCCTCTCCCGGGGTGGAACAACCTCCCAGCCGAAGGTCAGGCTCCAGTCAAAGTTGCCCCGGCTGTGC
This sequence comes from Strix uralensis, assembly GCF_047716275.1. Taxonomy (NCBI): domain Eukaryota; kingdom Metazoa; phylum Chordata; class Aves; order Strigiformes; family Strigidae; genus Strix; species Strix uralensis. The sequence continues at coordinate 726,817 of NC_134004.1, read as the reverse complement.
TGTTTGCCGTTCTGGACGGGCTTGGAGAACTCAAAGGTGTTGAGATCGATGGTGGCGATGTCGGGGCTGACCACGGCCGTGGGCTCTTCGGCGATGCGGGATAAGAGGGGCTCCAGCCAGCCGTGGAAACACTCACCTGCGGCACGGGGAAGGGTTGGCCATTGAGTGGAGAAAACTTCCCTTCCCCCCAGGCCCCTGAGGCCCCCCCCGGAGGTGGTGGGTACTCACAGTGAGCGTCCAGGAAGGTCAAGACCTCCCCGCTGGCCACGCTGGCCCCCAGCAGCCGCGCCGTGATCAGCCCTTTCCGCTCATCCTGCCGCACGACTCGCACGATCTGGAGCTGCTCCACGTAGCGATCCAGCTTGTCCTTCAGGTAGTCTGGGGGAGGGGGGAAGAGCAACCAGCTGGGTGGGAGGCAGGTAGATGCTGGTTCCTGCCCCTCACAGGAGCAGCTGCTCAGACCCTGCACCCGGGTTCAGATCCGGGGACACACAGAGCCTCCTTGCCCCCAAATCCAAGAGTGATTTTGGCTAAAGAAAGTGAGTTTTGCAAAGGAGCTGGGCACCCGCCCTGCCTAATCCCCCACTAGAGAGGGATTAGGGGAACGACGGGGTGAGAGGGTCTCGTGCCCTGCAGCTGAAGTGCCACCAGGACCGAGCGGACGAGCTGTCACTGAAGGGAGGGACAGCGGGCAGGGTGTCGCTGAAGGACATTGGGATTTCTCTCCTTCCTTGGCAGATGCAGCCAAGCCCAAAGCTGCGAACGGCCAAGTGAGAGCTGACACGTCCGGAGACCTGCCCTGGGAAGGGACCCAGAGCCTGACCCGCATCCCTGCTGCAGCGGCAGCTCCTGGGCGATAAAAGCCCTGCACCGCCCTGAGGTTTCTGCTCCTCGGGAGCCCACACAGACACTGTGGGCGGAAAGGGAGCATTTATCTCTGGGGCGAGGGCAAAGTCCGCTCCTCCCCAGTGCCCCGACGCTGAACCACATCATTAATTTGCTCTAGGTGTAGCTAATGAGGATTGCAGCCTGGCAGGCAAGCCGGCGGGCGGCCGAGGTGTTTGCAGGATACGGGAGGAGCGCCTGGTTTTTCTCCAGGGCTGGGTTAACAGCGCTGCCAGGAAGGGAAAAACCCCGACGGCGCTCCCGGGCAGATGCAAAACAACGTGGAAGAGCTGTTGGATGCATCCCGGGCTGCTCGGAGACTCAGCGTGAGCTGCTTCTCCTCTGCGTGTCCCCGAGCTGCTGCTCCCGGGGATGGAAAGGCGTTTGGCATCCCCCTGCGTCCCGGCACGGCTCCCACCCACCATCCGTGCTGGCGTCGTCCACCAGGATGATCTCCTTGAGCAGGAGGGCCGGCGAGGCGTGCAGAACGCTGTACACCGTCCGCAGCAGCGTTGACCACGCTTCGTTATGGAAGACGATGACGACGCTGGTGGTGGGCAGGGGGGGGCACCGCTTGAATTTCTGGTCGATGCACCTCCGAGAGAGAAAAGCAGCGGTCTAAGCAAGACGGGGGTCGGGGGGGGAGCGTGACAGCGATGAACCACCGCTCGTCCCCCCCAAACCCCACGGCAGGAGGGCGGCTCCCACCCCTGGCAGCTCTCAGCTCAGCGCCACTTTGATCTCGACTGATTTCTACCTCTCCCTCCGCCCCCCCGCCGCTGGTTGAGTGAATCACATTCCTGCCGCCTGCCCGGCCCCGGTGTCCCCCTCATTGTCACCGCTACACCTGCTAAGCACGGATAATCGCCTGCCAGCGCAGAGGGGGCTGGTTTCCACACCAGGGCTGGGTTTCTACCTCCTATTCAAGCCTCTTTTCCACCCCAAAATCCCCCCCCAAGCCTCCCCCAGCCCACCCTCCCTGAGCAGACAGGGCTGGGGGGGTCACGCTTTAATCTGGCAGCCCACAGCCGGAGGGCGGGCGAGGAAATCTCTTGAGTTTACGCAGCTTCCTTCGCCCCCCCTACCCCAGCGGGGGCTGAGGCTGTTCCACTCGGCTAAGAAAAGAAAAAGTCCGATTACTGGAGCCAGCTGAAATGAAAGAGGGAGAGGAGGGAAAGCGGGGGGAGAGGCTGGAGCCACCCAGCCGCGAGCAGGTATGCGGAGACACAAAGAGCTGCCGCTGGCTTTTCCCCATTAAAAACCAACCCCAAGGGGACAAAAATGAGAGGGAAAAAAAAAAAAAAGAAAGTACTTTTTCAGCCCTCCCTCTGTTCGATGCCCTGTCAATGCTCGGTGACATCCCGTCCCCAATCTGCTTTTATTTCCCCTTAAATTTCCCCGTCGAGGGATCAAGAGGACCCACGGGGCTCCCTGGGCGACGGCTCTTACTCCGGCGGGCGGCTGTCGGGCCCCAGCGCGCGCTGGAGGGAGATGCGGTCGCTGGCGAAGGCGTTGAAGCAATGCTTCTCGTAACCTCGCTCCTTCTCCTTCGTCTCCTCCGGTGTCCATCGATCCTTCTTGAAGGCTTTGCCGTCGGCTCCGGGGCTGGCGGGGTCTTGGGGGGGTCTCTCCATCAGGGGCCGGAGCTCGGCCGCTGTGTAGACGCCGGGCAGGCAGGAGCGAGCGCCGGGGGCTGGTTCCTCCTGCCGAACCGGAGCTCTGATCTGCAGCTTCGGCATCGAGTCTCGGATGTTGTTGACCGCCCCCAGCATCAGGTCAAGGACTTGGTCCTTCCCCTGGACGATGTTCTTTAACCAGGGTTCCTCACTCCGGTCCTTGTTCCCCACGTCCTTCTGCAGGATGAAGAGGAAGATGACGAAAACGGCGCCTGCCAACGCCACCTTCAAGGGGCTGTAGCGTCTCCGGAAAAGCCTCATTTTTTTTTTTTTCGTGTGGTTTCTGGAGGGTCCTCCCTGCGGTGATGGGTGTTTCAGGGATGTGGGGTCTCAGGGTGCTCCATGATGATCTGCTCTGCTCCACTAACCTGCGGAGAAGAAGAAACACCCACAGGTTAATTCACAGACTGGATGCACCCAAAGTGCATCCCCTTGATATTAACATATCAATAAAATATTCATTATATATTAATATAAAGTTCACTTCCTGCAAGGGGGGAGTGAGACCTGGAAAATTCACTCCCTCTGTGGCCCTTTCAGCCCCTAAATCTGTGCTAAAAATAAAACATCAGGAAAAAAGCGAGGTTTGAAAAATGCCACAAGATGTGCTGGATCCGGCCACCACGAGCACGGGACGTCCCAAGCAGTTTCTCCTGCGACCGAGCCAGTTGCTGCTGCTGCAACACCCCCCCCCGCGACCTCCCTGTGCACGCCGGCGGAACGAAGCTCAAAGCAAGCTGCAAAATTTGCCGAAATATTTTTGGCCGCGTGGAAAAAGCCTTTCCCCGGGTTTTTTTCCTGCCTGAGGCATCGCTGGGAAGGAAAACACGTGCAAGACCCCGCGGCGCTTCGTTTTTGGCTGAATTGGAGCAGCAGATTCAGCGTTTGGTGCCCAGCCCGGCGCGGCGGCCACCGAGAGCTCAGCGCCAGCAGCAAATCCTCCGCCAGGACCCGGCGAAAACACCGTGACCGGCCGAGCGTTCCCACGGTGAGGAAACCTCCCGCGGCTGCTCTTTGTGAGCTGCTGCTGCCGGAGCATGGACAAGCTCCGTGGGAGCCATTCACCAGCATCTCCTCCTCCTCCACTTCGGGGTGTCTCCCCCTCCTTTATTTCTTTTTTCCTTTTCTTTTTATTGCCTTGGAAATGGTGCAGCCCCGGAGCGGAGAAAGGCACCTGCCAGCAACTTCAAGGGCGAGGAAGCTTCAGCTTGTAAAGGAGGAGGGACGAGGCGGTCCCTGGGGTCGCCGCTTTCAGCGCTGCCGGGGATCAAAGCCGGTGGCCAGACCACGCTTCACTGCCAAGGGCACCCAGCCCCGAGCCTCAGCGGGACCGGGAGGCACCAAAAGCAGAATTACGGAAAAAACAATAAATCCACATCAATTTCTGCTCGTATCTGAGCAAAGATGCTCCCACTCCACTTGTGTTCCTGAGTCCCGATGCTTTCGTTGCACGGTGCAAGCCACTGCTGTGCGAGGAGGCGAGTGGTGAAGAGCAACCCATTTTGGGGAGGAAAAGCCCATTTCCACTATCTCCTCATCTCTCTGAGAGTCTCCTTCCTGCCACCTTGCTGTGACCACGTTAATGAAGCACGCTCATTAGCCGTGCGATGCTAATAAACCCCGAGGCGGCACTCGGGCACGCAGGGAGAGGGTTTGTGCACAACAGCGGCGCTGCAGCTCCTGAGGGGGGTCCCACCCCAAACCCCCTCCCCAATCCCTGACCAAAAAGCAAAATAAAACCCACCAAAATCCCCCCCCAAAAGTGCTGGGGTGGCTTTTGCAGCGAGCTGTGGCGCGAGCCCCCGGCGCGCTTGCGCTCTCTGCTACCAGCCCTGCAAACCCCCGGGCTCTGCGCTGCTCCGTCCCATCCAGCCACCCCGAAACCCCCGTGTCGGGGTGGGGCTCGTCCTGCTCCCGGGAAAACCGATGCCCAAACTATCACCCACCGGGTTTGCAAGAGGGGGAAAAGGGGTTTGGTGGAAATTTGGTGGCAGCTGGAGCATCCTCTGTGGTGTGGGAGGGAGGAAACGTGGGGAGAGGTGGAAATCGAGAGGTGCTCCCTTGGCAGAGGGGACTAAAAAAAAAATGGGAAAAGAAATAAAATAAAAGCAAATCAACACCGACACGACGCCACGAGCAAACAGGGCGGCTGCGGCCGACGTGGCTACGCACTCCACGTGGCAGCGGGCCGGTGGCCACGACTGCGACGTCGGAAGCCGCCGGGATGGCAAAGAGCCACCAGCGGGCAGCGGGGTGCGACCCTGCGGCACCCTGAGACCCCGCCGGGACGGCCCCGGGGGACCGAGAAACGACGGCGGGTGCCGGTGGGATTCGGCTCCTCGCGCCGCAGCACGGCTCCGGCTGTAGGACCCGGTGATGCCGGGGGGTGTGAGGGGAAAGGGGGGGCTGCTCGGCACGGAGGGGGGGTCCCACGGGCCTCCCGCCGCCCAGCCGCTGGCCTCACCCCGGTTGGGACGAGCCCTCGGGGTCCCGGACCCGCTCCCGGTGTGGGGGGCCAGGACCCCCGGGGATGGGCGGGGTGGCAGCTCTGCCCCGCCGAGGGGTGCTGGGGTGCCCCGCGGGGTGAAAGGGCCCGATTCTGCCCACGGCGGCGCACGGGGCTACAGAGCCCCGGGGACCCGCTGGGCTGCCCCGGGGGGGCTCCCTCCCGGCCCCCCGGACCCTTCCCCCGCGGGGTTGCTCCACACCGGCCCCCCCCGGCCCCTTTGTGACCCGGAGGACCCCATCACCCGGCCACCCCCGCCCCTTCCCCGGTGGCGGGGGGAAGCTCCGCACCGGGCCCACCCCGGCCCCTCTTCCCCGGGGATGGGCTCCGCACGGGACCCCCCTTCCCCCGCTCCCCCCGCCCGGGGGTCCCCCCCCCTCACCGGCTCGGCGGCGGCGGCGGGCGCGGGGCCGCGGGCGGGTCCCGGCGGGGCGGGACCGGCGCGGGGGGGCGGGGCCAGCGCCGCCACCTGCCGCCGCCCCGGGGTACAGGTGCACGGGGCGGCGCCGCCGCGGTCCTAGTGCCGCCCGCCGCGGGGAAGGACGCGGCGGTCCTAGCGCCGCCGGCCGGGGCTGTAGGGGCTCTATGGGCTGAGCACGGCGGCTGCCGGCAGTGGCTGGGGCCCATAGGGGCTATAGGGGCCTGGCACCGCAGGGGCAGGGGGTGGCTGGGGCTTACAGGGGCCACAAGGGCCGGGCACCGGGGGTGCTGGGAGCCACAGGAGCCTATAGAAGCCGTAGGGGCTACAAGGGCTTGGGAGTGCTGGGAGCCACAGGGGCCTATAGAGGCCATAGGGGTTACAAGGTCCTGGGGGTGCTGGGAGCCACAGGGGCCTATAGAAGCCATAGGGGCATGACCCCAGGTGTGCTGGGGACCAGTAAAGGCCTGGCACTGGGGTGCTGCCAGGAGCTATAGGTCCTGTACTGCCCGACTGCCGGCTGGCAGGGAGAGAGCCACCGACATGGTGCGAAAGCCCTTCCAACCGCGCTTCTTCCCCCGTTCGTGCCATGTTTGTTGTTATTATTATTATTTATTAATTACTCTGCGGGCAGCGTGGAGCCTCCTGAGCTTCCCAGCTCGGGGCAGCGGTTCCCTGTGGTTGGGAGTTTATTTACTGGTGGTTTTACCGGGATGAAATAATTGCTGGTAATATTTTTGGTGATCACACTGGTCGCTATAAAGACTATCAATGCGGGGACTTGCTAATTATTCCCATCCCTTATTAGTCTGTCTCTACACATCGACCCGCTGGTTGCGCCAGCTGGCTGCTCTCCACCCGCACCCCCAGCCCGTGCTTGGGGACGAGGCCGCGATCAGCCAAACGGGAAGCAGCCCCCAAACGGCGAGCCCCCCGCTCCGAGCACCCCGTTTCCCACGTCCTCAAGACCCGTGTTTAACACTAGATGGTGATATCTTCATAAAGCTTCAGCCTGAGGATCAGCAGCTGCTAGACACTGGCATGAAAACCCCCCGGAAAAGCCAGGTGAGATACTGGGGCTGTGAAAGAGCAACTCAAAGCCCCTTCAGGGATGATGTGACAGGTACGAGCCCATTGGCGAGGGAATCGTGCGCTTGCATGGGAGGGCACAAGCAGCCCCCAAACCTGTGCACCCCAGGGGAGGCTGCCGTTGAGACATGCGGGAGGGCAGAGAAGCAGGAGGGTGATGGGGAAACCCCAGCGGCTTCGGGATGCCGGAGGGATGAGCCCTGAGTGGGTTTTACAGAATCCCAGAGCCATCTGGGTTGGAAAAGCCCTTGAAGCTCCTCCAGCCCCACCATGAACCTCCCCCTGACCGTTCCCAACTCCACCAGATCCCTCAGCGCTGGCTCAACCCGACTCTTCAACCCCTCCAGGGATGGGGACTCCCGCCCTGCCCTGGGCAGCCCATTCCAACGCCCAACAGCCCCTTCTGCAAAGAAATCCTTCCTAAGAGCCAGTCTGACCCTGCCCTGGCGCAGCTTGAGGCCATTCCCTCTTGGCCTGCCGCTGGCTCCTTGGCTCAAGAGACTCCTCCCCCCTCTCTGCACCCTCCTTTCAGGGAGTTGCAGAGGGCCAGGAGGTCTCCCCTCAGCCTCCTCTTCTCCAGACTAAACCCCCCCAGTTCCCTCAGCCGCTCCCCATCAGACCTGTGCTCCAGACCCTGCACCAGCTCCGTTGCCCTTCTCTGGACACGCTCGAGTCATTCAAGGGCCTTTTTGGGGTGAGGGGCCCAAAACTGAACCCCCTCGTTGAGAGGCGGTGATTTTAATCACCCAGCTGAGGATTTTGCTTTGGCTCCTGCGCTGTGTGGAGGATTTGGGGGATTTGAGCTGGAGCAGAGTGAGTATTAATTTGGATTATTGGGATATTAGCTTGAATATTAGCTGCCTTACAGGGGATAAGTCGGGCAGGGCACTGCAGATGCACAAAGACCCAGCAGCCTCCACATTAAAGCACTAACAGGTTGATAGAGAAAGTCAGGGGGAAACTGAGTCACAGAAAAGGTACCTTCCTCGCTCGGCGCGGCGCAGAGAGGAGCCAACACTCACCCGCCATGAGGCCACCCTTGGCCTTCATAATCGTCTCCTGTGCTTTTCAGAGCTAAATTTAAACCCTGGGTTTGCACAGCGGCTGCCTGTAATTCACTGCCGCTTTGTTTCCTGCCTCGCCGCCGTGCAGAGGTTTCGCTCTTAGCACAAAAACTGAAGGGGAAATTCCCTACCCCAAAGTTTGCTGCTGCTGAACTTTTTTCTCAGCTGTGACTCGCCAAGCCTGATGTTGCGCTGTGGACGCCCGGCCAGGGGAAGGAGGGCCCCCCTCCAGAGTAAGTGCGCTTCTGCGGAAAATGGAGCTTTTTTAGCTTCACAGGGTCCACGCTGGGCTGTGTTGCGGGGGGGTGGAGTGGGGACGGGCTTTTCACGGCGTTAAACCAGCCCCGTTCCCTGTCACCAAGGGAGAACGCGGCTGAAGGCAGGTCCTGCCCCTCGAGTCACTCGGTGAACCCCCAGCATCTGATTTCCCCAGGATTTTTGTGTTCTTGGATTGCTTCCTTTAATTGCAATTTGTGAAATGCTTTTCAGGTTACGCAGGAGATTAAAATCTCCCAGTGCACCGTCCTTCTAGTGTCACAAAAGTAATTTGCGGGAAATGAAGAAGCAGTTAGCTCCTGAAAAAACCAGCAGGGATCGTACAAAATCAATACAGGCTTGCTTGGGAATGACAGCTCCAAATCACACGCTTCTTAATAATTAATTGGCATAGTTATATATAACTCTCAGGCAAAATACATCCTCTTAATCTTTAATTCGATATGTTAGCTCCGGAGCTAGCTGCTTTGGAGGATGCAAAATGTTTATCCTTGGTTTTTAAGAGTCGGTGGGATCCCAACGGCTGAAAGTACAAGGCAGTTACCATCACGGCTTGTTTGTGGTGGGAGAGGCGCAGAAATACCTGCCCTGGCAGTGAACCTTACCATTTTGTCCGCAGCTTTCCTTGTGCTGGGTGCGTTCCCTTCGGGTCAGTTGGGATTTCTGCCCTTTGCTCCTACCGGGGAATCCACATCGCCCCGAGCGCCAGAGGAGGCTCCATCAGACTGATCAGTCGAGCCCCTAATTACAGAGCCGGAGCTTAAATTTGCAGCGCTGAGCAGCAGCGAACCTGGAAAATATGACAGGAAGCAAAACCCCATTTGCATATTTATGCTAATCGAGATTGCACAAATCTTTCAGATTAAAATGTACGTTGCAGATGGCTTGCAGATTTGTACTGAGCTTTGGTTTTATTTATTATCTTTCAGACTGGTAATAATTGGTGCAATATGGTAAAACTGGAAAGTCTAATCCACAATACAGCTGTTGAAGCAAGGAGAAATGTGTTGAACACAATGCAGAGAGATTTTTCTTTGTAGTAACAATATTTAGTTAACGCATACCGTGTGGGCATGAGCTAGGTTTTAATTTGCAGAGTATTTTTGAGAGCAGAAGGGGCAGCTCAGGGCTGAACATCTCAAGAAAGGGGAATTGTGCCCTCATGCTTGGACGTCCTTCCCTGTATGGGTTTAGTTGTCAGGAGTTTGCTTTCATGCCACCGCACAAAAAATTCGATCCCCGGGTACTAAGTGAATGGGAAAGGCAACTTTTCCCAGTAGCTTTTTCAATAAATGGGACTTTTTGGGTGTTTGGAGTTGAGCTCGCGGCAGCTGTGGGCTGAGAGGTGGAAAAGCCCAGCTTGTCTGTTCAGTTATCCCCTGACTCAGAAAGAATCACTTCTCCTTTCAGTTTTTTTCTGAGTAAGTTGTAAGGGAACTGGGAGTGCTTCTTTCTTTGCAGTTCCGTGTGCATGAGCACGTGGGATCTCCAGGGATCCTGCAGCACGACCGAGCCTGGTCGTCCCCATCCCACCAGCTCAGGGTAACCTCGGTGGCTCCTTGCTGCCTTTGGATAACACACAGCTGGGCATTTCCTCTTGCTTTTCTCCTGATCAGGCACCACGGAGATGGAAGCAATATTCCTCCAGCTCTGTGAGGAAGTCGCCAGGCTGCAGGATCTGTGCACCAAGCAGGGGAAGCTGCTCCAGAAGCTGACTGCCAGGAAGGGACCCGTCCCCGGTAAGCAGCGGGGCCGGCGAGGGAGCTGCTCAAACTGCAGATCCAGGCTGGCAAGTGGAATTTGAACCTTTGTCCTGATGCTGGCAAGAAGTTTGCTGTGGGAAGTGGGGGTCACGTGCGGCTGGTTTAAGGCAGAAACGTGCTCCACAACCCGTGCTGGCTGTCACAGCTTTTTGGCTTCGCCTTCTCCATCAAACGCAGAGTAACGTGTGTCTGTGTCTGCTTAGAGCCACGCTAAAACCGCCGCAGGCTGCTGCTGCTTATCCACACATCTTGCCCCTGGGGAGAGGGGGAAGGAGCGTGGGGCAGGTGGTACTCGTTGCCTAGAGTGGCTGTGGGATGCAGGGGTGGTGATGGAGCCTCCACAGCCTGGAAAGCACCCGGGGAAATGTTCTGGCCCTCCCCAGCAGCCTTCCTGGTTTTCCAAGAAATCTCCCTCCTGGTGCCCTGACTGTGGTCCTTGTCCGTCCCCCCCAGCAGTCACATCACTCCTGCAGGATGTTCCCGACCTTAAAGGGTGTTTTTTGTGGTCAGGAGGGATTGGCTGGGGCAAACAGCTGCCCCGTGCTGTGAAACCAGCAGCCTTGTGTGCGTCCCACCTCTGGTCTCGCCTCCTTTCCCCACAGCTCTGCCGTCTGTGTGTCCTTCTGGGGCTGCCACGCAAATAAATGGCTCCAGACGGGGCCTAAACCAAAGCCATTAGTGGGATCAGCCTGGCTTCTGGGGACGCAGCGACGTCTTAACGTCTCCTAAGGGAGCTGATGCTCCTCCGACTCCGTCCTCAGACACTTTCTTTGCTGGTCCAGCCTCGTATTTAATCAAGTGTGGGGACAGGCGAGTTGTTTCACAAGCAAAAAGGAAAACCAGGCAGTGGGAAAGGAAAACACAAAACGCCGTTAAAGTCCCAGGAGTGACCGCTCTGGTTTGCTTGCTTTCAAAGATATCCCCACGTCGCTGCCCATCCAGTGCACGGAGGATACGGTCACAGAGGAGAGAGAAAGGCCCCCGGACAGCCCCCAGAAGCGCTCGGAGGCGCCGGCCCCCGCCGAGGCAGGGAGCTCGCACGCGGCCAGCGCGGTGCCCGGCTTCGACGGCAAGTACCCGCCCAGCGCCGGCGTCTGCGGCGGTGGGACCGGAGGAGCGGCTCCTGCCGTAGTTTTTGGCAGCAGCAAGGCAGAGAGGAGCGGGAAGGTGGACGTAGACGTGTGGCTGAAAACCTGTAGGATGTTTCCTACCAGGGAAGAAGTGAGGGCTTGCTGCAGCCCGCAGGAATTGACGGCACCAAACCCAGCTGTCGGGGACTCCTTCCTGACCCTTCTGGACCTCTATGAAGCCCCAGAAACCCTTCGGAGGGAAGATGCTCCCGGGAAAAGTGCTCTGCCTGCTGAGGCTAAAGTCCCGGTAGAGATCCGGGGACCCGTGAAGGTAAATTGTGAAGCTGATGGGGACTTTTGTTGGTGACTTTTGCGTGCTCTTCCCAGCGTAATGGCATCTGTCCATCTTCAGCATCCTCTCCATCAGCCCTGCTGTAACACCTGGGAAGCTGTGGCAGAGTGAAGGTTTAGGGTTATGTCCTGAAAAAGTCTCTAGGCACCGGATTCTCTGGTTTCCAGGGGAGTTAGGTACCTCAGAGCCCCCGGGATCTGGCTGCCAAGCAGCACCTGATGCACTTTTGGAGAAGTCCCTCCCGTGATCCCTTCTGAGGCACCGAGGAACTCCTGAAGTACTCGATTGAGTCTTGGGGGGCCAAAACTGTATCGACCTCCTTTGGGTCTGCAAATTAAATGAGCTCTTGAATATTTCCTTTATGCCCTCAAAAGGATGATTTCTAAAGACATCCTAAACCCTGGCCCCTCAGACATCCTGGCAGCCCTTCGCAACGTGTGTTACGAGTGGGACACCAACCCTGGGCTTAGCAGCGAGGGTCGCTGTAATGCCAAGCCCATTTCCTTTCATTCCTTCTTCCAAATGAGACTCTTAAAAATTATTTCATGACTGCCATGGCTACATATTCATGGGGAAAGACATCGATTTTGAGCCTGGGCTATATTTAGAAGCTAGTTTCTTTTTAGGAAGAAGGAGAAAAAAGAAAGAAGTGGAAGAGGTGTCTGTCTGGTAAAGCCTTAATGTGCCTTATCAGCACTTAAATGATAATGGCACAAAAAGGAAATTACACATGCGCTCCAGTTTGCTTCTTGCGAAAGCACTTTTCTCATGTTCTGCCTTGGATAGTGATTGTAGCTGCTGAGGGGTAAGAGATGGGTGATGGGGGATGCTAGGTTGCCATACAGAGACAGGATCCTCTGCTGGGTTTTGGCGAGGATGAAGTGAGGGGGGGGCTCAGACTCCCTCAGACTCCAGCACGAGGGAGCAGCCCTTAGCCCAGCCTTTCTGCAGGCACAAAACCACAGTGTCTGCTTTTGGAAGCTGCGCTTCGGCGTGGCAGACCCTGGGCTGGAGGCTGGACACAGCTGGGGGCTTGGAAAGAGGTTGCTCTGCTGTTCCCACTGACCGCTTTTCCCCTTCGCTCCCCGCAGACGTCCTGGACGCCGGGCTGGGTGCTGGAGGATGGCACGCTGGGGCAAGGCGCCGTGCTCGCCGCTGAGGATGCTCAGACTTGTGACATTTGCCAGGAGATTTTCCCCTCGGGCGCGGCGGGCCAAGTGGACTATTTAAAGCACGTCTTAGCCCATCTGAAGTAGGACTTGTCTTTGAGAGCAGAAATTCGCATATTTGTACCTCCGTCAATGTGATGGGCTCTGGGCCTTCACAAGATCCTGCCGCTGGCTTTGACTGGAGCCCACTCAGGCCGTGGTCCCCTTCTGTGGAATCCAGTGGCCTCCCAAATGCGGTCCCTGGTGCGCTGCTTGATGCACTGGTTGAGGACTCTGGGTGTGTTTTGGCTTGTTGAGCTTTGTGGATATCAAAGCTGCTTCTGTCCTGGGGTCCGGATGCGTGTGGGGCTGGGCAGGGGAGCTGTAACTCAATGGGAAATGGAAATTTTTTAAAATTCACCTTTAACTGGATGGAAATGAATTTTCCATAAATAGTTGGGGCTGTTTGAGAAGTTGCATTGGCTTTTTCCAAGAACGTGGAAGGTTGGGTGGGAGAATCACAACGTTTTCATGGTCACTGAACCTTTTGAGAGAGGCTCAGCGGCATGATGCACCGATCGGATCGCGCCTTCCACGTGTGTTACTGGGAAGGGCATAACCGAGAGCTCTTCTCACTCATTAAAACCTCATCAGCTCCAGCTCAGTGACTTACGGGAGTTTAATTGATCCCTCTCCAGGTGGGAAGAGGCTTATCAGCACCGGTCGGCATGGGCTGGGCTCTCCTGGCTGGGGTCCCACTGTGTTTAGAGAGCAGCAGAGGGGAGAGGGGCCCCTCCAGCGCAGGGATCGACTGACACGCGTGTTACTGTCCTGGCTTTCTATCTGGTCTCTTGGGGAAACCGTCTTCTGAACGAACGGCTCGGGGAGGCGGTGGGTGGCTGTGACGGGGCAATACAGAGGGGGCAGCGTCTGGTCCTGCAGCTGGTTCTTCGCCAGAGCCTGGGTGAACCTCGCTGGGCTGTGGTTTGCCCTCAAGCAAGGTTTTGATCTTGCCCTGAATAGCAGGAGCAAGTAACGTGAGGGTGTCATCCATGCGACCAGGATTAAGATTATATTTGTTCGGTAACAGCACCTGCAGTTAGTTATATAGCACTCTCTGTCAGTGGCTGTCCGGGTGTTTTGCAAAAGAATTCACCTGCAGAGGTGGGGAAACTGAGGCACGAAGCATGGATTAGCCCCAAATCCCCAAATAGGCCCTTTTTTTTTGGGAAGGGGGGGGAACCTCATCCCAGGCCTTTGTGTTTTGCGAGTTGCTTCTGAAATGGGTTTGGCATCCCATGTTTGAGGCAACCTGCATTGAAATCAACGGCCAGATTCTCCTCTGCTTCCACGGATCAGGACTAACTGCAATCTCCAGCTCCAACATCTCGTCTTCAGCAGATAATAGTCATGAGTCAAGTCTCTTCCCAGAAATAGAGCGGTGTTTATGAATGTGCTGTGACCACGGCAGAGCTGATGACAAACATCTGTGTGTCCCGAGGATCCTGCCCTTTCAGCCAAGACGTGCACAGGGCAGGGCACTGGGCTGACAGCACCATGGGCCCTGGCTAACCCAGGGTTTGTGGGGGGCAAAGCCATTTCTCTGAGAACTTTTTTCCAAGACAAATCCTACAACTTCTTTCTTCAGAACCACAGCTTTGAGCTTGGTTCCTCCATTCACACAGATATTGGAGCTGCTTTCTGCCCTGGGGCAGAAGCGAGACCTTTATTTCGCTGAAGGTCAAAGTGGGTTTTCTCATGTCATGGTGCAACTTTCCCATTGGCATCTTCAGCTCCAAGTTTCCTCCTGTGGCTCCTCAAATTAATTAGGCGGTGGGATGATTTTATAGTGTTTTGTGCTCCTCTACAGGGCCTGGAAGAAAATCTGTTTTCCCAGCATGCTGATTTACTGGAAGCGCCGGATCAGAAAGCAAACTGGAACAAGAAGAGCCATAAATTTATTTGGTATAAAACTGTAACAGCCATCCAGAATGCCGGAAGGAAGAAAAGCAGCCCAGTGGTTCTTGCTTTGAAAGCACATCCGGTAAATTTAATTTAATAATCACAAGCACAGATGTCTTTTTTCAGGAGTCAAAGCAACCGTGGTGCAGGTTGGTCTCCATGAGCGGCCGTGCCGAGGCAGCTGCGCTGCTGCACCGTATCGCACTGAGGCACCGGATTGCCCAAAACGATGTGAAAAACCACACCAGGTGCGTTTGGGGTCACCCGTGATGAAATTTTCACCTGATGTTCACAGAACCACAGAAATGTCTAGGTTGGAAAAGCCCTTGAAGCTCCTCCAGCCCCACCATGAACCTCCCCCTGACCGTTCCCAACTCCACCAGATCCCTCAGCGCTGGCTCAACCCGACTCTTCAACCCCTCCAGGGATGGGGACTCCCCCCCTGCCCTGGGCAGCCCCTTCCAATGCCCAACAACCCCTTCTGGAAAGATGTTCCATCCCTGGTGACTCGGAATGATTGAGCAATTGAAGTTCATCAAACTTAACTTCGCTGCTTGGCCTTTCTCAACGTGCTTCGTTATATTTTTAGATGTTGCTTTGTGCGGTGCAATTAGTCACCCCCTTCCCAGCCAGATGGTCCACAATGACACAGGAGCTTCTTTTTTTAATCCAGCACTTTCCACTGGCATGAATGTGCCTCTGCTTCCTAAATAACCTTAAGTATAGGGTGCTTGTCTTAACTGCGGAGAGTGGGTGGCGTGTTATTGTTTTTGCCCAGGTTCGACTCACCGGTGGGTGTCATTCTGGAAAAGGCAGGAGCTGGGTGAGGGCACTTTCCCGTAAGGACAAATTAGAAAATCAAGCCTGGATTAAACCTGCGTTAATTCTCGCTGCTGGGCGTGTGCGTCGGGCAAACATGGGAGAAGTCCTTTGGCTCTTGTTCTCAGACCAAGGCTTGAAAAAGCTGGAGCCGCCAATAATGCTCCAAGAGAAACCCAAGCCAGCAAAAATGCAGCTGAAAACCAGATTTGGGTGGAAAATATGCAGTTGTTGGGTGTTTTAATCGGGGTATGGTGAGGGAGAAGGGGCTGCCCAGGTGCTGGGGGGAGCATGAGTGTCCTGGCAATGTGCACGTGCCCACGCACACACGTGTGCACACGTGCTCTGTGCATCACCCCGTGTACGAATGCCCCCAAACTCCAATATCAGACTCTGTTGGGGCCACGTTTTCAGAGGAGCCAAAAGAAATGGGGATCCTATGGGGCAGGAAGGGGAGATTTAATCCCTCTAATGGGAGAGTGATGAAAAATTTAAATTTCCTGCAGCAAGAACAATATTTCTTGGAGGAAAAACCCTCTGACTGCTGTGGCTGTCTCCAGTCTCTGGATGGTTCTGGGAAATGTCATCGGAAATAAGGGAAAGTGGGATCATCTCCCCCCGACCTGCAGCAGGAACTCGTCAGTGCCACCAGCAAGGATGGGAAGTCACTAATGGCTCTGTTAATTAATAACTGACCCTCTATTTTCACCTCCTATTAATGGAAGAGAAATGTTTCTTGATCCCATTGCGTTTGGACGTGAGCTCAAAGAGGCAGAAACTGGAAGATGGAGCAAAGAATGGACGTTTTCAGGCAATTCAATAATTTTCAAGAATTGTTTTTGGAAGAGATTTAGCTGACAGCAATATCTTGGGTCGGTGGTTTTGGGAGGGGATTTTACATTTCATTTAAGATTTTTGCCAAAGGCCTTTCTTGGAGAAAAACAGGCAACTGGGGCTAGTGGGAAGGGCTAAGGGGGCAACTGGTGCAGCGGGGCGAGCCTTGCTGCCAGTCCCCTGGGCGAGTGATTGAGGGGGTTTTTTGAGCTCAGTTTCTCTTGAAAATATTAAATACTTTTGGCGTTGTGGAGGACACAAAACTGAAGTGGCTGAGCCCATCCAGAGCCCTCAACTGCTCGGGCACAGCAGCGTTTCAAGTGTTTGCCAAGAGTTTTGTAAAATGCCCATTGGAGGGGGGGAAAATCCATCCCCGCTCTGTTTCTGACCCTTTCCTGCTGGGGCAGGATCTCTGTGGGATCTTTGGGGGAGAAAAGAGCCGGGTTTGCCCTGAGCTGGAGCGTGGGGGTGTGGGGGGCAGCGCTGGCTGCAGCTTGGGGGGGGGCAGGTTGGGGGGGAGGATGCTGGAGGAGGCCAGGAGGGATGCTGGGGGCAGTTGGGGGGATGCCAGGGGGAACTGGGGGGGGGATGCTGGAGGGGGATCAGGGTGATGCTGGGGGGGTGATACTGGAGGGGACCTGGGGATGGTGCTGGAGGGGGATTGGGAGGGTGATGCTGGAGGGGGATTGGGGGGGTGATGGTGGAGGGGGATTAGGGGGGTGATGGTGGAGGGGGATTAGGGGGGTGATGCTGGTGGGGGATTGGGGGGGTGATGCTGGTGGGGGATTGGGGGGGTGATGCTGGAGGGGGATGGGGGGTGATGCTAGAGGGAGATTGGGGGGGTGATGCTGGTGGGGGATGGGGGGGATGATGGTGGAGGGGGATTAGGGGGGTGATGCTGGTGGGGTATTGGGGGGATGATGCTGGTGGGGGATTGGGGGGGTGATGCTGGAGGGGGATTGGGGGGGTGATGCTGGAGGGAGATTGGGGGGGTGATGCTGGTGGGGGATTGGGGGGGTGATGCTGGAGGGAGATTGGGGGGGTGATGCTGGTGGGGGATTGGGGGGATGATGCTGGAGGGGGATTGGGGGGGTGATGCTGGAGGGGGATTGGGGGGGTGATGCTGGAGGGGGATTGGGGGGGTGATGCTGGTGGGGGATGGGGGGGATGATGCTGGAGGGGGATTGGGGGGGTGATGCTGGAGGGAGATTGGGGGGGTGATGCTGGAGGGGGATTGGGGGGGTGATGCTGGAGGGGGATTGGGGGGGTGATGCTGGTGGGGGATGGGGGGGATGATGCTGGAGGGGGATTGGGGGGGTGATGCTGGAGGGGGATTGGGGGGGTGATGCTGGAGGGAGATTGGGGGGGTGATGCTGGAGGGGGATTGGGGGGGTGATGCTGGTGGGGGATTGGGGGGGTGATGCTGGAGGGGGATTAGGGGGATGATGCTGGTGGGGGATGGGGGGGATGATGCTGGAGGGGGATTGGGGGAGGATGATTCTGGAGAGGGCCACTAAGATGCTGGTGGGGTTCGAGGTGGGGGGGTGGTGCCGGAGGGGCCAGGGGGATGATGCTGGAGGAGGCCGGGGGGAAGGCGCTGGCGGGGGCCCGGGGTGGGGGTGGGGCTGCCGAAGGGGGGCCGCGGTGCCCTCGCCGGGCGCTGCCCCCCAGCCCCCCCGACCCCCCCGGCCCTGCCTCCTCCCTCCCTCCGCCCGCCGCCTCCTCCCGGCCCTGGGCGGGGTTTGGCCCCGGCTCCGGGAGATGGTGGAGCCGGTGTGAACGGCACCGGGGCTGCAGCCGGCTGCGGCCCCCCCCTGGCCCCCAGCCCCGGGGGGGTGCCCGGGCCCCCCCCGGCCCAGCCATGCCCGCCGGCAGCAACGAGCCCGATGGGATCCTCAGCTATCAGGTGGGGGGCAGCGGCACCGGGGGCGGGGTACCCGGTACCCCCGGGCGGGCCGTGCCGCCGGTGAGGCCGGAGGATGCTCCGTGGCTGCTCACTGCGGCATTTCCGATGGCGGGGGGGGAGCGGCAGGGGGAGCAGGGGGGTGGGGGTGCATGGGGGGGCAAGGCGGCTGCAAGGGGGGTGCATGGGGGGGCCCGTTAGGGGCGTGCAAAGGGGGGTGAAGGGCATCTGTAAGGTGGGGGGTGTAAGGGGGGTGGTGGGTATCTGTGAAATGGGCTGCCGGGGATGTGCGTGGGGGTGCCACGCCTCTGAAGGGGGGTACAAGGCATCAGCAAGGCGTCTGCAAGGCGGAGGGGCGGGGGTGCGGGGGGGGGCGAGTGGCGCTCAAGGTAGGTGCAGGAGGGATGTGAGGAGGGGAGGAAGGCACCGCTGAGCCCCCCCTGTCCCCTCCTCTGCATCTAGATGTGACCCCTGGTGATGCTGCGGGGCCTGTGGAGAGGGGACAAAGGCCACTATCCCCGCAGAGCCACATGCCACTCAGTCACCCGAGGGGGGGGCTCAGCTATTGTCCCCACCAGGCCCTCGCATGGATGCGCCCGGTGCTGGGGTGCAGGCAGGAGGCAGCTGAGTGCGTCCCCCTCTTTCAGCACCTCCTTGGCCTGGGGAGGGCCTGTCTGACCCCCCGCTGCACCCATGGGACCCGGCTGGAGGAGCTGCTCTTGGTGGCAGGCGAGAGGTGGGGAAGGAATTAATCTGCCCTGGAATTACAGCTCATGGGAAAGGGTGAAAGGAATTTACATCTCCCCCAGCAAGGGATGACGGTCACGTCCTGGTGATGCTCGGCCGTGACCTGCACACCCTCCCTGCCCCCGCAGCCCCACTTTGGGGCTCTGGAGACCTGTCCCCTCCTCTTGCGAGTACTCGGGTCCAGTCGCCAGCACAGCTCAAATCCTGGCCCAGGAGCCGGAGGGGTCCCCGCAGGGGACGATAGCAAAGGAGGGAGCTGTGGGGACGGTGGCTTCATCTGGGGGAGATGGAAATGGAGATGGGGGAGGAGAAGGTCTCCTGCTCCACCTCCAGAGCAGCCCCCCGGTTTGTCCCCATGCATGCTGGTAGCCTCATCCCATAATAACACCGGGATCAGTGTTAGTAATAACACTTTGGGCAAGATTAATGACATTAATCCTCCCTCCTGCTGCTGGTGGCTGGTCCTGCTTGCGTGTGATGGGCCGAGGGGGCCGGGACGTGAGGTTTGCCTGCTGGCGCGATGCTTTCGGCTCCCCCGGCACCAGGAGGACTCAAAGCTGGAGCTCAGCCTCTGCTTTGTGCTTTTCCATGTCCTCACTTACACCAAAGCTTCTCCAGGGAAAGACTTTTCTTCCTTAACCAGAGGAGTTGCACTGAGACAGGTAAACTGAGGCAGAACACTCAAAAATCCCTCTCTCTCCTGCTGGGACAAAAACAATGGCAGCAAAATACTCTAGAGAAATTTTCTTGAGGTGGATGCAGGGAGAGGACGCACCGAGCTGATGACACGAAGGGGTTCACTGCAGCCGTGTCGAAACAGGCTTTCTTCCTTTGCTCCAGTGAGTTCTGATTTCATTTTTACAAGCAATAATTACTTTCAGCCTCCCAATAAAACCAGCTTCGAAGCAGCCAGCCGGAGCTTTGCGCTTAGAAAATAGTGAAGTGGAACAACTCGGGTTGCTTCAAAATTCAGAAGTGAGCGATGCAAAGCTTGACGTCCCCTTCCCCGGCCCAGTTTCAATGATCTGATGTTTTCCAGGCACCTGCCAGCAGTGGAGGAGGACAGAGAGGGAAGGCAAAGCACCTGCGAGTGCTGGTACCCCTGCTGGGAGGGGAGAACTTGCTTTCCAGAGGCATCTGTCCTTCCTGCTCCATCCCGTGCCAAGCCCTCGGGTCCACAGCCCCGCAGCTCTATTAAATCCTTCACTCCTCCAGCAGTTTCCTCAATGAAATAACCACTCTAAATCCATTTGAGTGGCCTAAGAGAGTGCTGAGTGGGGCCATTTCCTTTGGTGGCATCTCCATGCAAGGCTTTCCATGATTTTGGGGATGCTGCAATGGCCAGGGAAGGGCGATGGGATGCTCAGAGCATTTTGCCACAGAACCGGAGGTGCCCACTTGTCCTGTTTCCTCCTATTTTTGCTCCTGAAGCTTTAACACTAAATAATAAAAAAGCAGTGGGGATCCGAGCTTGGATCATGATGGGATTTTAACTGATTAGACCTTGGTGTCACCTTCCTTTGCCGTGTTATGTTACACCCCGTGTCGCCTTTCAGGGCAAGCCGGGCAGTTAACCTTTGTGCCGAGCGGCGCCAGGGAGGAAGTTCATTAGAGCAAATGAATTTGTAGGATGGAAATGATGGATTAGCTCAGCTCAGAAAATAAAGTAGAGCTGGAGATAGCTGGAGGAATCACAGGATCACAGGATGGTTTGGGTTGGAAAGAACCTTAAAGATCATCCAGTTCCACCCCCCTGCCACGGGCAGGGCCACCTTCCACTAGCCCAGGTTGCCCAAAGCCCCGTCCAACCTGGCCTTGAACCCTTCCAGGGAGGGGGCAGCCACAGCTTCTCTGGGCAACCTGTGCCAGGGCCTCCCCACCCTCACAGGGAAGAATTTCTGCCTTTTATCTCATCTAAATCTCCCCTCTTTCAGTTTAAAACATCACCCCTCATCCTATCCCTACACTCCTGATAACGAGTCCCTCCCCCCTTTCCTGTAGCCCCTTTCAGCCCTGGGAGGCCACTCTAAGGTCTCCCCGGAGCCTTCCCTTCTCCAGCTGAACCTCCCAACTCTCTCAGCCTGTCCTCACAGGGGGGTGCTCCAGCCCCCCGAGCATCTTCGTGGCCTCCTCTGGCCCCGCTTGAGCTGGGGGACCCCCTCTGGGGGCCCAGAGCTGGACCCAGCACTGCAGGGGGGTCTCCCCAGAGTGGAGCAGAGGGGGAGAATCCCCTCCCTCGCCCTGCTGCCCACACTGCTCTGGGTGCAGCCCAGCACACGGGTGGCTTTCTGGGCTGTGAGCACACGTTGCTGGCTCACAGGCAGTTTTGCACCCCCCAACCCCCCCAAGTCCTTCTCCTTGGGGCTGCTCTCCATCCCCTCCTCGCCCAGCCTGGATTTGTGCTGGGGGTTGACCCGACCCACGTGCAGTTCCTTGCACTTGGCCTTGCTGAACTTCATGAGGTTTGCCCGTCCCCCCTCTCCAGCCTGTCCAGGTCCCTCAGGATGGATCCCTCCCCTCCAGCGTGTCACCGCACCACACAGCTCGGTGTCGTTGGTGAACAGAGGGTGCACTGGGTCCCGCCATCCATGTCCCCAACAAAGATGTTAAACAGCACCAGTCCCAACCCCGACCCCTGAGGAACACACTCGTCACCGCTCTGCACTTGGACATGGAGCCATTGACCACAACTCTTTGAGTGTGACCGTCCAGCCAATTCCTGATCCACCAAGTGCTCCATCCGTCAAATCCACGTCTCTCCAATTTAGAGACAAGGATGTCGTGTGAGGCAGTGTAAAGGCTTTGCACAAGCCCAGGCAGATGATGTCAGTTGCTCTTCCCTTATCCACCAGCGCTGTAACCCCGTCATAGAAGGCCACCAAATTTGTCAGGGATGATTTGCCCTTAGTGAAGCCGTGTTGGCTGTCACCAGTCACCCCCTTATTTTCCATGTGCCCCAGCACAGTTTCCAGGAGGATTCACTCCATGATCTTGCCGGGCACAGAGGTGAGACTCAGTGGCCTGTAGTTCCCTGGCTCTTCCTTTTTTCCCTTTTTAAAAATGTGGGTTATGTTTCCCCTTTTCCCAGTCAGCAGGAACTTCACCAGACTGCCAGAGCTTCTCAAGCATGATGGACAGTGGCTGAGCCACTTCACCTGCCAGTTCCCTCAGGACCCGCGGGTGCGTCTCATCAGGTCCCACGGACTTGTGCACCTTCAGGTTCCAGAGATGGTCTCGAACCTGCTCTCCTGTGGTGGGCAGTTCTTCATTCTCCCAGTCCCTGCCTTTGCCTTCTGCATCTTGGGCGGTGTGGCTGGAGCACTTGCCGGTGAAGACTGAGGCAAAAAAGTCGTTAAGTACCTCAGTCTTCTCCATATCCCAGGTAGCCAGGTCTCCTGTTTCCTTCCAGAGAGGGCCCACATTTTCCCTAATTTTCCTTTTATCATTGACGTACCTATAGAAGATTTTCTTGTTGCCCTTGATGTCCCTGGCCAGATTTAATTCTATCAAGGCTTTGGCCTTCCTAACCTGATCCCTGACTGCTCAGACACAGTTTCTTTGTGTTCCTTCCAAGTTACCTGCCCTTGCTTCCACCCTCTGTAGACTTCCTATTTGTGTTTGCGTTTGTCCAGGAGCTCCTTGTTCATCTGTGTGGGCCTCCAGGTGTTTCCTCTTTGCTGGGCTGCATCACTCCTCAGCTTGGAGGACGTGATCCTTGAATACCAACCAGTTTTCTTGGGCCCCTCTTCCCGCCAGGGCTTTATCCCATGCTACTCTGCCAAGCAGATCCCTGAAGAGGCCGAAGGCTGCTCTCCTGAAGTCCAGGGCAGTGAGCTTGCTGTGCTCCCTCCTCGCTGCTCTAAGGATGTTGAACTCCACCATTCCATGGTCACTGCAGCCAAGGCTGCTCTTGAGCTTCACACTCCCCACCAGCCCCTCCTTGCTGGTGAGAACAAGGTCCAGCACAGCACCTCTTCTTGTTGGCTCCTCTATCCCTTGGATTGCTTGTGCCCTGCTGGGTTGTCCCTCCAACAGATATCGGGGTGGTTGAAGTCCCTCATGAGGACCAGGGTCTGTGAACATGAGGCTGCTCCCATCTGTCTAGGGAGGGCCTCATCCAGTTGGTCTTCCTGGTTGGGTGGCCTCTAGCAGAGCCCCACTATAATGTCCCCTGTCCCTGCCTTCCCTTTAATCCTGACCCATAAGCTCTCGGTGGGTTCCTCATCCATCCCCAGGCAGATCTCCACGCGCTCCAGCTGTCACCGACTCAGAGGGCAACGCCTGGGCAGCAGGACTGTCACTGGACTGCCATGACTTCTCAAATCGCTTCGTTTAACCAAGTAATAAGCGATAGAACAAGAGGGAATGGCCCCAAGCTGCACCAGGGCAGGCTCAGACTGGCTCTTAGGAAGGATTTCTTTGCAGAAGGGGCTGTTGGGCGTTGGAATGGGCTGCCCAGGGCAGGGGGGGAGTCCCCATCCCTGGAGGGGTTGAAGAGTCGGGTTGAGCCAGCGCTGAGGGATCTGGTGGAGTTGGGAACGGTCAGGGGGAGGTTCATGGTGGGGCTGGAGGAGCTTCAAGGGCTTTTCCAACCTCGATGATTCTGGGATTCTGATTCTGTTTATTCCCACTCCGACACCCACGTAACATGCTCAAGCTTGCGATTTTATTTCAATTGTGATTTTATTAAGCCCTTTTATCCCGTGATCTTTCCAAGGTTGGGGTTTGGGATTTTTTTTGACAGGGGAGCAGGACGTGGTGCTCAGAAGGGACGGAGGGTGGTGGAAGCTGTCATTGGAGAGAGGATGGGAAAGCCATAGGCGCACGATAATCTGGGTGCTGGGTAACATGGGCACGTCCCGGGAGCTGGTGGGGAGGTAGCAACAAGTTTGCTCTGAAATTAGTACTTGGGGACCAGCAAATTCATCTCCAGACAGGAGCGTTTGTTCCTCTTGCTTGTCAAATTAACCAGTGACCGGGAGGCGTCCCCTTTCCCAAGCATTGCTGCTGCATGGTGACAACTGATACTATTCAGTTGAAGCAGCAGTTTGGGGTATAAAAAGCAGATTTCACATTAGTGCTTGCAGCTTATATTATAATAAGTTATTTATTCTGTATTTTTTAATAAGTCCTCTTGGTTAATGCATCATTACTAGTACAACGGGCAGCGTATGCCAGCGTGGCATTTGAAGTTTTACTTGAAAATTACAACTTTGGTTGTTTAGGGCTGTTTCCCAGTGCATGGTGCAGCTCTTGCTTCTTGAATTTAATCCAGCTGCCCTGCTGGTTCGCCCAGGTTTCTTGGTATTTTGCTCTTCTTCAAACTTCAGTTTCAGAAATCAAGCAAGTGGGTGTGAATCTTGGCGTATTTTTTTGTTTGAATAGTTTTTGGTCGCTGTGATGATGCAACGGGCTTGCAGGGACAAAGCTCAGCAAATCAGTAGTCCCAAACCTTCCCCTTTGTGCCTTTCATAAAGGAATAATCTGAAAACCAATGAAAACTAAATGGTATTTGGGCATTGCAGAGTTTTTCTTAGCATGGGTGAACAGATTTTGGTTTTCTTGGATTAGTTGCTGTCCATGGAGGCAGGGAAGGAGAAACCGAGTGGCGGTGAAATATTTTCTTTAGTGTTTAAGACATTCATAGTGATTAAAAGTGCAGCCTAAAGAGGGGAAAAAAGACATCAAGTGCTTCCAGGAGGCCCTTTCACAGTCGCAGTTGTGACCCAAGTGTGAGACCCAGTGGCTGGGATTTTCTTGCTTTGAACACAGTAATCCTGGCAATGCCCTTCCGCAGCCCCGGTGGCAAGGGGAAAAGAGAAGCCAAAGGACTTTTTTCTGTTTGCCCCTGTAGTTCTCCTTCGGCTTTTAAGGCACAGCTGCTCTTGGTGCAGCGCCGGCGGTGGTACTTCAGGCGAGGAGGGCGTCAGCTCTCAGCCCTTGGCTTTTGCAAGGAGAAAAACGGTGTGTTTGGTGGGAAGTGCCCTTGCACCAAGGGAAGCTGGAGCCTGGAAGGGCTGAAGATGAAGCTTTGCCCTTGCAGGCTGCTGAGGGCCTTTGGAGGTTGTTGGTGGCCATGTCTTGTGGCCAAGTGCCATCTAGTGAGTCCTGCAGGTATCGCGTTTGGAGACCGAAACTGGCTGTGATAAGAAGTGCAGGGTTTGTTTTTTTTTTTTTCCTCACCCAGTTTAGAAATCCCTCTTCGTTTTTAGAAAGGAACAACAGGAAGGAAGCAGGAGGTTTGTTTTTCTGGTCTGAAACCCTCATCTCTCTCTCCCTGTAGTAAATACTTCCCACCTCACGTTGTGTACAATATAGGTGATGTTATGAGCTGTTTTATTTGGGTATGGGAAGAAAAAGCTCCTACAAGTCCGTGTTTTTAGGGCCATGCCTGGAGGAGGAGGCACACAGAGGCCTCGTGGGCTTGCGTGGAGGCCGGGGTGGATGGTGGGTGGGAGGACATAAGGGAGCTCCACACACCCAGCCCCAACTCGTACCTTTTCATTGCTGTCAGAGACACGACGAGGAGGCAGTGATTGACCGGGGAAGAGTGAGCAACGTTGTCAACATTCACTATGAGAAGGAGGAGCTGGAAGGTGAGTCTCTGCTGAGAGCCTGGTAGAGGGGCCACCAGCCCAGCGCCTTTTCCTGTTGCACAAAGTCCCTACAATGTCCCTTGCTCGGTGTCACCTCGTGTGCAGCAAAACGTGCTGTGCTTCTGAATAAAGCAGCACAGTTCTTTTCACATCGTTTACTATTATGGCTTTTTAAACAGGGGGAAAAAGCCCCCACGGAGGCCACAGTGTGAGTTTTAGCCACAGGGCTGGATAATTCCTGGCTTGTTTTCTCACAGCAGCTGCTCCTGGCTTGGAGAGGTCAGGAGAATAATTTGACGGCTGCAGACGTAGGGCTGTGATTTATCGCGGGACTGATCTGATCTTCTTTTGTTGCATTGTGCCATACAAAGATTTTAAAAATAATTACCTTCTGTTGCTGCTTAATGAGTAAGTCTGAGTGTTGTCCAGCCAAAGCTGGAATTTGAGAAGAAATTTGATATTTTCAGGACACTTTTAGATGACCCAGAGCCATCACTTGTTGGTGCTTTGTTGTTGCAAAGCTCGAGTAAAATAAACCTTGATAAAAGGGCAGGTCTGTGACGTTCAGGGATCCAGTAAAAATAAAATTAAGAGAAATTGGTTTTTCCTCCTGAGATGGCTGCACTGATTTAACCGTGGTGTCCGCGTCAACCATCCCACAGTAGTGAGAGCGCTGCCAATGCTGCTTTTCCTCAGGCCACCGGACCCTGTACGTGGGCGTACGGATGCCGCTGGTGAGGCAGAGCCACCGGCATCACCGACCCCACAGCCAGAAGCATCGGAAACGGGATCGGGAGAAGGACTCTGCCCCGACGGAGCCAGGCTACCACTGTAAGTCCCGCCGCGGCCTTCACTAAACTCCTCAGGGCTACGTGGGCGCTGGGTCCATGTGGGTAGCTGGAGTGACTTGCTGTTCTTCCGAGGGAAAGGGGCATTGTTTAGCAAGACCCCCTTTTTCCACTTTGCTCAGATTTTTTTCTCTTTGAGGCAGTTAAATGCATAATGGCATTAGGCTCGCCTTCCTTAGAGGGATCCTGGCTTTAAAAACAGAAATGTGGGGAAGGAAAGCTGCCCATCCCTCTGCAGAGGTGGAATCGATGCTTCTCCTCCTCTGAGGTGCTGTGCAAGCCTGGCCAGAGCCAGGGGAGGGGCCCAGACCAATATTTGTGGCTGAACTGGTGCCGAGCCGATGGACAGTTGGCACATGAGAGTGACGAGCCGTATTCCAGTGCTGTAATGGGACGGGGCTTTGTCTTCTGCCCCCAGACACCCCGTCCCAGCGGGTGCAGTTCATCCTGGGGACTGAGGAGGATGAGCAGCACGTCCCCCATGACTTGTTCACCGAGCTGGATGAGATCTGCGCGAAAGAGGGTGAAGGTGCTGAGTGGAAGGAAACAGCGAGGTAAGTTGTACCGCCAGCGCCCGCGGGCTCTGCTTTCTGCTCCCTGGGAGGCGAGGCTTTGCAGCTGCAGGTGCTGCTGTGGCGAGCCTTCCGCTCTCGGCACCCCACAGCTCGGTCCCAGGGGCTGCAGAGCTGGGGCTGTTCTCTTGCAATGGGGCTGATGGGGCCCGATGTCCGCAGGTGGCTGAAGTTTGAGGAGGACGTGGAAGATGGTGGTGAGCGCTGGAGCAAGCCCTACGTGGCCACGCTGTCCTTGCACAGCCTCTTTGAGCTGAGGAGCTGCATCCTCAATGGCACGGTGCTGCTGGACATTTGTGCCAACAGCATCGAAGAAATCGCAGGTACCGTGGGCACCACATCCCTCTGGGAATGGCTGAGCTCGGTATGCTGTGGTGCCCTTCACTCCTGAATCACAGAATCCCAGAGTCGTCTCAGTTGGAAAAGCCCTTGAAGCTCCTCCAGCCCCACCATGAACCTCCCCCTGACCATTCCCAACTCCACCAGATCCCTCAGCGCTGGCTCAACCCGACTCTTCAACCCCTCCAGGGATGGGGACTCCCCCCCTGCCCTGGGCAGCCCATTCCAACGCCCAACAGCCCCTTCTGCAAAGAAATCCTTCCTAAGAGCCAGTCTGACCCTGCCCTGGCGCAGCTTGAGGCCATTCCCTCTTGGCCTGCCGCTGGGTCCTTGGCTCAAGAGACTCCTCCCCCCTCTCTGCACCCTCCTTTCAGGGAGTTGCAGAGGGCCAGGAGGTCTCCCCTCAGCCTCCTCTTCTCCACACTAAACCCCCCCAGGTCCCTCAGCCGCTCCCCATCAGACCTGTGCTCCAGACCCTGCACCAGCTCCGTTGCCCTTCTCTGGACACGCTCGAGTCATTCAAGGGCCTTTTTGGGGTGAGGGGCCCAAAACTGAACCCACTCATCGAGGGGCGGCCTCACCAGTGCCGAGCCCAGGGGTCAGATCCCTCCCCTGTCCCTGCTGGCCACGCTGGTGCTGGTACAAGCCAGGATGCCACTGGCCTTCTTGGCCACCTGGGCACACTGCTGGCTCATTACCAATCCCCCCCAGGTCCCTCTCTGACCGGCAGCTCTCCAGCCACTCCTCCCCAGGCCTGGAGCGCTGCTGGGGGTTGTTGTGGCCCAAGGGCAGAACATTTGGCCTTAGTGAAACTCCCCCAGTTAATCAACCCCTGCCCTGATGGCACGTCCTTTTCCAGAGGTCCCGTTGTGTTATTAAGTCGTGAGTTGGTTTTGGATGTAGACTGGGTGTGCAACAGTCACACCAGCTTTTTCTTATGACATGGGATCCTTTTGAAAGTAGTTTGTGGGGTTAGAGAAGTGATTAGAGAATTAGTGTGTCAGGGCTCAGCAGGCTGCTCTTAGAAATACAGAGTCTGTGTAAGAGCTGAACCTCCTTAAATAAACTATTTATTACAAGCCATTTCCTCACATTCTTTTTTTTCCTTCTGCCTTAACATCCAGCATTTAAGAGCTTTAAAGGCAGAGTTTATCTGGCAGATCACCAAGCAGTGTATTTCTGTGGGGAAGTGTGTTTCTCCCTGGGCTTGGCAAATTGCAGCCAATCAGCCAAGGAAACTCTGGCAAAGTCTGTGCTGTAGATTGCTTATAATTTCGTTAAATGTGTAGAGTCAGACAGAAAGGTCAGATCCAGCAAGAAAATTGCATTATTTAGAATAGGAAATAATTACCTTAGCAGAACGATGAATAAGCACTTTTAATGATGTTTTTTAGCAAAAGAAAACTCTTGCTTTCACTGCAAAGGCTGAACTGTGTTAAAACCTCTTGCTAAGCAAGGCTGAGCCCGCGTTAGGGTATCCTGCGTGGCACGGCCCTCCCTGGGGGCTTCGGGGGTCGGGACTCGTGGGGGTTTCTGCTCTGAGGGCTTCATTTCCCTTTGCCGTCCCCAGACATGATCCTGGGCCAGCAGGAACAGTCCACGGAGTTTGACGAGCGCACGCGGGCGAAGGTTCGAGAAGTTCTTTTGAAGAAGCATCACCATCAGAATGAGAAGAAGAGAAACAACCTCCTCCCCATTGTCCGCTCATTTGCTGATGTGAGCAAGAAGCAGCCAGACCTGCACGTCCTCGACAAGCCGGGTGAGGGTTCCTGCAGGGCTTCGGCCCCATTAGACTATTCCTGGCAAAGAAGCATCCCAGTTGGTCTTTGTTCATCTTTCTGACTGGTTTATTTTTTCCGACCAGCCCAAACACTCACCCCTCATCCTTCTCCCACCACTGCAGAAGCTAAAAATGGGGTGAACCATGAGACCGGCGCAATGGATTTAAGCAAGGTGAGACACTCGTAGCTTTGTTACGGTTTTGGGGCCAGATTTGCTCTTGCAAACTTGGCTGCAGAGTTCTGTGGGCTTTGCTTTTGGTGTAATTGCCTGAAAATTGCTTGTGGTGCCCAGGCGGAGCTGCACTTCATGAAGAAAATCCCCATCGGGGCTGAAGCATCCAACGTGCTCGTAGGAGAGCTGGATTTCCTTCAGCAGCCCATCGTGGCATTTATCCGCCTGACCCCGGCTGTCCTCCTCTCGGGCATGACGGAAGTTCCCATCCCAACAAGGTCTGAATGAGAAGCACAGTATTTTTGTTTTAAGAAAACTCCAGCAAAACAACATCGGATTGTGTGCATCAGTTTGGTGTCCCAGGGTAATGAGGCCAGCGGGAGCAAGCATGGTTCCCCCCGCACATCTCCTCGCTGTTGTTTCTCTGTTCACTGCTGTATCTTTTAAACCCACTGGCCAATTTTAATGAAAGTTGGCCCACAAAATTAGATTTGTGATGGCTTTTGGTGAATTTCAAATTCACCACAGAGTCAGTGAGCCTATGAGTCCCCTCTCGAGCCGTGCTCTGGGCTGGGAGCTCCCGGGGATTTCCTTGGGTGCCCTTTGAACAAGGGCACGTTCTTCTCTCTCATGTTGTTTTTCTTGCCCAGGTTCCTGTTTGTTTTGCTCGGACCAGAAGGAAAAGGCCATCAGTACCATGAGATCGGCAGGTCCATGGCTACTCTCATGACAGATGAGGTGCGATGAGATAAGAGAGATCTCCGGGTCATTTTTGGCTTTCTTCACCTCTCCCTGTCTCTGTAGTAGTGAGGAAGGATTCGCCCGCAGCTCTCCAAATAGCCCACCCCTCATTCTCACCCCAAAGCAAACACGCGCATTTGCATCACCCCACATCCTGGAGGCTGAAATCCCACCCGGGGTGCATCCTGCACCTCATCCTTCTCCCCGGGGTCCCCAGCATGCTGTCCCCAGTGCTGGCATCGCGAGGGCCAGGAAAACTTGCCTTGTTCTCGAAGGAAAAGGCTCTGGTGTGCCGTGGGGGACGGGGCCTTGTGCAGATGAGAGCAGATAGCAGGATACACAGATTTTTCCTTTTGGGGGAATATTTCCTGCCATTTGCAGCAGGAAATGTGGAGAAAATGATCTTGCATTTAGCCAAGAGCATATTGCACTGCTCAGGCTGTCTGAGATGGGTTGTCCTCTCACCAGGTTGTCTCCTGTTGGCAGGTCTTCCATGATGTGGCCTATAAAGCCAAGAACCGGGCTGACCTTGTGGCCGGCATCGACGAGTTCCTGGATCAGGTCACGGTCTTGCCACCGGGAGAGTGGGATCCATCGATCCGAATCGAGCCCCCGAAAAACGTCCCTTCGCAGGTGGGTGCTGCAGCGCAGGGAGGTGCGAGGGGGCCGGGCAGGACGGCAGCCCGGCTGGGGATGCTGCTCAGGGCCCGAATTCCCAGGGTCCGGTTTGACACAGTCACATTCCCAGAGCAGAAGCAAGGCAAGACAGGGCTTGCAAATCCATACCTTTATCCTACTTCCATTTCAACAGCAAAAAAGGAAGATGCCAGGAGCTCCTGATGACAGTGCTTCTCACAGCAAGCCGGAGAAACACAGCGGTCCTGAACTGGAGCGAACGGGAAGGTGTGAGCTTTAACAGTTTGGGGGTTTAGTATCAACAGTTTGGGACTGTTCAGTGTGAGGAGGAGAAGGGGAGGGGAGACCTCATCACTCTCTGCAGCTCCCTGAAAGGACGTTGTGGAGAGGTTGGTGCTGGTCTCTGCTCCCAGGGAATTAGTGACAGAACGAGAGGGAACGGCTTTGAACTGCAACAGGGGAGGGTCAGGCTGGACAGGAGGGAAAAATGTTTCCCCGCCAGAGTGGTCAGAGAGTGGAATGGGCTGCCCAGGGAGGGGGTGGAGTCCCCACCCCTGGGGGTGTTTAAGGGCCGTTTGGATGAGCTGTGGGGGGATGTGGGGTAGGGGAGAACTTTGTAGAGTCGGGCTGAGGGTTGGACTCGGTGATCCCGAGGGGCTTTTCCAACCTGAACGATTCTGGGATTCTGTGATTCTGTTTTTTTCTGTTTGCATCTCAAATCTGAGCAGGCACCTTCCCTTCTAGCAGGTTTCTGGGGTTAGTTGGTTGAGTGAAGGGGCTCCACGTTACCAGCTTGGTCCCCTGGGCTGGGCAGGTGGAAGATCTGGGCAGCTGGGCTCAGCCACAGCATCACTGCACACAGGTTTTCCTGATTTGGGGTGGAAAGAGATGTGTAAGTGCCTCCAGGTAGAGCTCTGCTGCTTCCCAAAGCAAGGGACTGTTGCAGTGAGAGGGGAGAGGCTCTCTGGTTGGGTCCTTTTTCTTTTGGTTGGAGGGGTGTGTTTGTGGGCCTCAGTTTCTACTGGGTATGAAATGGGAGGAGGTGAGCGCTTCTGTGGAGCAGCGCTTGTGAGAGCCCTTCTGCAGCAGAGCAAACTCCATGGTTCTTCCATGAGAACAGTCTATTTTTATTGTCCGTTCCTCCAGGCTCTTTGGAGGTTTGATCCGGGATGTGAAGCGGAAAGCCCCGTGGTTCTGGAGCGACTTTCGGGATGGTCTGAGGCTGCAGTGTCTGGCGTCCTTCCTCTTCCTCTACTGTGCCTGCATGTCCCCCGTCATCACCTTCGGGGGGCTGCTGGGAGAGGCGACCGATGGCCACATCGTGAGCACCTCTTTCTGTTGGGTGGCACGGGGGAGGGTTACACTCGTGCAAAAGTCCTTGCTGCAGTGAATTTGCTTTGGTTTTGGATTTTTCCCTCATGATTTATTCCCTGACCTGCCTCTCTTCCCCGGACAGAGTGCCATGGAGTCGCTGCTGGGCGCATCCATGACCGGCGTGGTGTATTCCCTCTTTGCTGGACAACCTCTCACCATCCTCGGCAGCACCGGACCCGTCCTTGTCTTCGAGAAGATCCTCTACAAATTCTGCAAGTAAGGCTGCCTGCCGCGGCTGGGTGCTGCCGGAGCTGCCACAAGGCAGCAGCGATGGAGAAAAGATGTTTTTCTTCTATATTTTTTGGTGGTAGTTGTTAGATTTAAGTTGTCTTCTGTGTCCGAGATGTTGCCCGCTGCTGCTTTAGTACGTGATGGCGCAAGAGCCCTCGACCTCTGAAGGATGGATGGGGGGTTTGGGGTTTCTAGGGTTGAAGGGCAGCAGCAGGAGGAGGAGAAGCCACAAGAGTGTGGATGCCCAAGATGGGCTGCACAAGGAAGATGAGACAAATCAGTCTGGTTTGGGAAGGAGGGAAGACTTGCTTTTCTCTGAGTACAAAAGCAGGCACTTTTTAGCCCTGATTTTGCTGGGAGATGGAAGATATTTTGCCCAATATCCAAATAGTTTTCTGATTAGACTTTGAGTTTTGATGATTTTATTGAAAAAGTAGGAGCTTTCCATCTGAAATGGCTATTTCCATGACGGTCCTTCTGTTGTGATGACTTTAACATGAGATGTACCACTCTTACTGCAATTAAGTTTATTATTAAGCCCCAGCTTGCTGGTAGCAGGTGACTGGGCACAGAACCGGCTGGTTTCAGTGTTGGGGCATCAGGGTGATGGGGGAGAACACCACCTTCCACACCAGCTACCTGACCTCAATTAGCCTCCATTAGATAATTGCTAAATGATGATAATGAAATAACTGGCCTCTGCTCCTGCAGGCCCCCACCCTGCCCCGCAGCCCCGAGGCTGGCTGTGGTAGTACACGGCAACTGCCTTTACCCTCCGCAGCCTTGACGGGCTCCTAAATTGCTCCCAGTTTCGCCCTTCGCGGGAAGGCCCAGCTCGGAGCCTCGTGCTGGCCTTCCCACCCTTGGTGTCATTTTGGTTTCCCAGGGAGTACGCGCTCTCCTATCTCTCTCTGCGGGCGTGCATCGGGCTGTGGACCGCCTTCTTCTGCATAGTGCTGGTGGCTACCGACGCCAGCTCTCTGGTGTGCTACATCACCCGCTTCACCGAAGAAGCCTTCGCCTCCCTCATCTGCCTCATCTTCATCTACGAGGCTCTGGAGAAGCTGAGTCACCTGCGGGAGATCTACCCTGTGCACATGCACAGCAAGCTCGACTTGCTCACCACCTACTAGTGGGTTTTTCCTCCTAAAACACCGCTGAGCCTTGGCAGGAGCTCAGGGCTGCACCTCCACCGTCTTCCCCTGACCCCTCTCTTGGCTTCTCTCCTCCCAGCTGTAAGTGTGAGGCACCGACACATCCCAGCAACGAAACCCTGCGCTTCTGGGACAGCAACAAGATCAACGTGTCTGGCATCGCCTGGGAAAACCTCACGGTGACTGTAAGTGCCTCAAGCCACTGCTTCCTCGTCCCGCGGCCATGGGGTCCAGGGGAATTTGAATGGTGCAAAAGTCAGAGTCGTTCAGGTGATGATGGGCTTCAAACTGGGCTAGTACTGCTCTGAAAAGTCATTGCTTAAATCTCATGTGTGGTTTTAAGCCGCTTGGTCCTGGAAAGGAGAGTTCAGCTATTCCAGTCCACCTTGTCCCCAGCAGAGTGGGAAATAAGTGTCCTCCTCAACCCTGTTGCCAGACAATATTTTTGACAGGGAGCAAGGTTAAGTGGGTGCTTTAATTCTTGTGGCAGTTGGAGGACTTAAGTTCAATCTTGAAGGTAGTAACTGACTTCCTTAATTGGTTCCTAATATCTCCAGGGCTTGCTCCCTTATTCAGTGCTGTCTGCAAGTATGTGCATAAACCTTCATGTCTGAGCAGCCTCTTGGGCTGTTGCTGATGGAAGCTGAGCCCAGGCATAGGATGGGAGGCTCTTCTGGACATCTACATCCTCTCTTGGCCAGGTTCTGCAAGGCCTCCACTGGAAAGGGACGATTTGTCTCTCCTTTCCCACCATGGTTGTCTTAGAGCTCCTTCCCCGTTCCCTCTTTCTCTGCCCCCAAGTGTTTCCAGCGTTTCCTTCCCCTCTGGTGTCTTCTCCAGCCACGGCTACCTGCCGTTCTGGGGGAGGATGTGCCGTGGCTCTGCGTTATGGTGTCCCATCACATCCCATCTCTCCGCTCTCCTCTCTGCAGTTCCATGTGTCACTCGTTCAGCTGCTGCTGCTCATTCACTATAAATCTCCAGCAGTCACGGGGTCATGGACCTTGGACCACGATCCTCCAATCCCGCTCGTTACCCGAGGTTTCCGTGCCACATGTGCACTGCCTTTGTGCCTGACGCTCTGTTTCTCCAGGAATGTCGGTATTTGCACGGAGAGTTTCAAGGACCTGCCTGTGGACACAACGGCCCCTACGCGCCCAATGTCCTCTTCTGGTGCTGCATCCTCTTCTTCTCCACCTTTGTGCTGTCGAGCTTCTTGAAGAAGTTTAAAACCAGCCGTTACTTCCCAACCAGAGTAAGCAGAAGCTGGTGGCCCGCAGCATCTCCATGCTCATTGCCCAAAATGGCTTTCCTGGAGCACTGAGCAGTGTTTGCCACCAGTTGGTCAAGCTGGGAAACACTGACCTTGGAGACCGAGCTCTCCATCAGCTGCCGCGTCCCTCGCTCATTCCCAGGAGCGCAAAGCCATTGTAGCATTTCCCACCTGCCTCGTGACCTGCCCCGGAGCGATTTTTTGCTCAGGCAGCGGGAAATTGGGTCTTCCAAAGTGTTGGGTTTTTTCCCACCTTCTGTGCGTCATGTCTCAAGGAGAAAGTTGGTTCAAATGAGGAACAAGCGGTGCCTCGGTGCCTTATTCCCATTTTAGCGGGGAGCGTGGCTGTAGTGGCAGACATCTGTTTCCTTATTTCTTAATTTAGTTTTTTAAAGGTCTGAATCCAAACAGCCCTTTTCCACCCAATTAAACGCCAGATCTCCCAGGGACAAGCACAGCAGCAGCACCTGACCAAGGGATTTGGCTGCATGTCTGCAGAGGGGGGGGGGGTTTGTTAACCAGCCCTCACGTTGTTGATGTCCCCAACTCTTCCACCTCATGTTAGGGCCCCGTTTGTGATGCCCCTCTCAGCTCTGGTTTCTTGCCCCAGGTACGGTCCACAGTAAGTGACTTTGCTGTTTTCCTCACCATCGTCGTCATGGTGCTCATGGACTTCATGGTTGGGATCCCGTCCCCGAAGCTCCACGTTCCCCATATGTTCAAGGTAACGGGGGGGTTTGGCACGGAGCTGGTTTCAGCTCTTGGGGATGCCCCAAGGGGATGTCGGGGCAGGACAGGGCTGAGTCTGGAGGAGGTGCTGGTGGTGTGACCATCTCTTCTTCCACCCCCGAACGCATCGTTTCCTTCTGGAAATAAGAAGACATCCCCAGACTAGATACCTACAGCAGAAGTATCTGTAGGTGCTTGCACAGCAGAGGACGCTGGCGCTGCTGAACCCCCCGGGAGAGGGTGACGTGAAGCCAGGGCTGGGAGATGCTCTGACACAGGCAGGGAGGGAAAATCAAAGCCAGCGAAGGGGCTGGGCTGGGAGATGATGCTGAGGTGTGAGCTTTGTTGCAGCCTACCAGAGACGACCGTGGGTGGTTCATCAACCCCATAGGACCCAACCCTTGGTGGACGGTGTTGGCTGCGCTCATCCCAGCTCTGCTCTGCACCATCTTGATCTTCATGGACCAGCAGATCACTGCTGTTATTGTGAACAGGAAGGAGCACAGGCTGAAGGTAAGGGGCTGCAAGAGATGACCCCACCCCCAGCCCACTCTGGGCTGCAGGGATGGGAGAAGCTCCTATTCCAAATGCTTTGTGAAGGCCTTGCTTTGGGACAACGTCAGGCTGCGGGGCAGGATGCTCTCCTGAATTCATGATGATGCAGGGAGAGAATGACAGGGGAGTTCAGATGAGCAATCTTTTGGAGCCCCAAAGAAATCTTAGAGCAATATAGAAGCGCGTTTTTGTTGCTTTTTGTTTTAAAATGTCGGCAGCGGCTGGGGGAAGGAATTGTTTTGATGCGCTGCCGGGGGTAACTCAGAGTCACATCGTACTTGCAAGTGGCGGAAATTTCTTTATGAATGAAAAAACCAGTCTCTCCAAACCCACTTTGTCTGAACTCCTGCCAGATCTGGCTGCAAGGTGCTTGCGCAGAGGCTGGCTACATCCTTAGTGGTTTCCAATTCTTGTTTTAAACTTTCAAGCAGTTGGCTTGTGCTCAAGTAGGGTTTGAGCCTGACTTGCGATGTTGTCCTGGCTCTTGTGCCGCGGGATGCTGTATCTCTTGTTTTGCTCCCTGCAGAAAGGATGCGGGTACCACCTGGACCTTTTCATCGTGGCCGTGATGCTCGGGGTCTGCTCCGTGATGGGGCTGCCCTGGTTTGTGGCTGCGACCGTCCTGTCCATCACCCACGTGAACAGCCTCAAAGTAGAGTCCGAGTGCTCAGCTCCGGGAGAACAACCCAAGTTTCTGGGGATACGAGAGCAGAGGGTCACAGGCTTGATGATCTTTGTGCTCATGGGCTGCTCCGTCTTCTTCACTTCTCTGTTAAAGGTGAGAGGAAAACGCAAAACACCCAACGACCGCGAGCTTTTTGGAGGTTATGCACAAGTAGTCCCCTCTCTGCAGGGCTGAGTGGTTGTGGAGCCGAGAAGGGGGGTATCCCAAACCTTGGGGCTTGACCCACGGTGGGAACCAGCCTCGGTCAGGCTTTCCAGCCCTTCAGAGCCCCATCTGCTGTGCTCGAGGCAAGCGAGCAACGCAACGGCTTTAACTTTCAGGCGTCTTTCAGGCCCACCCGTGTTGATGGATTGCAGCTGAATGTATTCAGAGCAGGACATCTGCTCTCTTTCGAACAGGCAGCACTTCACTGGTTGCAGTTTGCTGCCCCCAATGCCCCAGAACTGCTGTTCCCAGTAGCTGAACACACTGACATCGTCCCCATGGGCTTCCTCACACAAAGTGATCTCCTCTCTAGGCTGAAAGGAGGCACGTCGCCTTTGCACGTTGCCGCAGGAATATGTAGAAACAGAACATGGCATATGGTAGCATGGGTGAAATCCCCTCTTCTCCTCCAAACTTGCCGGAAAAGAGGATTATTCTGATGGAAGGGAACTCCAAGGTTCAGCCTAAAGCAGAGCATTAGCTCACTCGCACACACAGAATCTCTCAGGGGGAGAATCCGACACACCTCTAACCCTGTGGAAAGTGGAAAGCTTTAGCAATTTTAGGCAGTGCCTGTAGAAGAGAGGGGTAATACTGAAAATGCAATTTAAACCCCCAAATGACTGCATTCTTTGTTTTCAGTTTATACCAATGCCGGTGCTTTATGGCGTCTTTCTCTACATGGGTGTGTCGTCGCTCAGAGGAATTCAGGTACGGACTCTTGTGCGGTGTGTCGGCTCCCTGGTATTTCACCTCCGTGAAAATGGGGGAATTCAGTGCAAAGGGAAGGCAGTTTCTCCCACTGGTGGAAATCCTTGCTGGGGGGGATTCCGTGGGCTGTTAATAGACCAGCGTGGAATAATGGCAATTTGGTGGGCAGCCCTCATGGGAAGCTGGTTTATAGATGGAGTGAAGGGGAAGTGGGTGCTGCTCCCAGGAGGAACATAGTGGGATCCAGGATTTCTCATGGCACGCGAGGTCCTGAAAACTGCCCCCACATCTCAACAGGGCCAGAAACTTCCCGCAGTCCCAAGGTGGCCACTTCTCACTTTTATTTTGCAGTTCTTTGACCGCCTGAAGCTGTTTTGGATGCCGGCAAAACACCAGCCGGATTTCATCTACCTGCGGCACGTCCCCTTGCGAAAGGTGCATTTATTCACCGTGATCCAGCTGATCTGCCTCGTCCTGCTCTGGGCCATCAAGGTGTCCCGTGCCGCCATCATCTTCCCCATGATGGTAAGAGCCAGTGCCGCTTGGCAGCGGGATGTTTGCAGCGCTGGAGGGAGATGTAGCCTCATCTCTGGCCTCACCGCATCTTCCCTCTTCCTCGTGAAGGTTTTGGCTCTCGTTTTTGTCCGGAAAGTGATGGATTTCTGCTTCTCGAAGCGGGAGCTCAGCTTTCTGGATGACCTTATGCCAGAAAGCAAGAAGAAGAAGTTGGATGATGCCAAAAATGAAGCCAAAGAAGAAGAGGTAACGCTTGCTGGGGGCTCGGGGCTGGACATCACCCTTGGGCTGTGAGATCGCCTGTTTCTATCACAGCTTGTCTTGAAATGTTGGGGGAAAGTCAGGACTCAGGAGAAATCCTAATAGCCTGGATCCCACACTGCAACCGTTTTTCCTAAATTAGGAGGGAGCTTAACCCTTGAGTATAATCTTTAAAATGAGTTATTTAGAACAATGATGATGGAAACAATTATTAGGGAAAGCTTTGCCCACAGTGGTTTGTTTAACCCCTCCCTGCAGTGTTTGGAGGTCTTCACCCTGCTGCACTCACAGCCAGAGCTGCCGCGGGTCAGAAGGAGAGGGCAGCAGGCAATGTTTTTGCTGGGTGTTTAGTTTACCTCCGCTTGGGTCAAAGAGAGAGAACTTGATTTGTCCCTTTCCCATCAGGAGTCCCAGAAGATGATGGAAGCTGCTGCTGCGAATTCAGTTCAGCTGAAGCTGGGGAAGAGCAGCAGCTCGGATACCCCAAAGCAGAGCAGCGACAGGTAAAGCCCCACCCAGCGCCAGCACCCGCAGCAAGATTAGTTTGAGGGGGTTTGGCAGAGTTTTCTCCCCTTGCACCTTTATGGAGCATCCCATAGAAACCAGCAGTCAGCCTGGTGGGAAATGCCAGTGTAGGGGCAGGGCTGCAGGAGGTGATCGCAGGGCTCTGACCCCAAGCAGAGTGGCTGCCCAAGTCACGTTTGACCCCAAAACTGGCCTCATCGGTGACCTGATGATGGCTGGAGATCCTCACGCTTAACAGTGAGGAGTTGCAGGCACGATCCGTTCCGGCGGTGGCTTAGGAGCCCACTGCAGGGCGAAACACCAGCAAAAGCTGCTGCTCTGCAGCTCTCAGGTTTGCCTCCCAAAACTCCTCAGCCAGCACAACCTCCCGTGCTTACGCTGAGCTTTGGTTCCCCGGCCCCCCTGTGCCTCGTGCTGGTGCGCTTGGTGGCATCAGCTCCCGTGCTCACGGGTTGCGGTGTGAAATGTTTCTTGCAGGACTGATCCTTCTGAAATTAATATCTCGGACGAAATGTCGAAAACAACCGTATGGAAGGCTCTCACTATGAACACAGAAACACACTGAATGCGGGGAGGAAAGAGGTGAAGGGCTGCATGTGAACATGACCGTGTTCCTCCGCGAGCCATGGCGCGTGCCGACGGTTTTCCCGTGCTTTGGCCGGCAAGGCCACGCAAACGGCCCGTCCCTGGGAACAGGCAGCGAGGACCGTGGCATGCAGACCAGCTCCTCTCTGCTGGGGCCGTCCCATGAACGGGGCTGGATCTGCAGCAGGTCTTCCACTGATGGTGCTTTCCCTCTGTTTCTCTTTTTTCCCCCACTTTTCACGTTTAGGCATCTTGACTTTGGAGGACAGGAGTGAGAACGTGACTCAGGGATGTGCCAACGCAGACACCGGGAGAAACGGCTTTGTTTCAGTTGGAGGGTTCCCATTAAAGCCATGCAGATGTTCTCAGTTATCTTGGTGTGCTTCAGGCATTCAGTATCTCTAGACCAGCAAACTGAGGTGCACATCACAGTCAGTGGGAGTTCGGTGTTGTTAAACCTCCGTGTGTACGTGTGCGTGTTGTTGCGGTTTTGTAGTGGTAGAGGGGCTGCTACCGCTTTATCATTCAGTGCTATTTTTTTAATATCTAATTCCTCCTCTCCTTTCTCTTTTTTTCCAAATACAAACTCTGAATGTACAAAATCATTTTCTGTTATATTTGATGTATTTTCCACTTTCTTCCTCATTGCAACCAGGTTTTTGGTCTGGTTTGTGGTCCTGGTTTAATTTACTCTTCTGTCTCTTACCGGTACGAGATGGACGCCCCCCGTGACGGGGCAATGTAGAGCAGTTGGGCTCAGGCAAAGGAAAAGCATTTGCTCCCTGCACTCCAGTTTTACCTTTTTTTTTTTTTCTTTTCTTTGGCTCTGCAATCAGCCTGGAAGCTGCAAGCTGCAGAAATGCCACCTTCTTGTCCCCTGGTTGTAAACTGAATGTAAGGGAGCACTTAAAGTCAAACCCTTTGAACACACTGTGTGGTCCTGGGAGAGGCCTGGTGAGACCTGGGGCTCTGTGCCCCTGGGCTGCCCCCTCTGTTGTTCCTCCACTTTCCTTCCTTTTACCTCCCCAGGACTCTGCGTAGTTTTTTCTTCACCCCTGTCCTTGTAAAGTCTCTTCTCTCGCAGGGTGGGACGAGCCGGGAGTTAAAGGACAAGATGCCTTTTCCTTCTCCTTTCCTCTGCCGCTTTGCAGGAAGAA
Source organism: Strix uralensis (assembly GCF_047716275.1). NCBI lineage: Eukaryota > Metazoa > Chordata > Aves > Strigiformes > Strigidae > Strix > Strix uralensis. Next base: position 686,660 of record NC_134004.1, on the reverse strand, counting down.
GCTGTTAAGCAGAGATGGTTCTTGCTCTCTCTCTTCACATTCTGGGGGGTCGTTGGGCTGCGGTGTCATCCCAGGCACATGCGGTTGAGTCGGGCGGCCATGGAGCCTGGGAGGAGAGGACAGCCCAGGAGAAAAGGTCCCCGTGCAGCCCTCCACCTCGCTGGGGGCTCAGCACGGCTCCAGGCTCCTGGCAACTGGTGCCCATTGCCCAGCTGGGGCCGGTGCACGAACCCTCCTGCCATCGGCTTCTGCCAGCGCTGTGGGAGCCCTTTCGGGCATCCAACCAACCCACATGGCAACGGCAAGTTGTTGCTCCTTGCAAACGGGTGGGGAAAAGAAAATGTAAGCTTGCTCTGTAAGGATGAAAGTTGCACAGCCCCAAGTGGGGCTAAAATCAGACAGCTTTTACGGGATGGGGTTTTGGAAACTGTAGTTGGACTGTTGCCAGCGTGGCATGGGGACTGTCGGGGGGGGAGACTGGTTTAGCTCTTTAAAAAGGAGGGGAGGCAAAAACAAAAGGCTTGGAGGAAGGGAAAGGTGCCAAGCCTGGGTTTTCTTGCTGCTGTTCCTCTGTGATGCCCCTGTACGTCCCGTCCACGCTGCCTTCCCGTGCCTGGCCCTGAGCATGGGCCTGTGCTTGCTGCTCCAACGTGCCGTCTCCTCCTCCCCAGAGAGAAAATGTCCCAGTGGAGGAGAGCCCCGACCTCCCCATTGAAAATAAACTTTGATTCCCGTGGAGGTATAAGCATTAAGCCAGTGAACCGCAATGGGTGTGGAGCTGGGTGGCTGTGGTACCAGTCCTATTGCTGCCCTGCCCCTAAAATGCAATTATTTGCCTTCTAATACAGGACAAGTTTGGTTTTTTCCTTTTTATTTTCCTCTATGTGAGAGGAGAGAGCCGGGCTGGACTCCACGGCCTCCTGGCAGGGACCAGGACCAGGGGCTGGGGTTGTTTTCAGCACGTGCCTGGCATCTCTCCAGTTTAGAAAGAAAGAAAGAAACCCACCCTGGGAGGAAAATGGTGCCAGGTTTAATGAAGAGGGGCTGGGTCCCACTCCACGGGGCTCTGCGTCTCCCCTGGCCTCGGGGAGCTGCAAAATGTTGGCAGCTGCCTTGTCAGCAAACCAGGCTTCCCCAGCGTGCCCCAGCACAGCCGTCTTCTCCCTTTGAAGCTTTGTTTTGGCTATTTACAGGGCTAGCATTTTTAATTTGTTTATTTATTTAAAAAATTAAAGGCAAGCTGAAGTCTTGCTCAGTACCGTGCCTGCGGGCCATCTAAAAGGTATTTGTACCCCCTGGGGCTGGCGGGGAGACCCAGCGCTTGGCTGCCCCCTTCACCCACCAGAAACCCACGGCTGGCTCCTTATTTTGGGAGGATTTAGTATTTCCCTGTGCAGAGGAAAATTCTGTTGGGGGAAACCCCCAGTGCCTGGCGCTGCTTTAGGACTCAAACCCAAACTGTCCTTGCAGTGACCTGCGCTGCTTTAGTGGGCAGCAACCCCCCTTCCCAGCGATGCGGGATGGGTGCTGGGTGTTTTCCTCATCTTTGGTGCCTTAAAACAGCTCCCCCAGTCTCCCGTGGGCCCCTTCCAAAAGTGCATGGGAATCCCAAAGGGGTGTAAAAGGATAATAAATAAGGTGCTGGCCCATTTTTTTTTAATTATTATTTTATTTTCTCCCAGTGCGCTACATTTAGAAATATAGGAATTATTTTTGTTTTGGAGATGCTGAAATAAATATATTTTATTGTAAGAGATGATCTAGTTTGGAAATGCTCCATGTTGTAAATAAAACTGAGGGGAAAAAAAAAAAATCCGTTAAGCAAACCTGTGTTATTTATCACTTTGAATCTTTGTGTGAGTTTTTTTGGTTGGGTTTGTTGTTGGTTTTTTTTTTTTGTAAATTGATTTATTGTGGGTTCATTCTGTGGAACTCAAATAACATAAATTGGTGTCGTCACCTCGTGGGTCCTGACCGTGAAGTGTTGCTGTTGACTGACGGGTTCCACCCGCCACAGCCGTGACTGTCTGATTTCTCTCTTGTCACCATTGACCATAATTGGAAAATAAAACAATAAAAGTCTTTGTTTGTCTCGCTGTGCCACTCCGGTGTCTTTTGAAGGGTGGAGTCGGAGGCATTTTTGGAGCTTTTGAAGGGGGTTTTGGAGGTGCTGCTGTGGGGTCATTCATCTCCCTGGGGTCTGGGTCAGGAACTCCGCTCGGGGGAGAGGAGGTTTGGGGAAGAAAACGTGGTTTCAGGCAGAGGGCGGCATCCCGGACCCTCCCGGCTGCAGGTGCCCAGAGCTGGGGCTGTGTCCCGGGTGAAATGTCGCCAGCAGCCGCACGGCCGGCGCTGCCCTGTCACAGGGACCCCCGGCGGCGGGAGCGAAGGGCTGAGGGGGGACGGGCGCGGGACCGGGCTCCTCTGAGGGCAATGGCGCATCCCGACGGTTTTCCCGCCTGGGCCGGCAAGGCCGAGCAACCGACACCCGGGGCCGGGGGGTTCCCGCGGGGAGGGAGGGCCCTTGTGACAACCACCCCTCGCACGAGGGTCCTGCACAGCCACCCCCGTCCCCCGGGTCCCCGCACACCCGCCGCCATAACACGGCGGTCCCCGCTCGGCCCCGCCTGGCGGGAGGCGCCGTGCGCATGCGCGCACCGAGGCGGGACTACAACTCCCGGCGTGCCCCGCGCGGGCGGCCAGTGGAGCCGCGCGCTGATTGGCCGCGGCGAATATTTGAAAAGGGCGGGAACCGCCCCCAGGCGGTGGCCGCGGAGCAGCGTGAGGGTGAGTGCTGGGGGCTCTGAGGGGATCGGGGAGTGGGATTGGGGGGGCTGTGGGCACTGAGGGGATCGGGAAGTGGGGCTGGAGGGGCTGTGAACCTTGAGGGGATTGGGGGGGGGCTGTGGGCTCTGAGGGGATCGGGGAGTCGGGCCGGGGGGGGCCTGCGAACCTTGAGGGGATCGGGGAGTGGAGCTGGGGGGGCTGTGAGCCTTGCGTGGATTGGGGAGTGGGGCTGGGGGGGGCTGTGAGCCTTGAGGGGATCGGGGAGTGGGATTGGGGGGGCTGTGGCCTCTGAGGGGATCGGGGAGTGGAGCTGGGGGGGCTGTGAGCCTTGCGGGGATTGGGGAGTGGGGCTGGGGGGGGGCTGTGAGCCCTGAGGGGATCGGGGAGTGGGATTGGGGGCGCTGTGGTCTCTGAGGGAATCGGGGTGTGGGGCTGGGGGCCGCTGTGAGCCTTGAGGGGATTGGGGAGTCGGGTTGGGGGGGTGCTGTGAGCCTTGAGGTGATTGGGGAGTGTGGCTGGGGGGGCTGCGAACCTTGAGAGAATCGAGGTGTGGGGCTGGGGGGAGCTGTGAGCCTTGAGGGAATCGAGGTGTGGGGCTGGGGGGAGCTGTGAGCCTTGAGGGGATCGGGGAGTGGGCCCGGGGGGGGCTGTGAGCCCTGAGGGGATCGGGGAGTGGGCCCGGGGGGGGCTGTGAGCCTTGAGGGGATCGGGGAGGGGGGCTGGGGGGGGCTGTGAGCCCTGAGGGGAGTGGGGCTGGGGGGAGCTGTGAGCCTTGCGGGGGTTGGGGAGTGGGGCTGGGGGGGGCTGTGAGCCTTGAGGGGATCGAGGAATGGGGCTGGGGGGCGCTGTGAGCCTTGAGGGGATGGGGGAGTGGGGTTGGGGGCGCTGTGAGCCTTGAGGGGATGGGGGAGTGGGATTGGGGGGGCTGTGAGCCTTGAGGGGATCAGGGAGTGGGGCCGGGGGGGGCTGTGAGCCCTGAGGGGATCGGGAAGTGGGACTGGGGGGGCTGTGGCCTCTGAGGGGATCGGGGAGTGGGGCTGGGGGGGCTGTGAGCCTTGTGGGGATCGAGGAGTGGGATTGGGGGGGCTGTGGTCTCTGAGGGAATCGGGGTGTGGGGCTGGGGGCCACTGTGAGCCTTGAGGGGACTGGGGAGTCGGGTTGGGGGGGTGCTGTGAGCCTTGAGGTGATTGGGGAGTGGGGCTGGGGGGGGCTGTGAGCCCTGAGGGGATTGGGGAGTGGGGCGGGGGGGGGCTGCGAACCTTGAGGGAATCGAGGTGTGGGGCTGGGGGGAGCTGTGAGCCTTGAGGGAATCGGGGAGTGGGCCTGGGGGTTGCTGTGAGCCCTGAGGGGATCGGGGAGTGGGCCCGGGGGGGGGGCTGTGAGCCTTGAGGGGATCAGGGAGTGGGACTGGGGGGGGCTCTGGTCCCTCTCGGGGTTGGGGAGTGGATCTTCGGGTCCTGGGTGCACTGGGGAGTGGGGCTGGGGGTTCCCAGGGAGCTGGAGAATGGGGGGGGGGGCACGCTGTGAGCACTGAGGGGGAGCCTGGGGAGTGGCTCTGGGAGTTTCCTGTGAGCTGTGGGGGGGGGGTCTCACACCTTTCCCTTCCTGCCCCAGTCGCCAGCCTGGTGTCACACCTGAAGCTCCTCTGAGGAGCTGATTTTGCTGCTGCGATGCAGAGCTGGGAGGGCACAGAGGAGCTGCTGGCCGAGCTGGGGGTGAGCCGGGGACCGGGGGGGAGCTCTGCTGGGGGGGGGGAATCCCTCCCCCGGGGCGCCCTGACACCCTCCCCTCCCCAGGAACACCTCTCGTGCTCCCTGGAAGATGCCTCCGACAGCAGCCAGGCCTCCCGCCTGCGGAAGAGCCAGGTCTGTGACCAAGTCCTGCGGATTTGCATCGAGCAGATGGCCCAGCCCGGGGGCTGCCCGCCCCAGGTCACCAGCCTGGTGGCCGTAGCCGAGGCAGCATGCCAGGGCTACCTGAGAGCCGTGCCACAGCCTGCTCCCTTCTGTCTGGAGAAGATCCGCTACCACCTGCTGAGGACCACGGCCGGCCAGGGCAGCGGCGATGCCTGCTGGAGCAGCAGGTACCAGAGCTTGGGTTGAGCTCCCCTGCGACCCCTTCCCTCCCTGCCAGACCTCCCTGGGTGTAGCTGGGGCCCTGCAGCTGAAACTGCAGCTCGGTGACCTGGCCCAGGGCACCGGCCGTGCCCAGGCTGTCCCCCAGCGCTGCACAGGGCTCTGCCCAGGAGGCAGCTCTCCAGGGCTGGCAAGGGAGCATTGAGGGGGTTGGGACAGGGGGATGCTCCGGGATGTGCTGGGGAAGGCCGGGGGAGCTGTCCCCGGGCGCCCTGGGGAGGGGGGGGGGCAGGCAGTGGGGTGGGGATGGGGGATGTCCTGGGGGTATTGGGGTGGGGGCTGGGGGATGCACTGGGGACACTGGGGAGGGGGCCGGGGATGAGCCCAGCAGATGCTGGAGGAAGCAGCGAGGATGCACTGGGGGGGCACTGGGAGGGTCTGGGTGGTTCCTCCCCTGTGCACCTTGGAATGTCCCCTGGTCCCTGTCCCAGTGTGTCCCTGTGCTGTCATCGTTCCTGGGTGCTGGCCCTGCCTGGCCCCTGGCCCTGCAGCGGTGATGAGCTTCAGGCCACTGCTGGGGACCCTCCTGGTCACCCTCCCCCTGTGCTGGCTGCCACCAGGGACAGGGACATCTCCCCCATGCACAGGGGGGTGCAGGTCCACAGGCCACCCCCCTCAGGGGACACAGGCAGTCCCCAGCCCTGTCCCCGTGTGGCCGTGGGTCGCTTCTGCCACTGCCTGGCCAGGGGCCAGGAGGCCACAGCTCACACCAGGGGGGACCTGGCAGCCTGGGGACCCCCGGGAAGGGTGGCAGGGGTGGGGGATCACCCCCTCAGGGCCTGCAGCACCCCAGAGACCCTACAACAAGGTGTAGCATCAACTGTTTTATTACTGGTGCGGTGTCTGTGGGTGTGTCCCCATCATCCCCATCCTGCTCCCCCGGCCGGTCAGGGTCCTGCCTGCCCCTGGGGATGTAACATGGTTGTTTCCAACGTCTCATCCCAGGTATCAAATCCAGAAGGAGCTGGCCTGCAAGAAACATTTCACACAGCAACCCGTGAGGACAGGAACTGATGCCACCAAGCGCACCAGCACAAGGCACAGGGGGGCCGGGGAACCAAAGCTCAGCGTAAGCACGAGAGGTTGTGCTGGCTGATGAGTTTTGGGAGGCAAACCTGAGAGCTGCAGAGCAACAGCTCCAAGCAAAGGCTCCTGATGGTGCTTCCAGCCCCGAGCCCCCAGCAAGCGTTACCTCTTCCCCTTCGGCTTCATTCTTGGCACCGTCCAAGAACTTCCCTTCTGGCATAAGGTCATCCAGAAAGCTGAGCTCCCGCTTCGAGAAGCAGAAATCCATCACTTTCCGGACAAAAACGAGAGCCAAAACCTTCACGAGGAAGAGGGAAGATGCGGTGAGGCCAGAGATGAGGCTACATCTCCCTCCAGCGCTGCAAACATCCCGCTGCCAAGCGGCACTGGCTCTTACCATCATGGGGAAGATGATGGCGGCACGGGACACCTTGATGGCCCAGAGCAGGACGAGGCAGATCAGCTGGATCACGGTGAATAAATGCACCTTTCGCAAGGGGACGTGCCGCAGGTAGATGAAATCCGGCTGGTGTTTTGCCGGCATCCAAAACAGCTTCAGGCGGTCAAAGAACTGCAAAATAAAAGTGAGAAGTGGCCACCTTGGGACTGCGGGAAGTTTCTGGCCCTGTTGAGATGTGGGGGCAGTTTTCAGGACCTCGCGTGCCATGAGAAATCCTGGATCCCACTATGTTCCTCCTGGGAGCAGCACCCACTTCCCCTTCACTCCATCTATAAACCAGCTTCCCATGAGGGCTGCCCACCAAATTGCCATTATTCCACGCTGGTCTATTAACAGCCTTTTGTGGCCCACGGAATCCCCCCCAGCAAGGATTTCCACCAGTGGGAGAAACTGCCTTCCCTTTGCACTGAATTCCCCCATTTTCACGGAGGTGAAATACCAGGGAGCCGACACGCCGCACAAGAGTCCGTACCTGAATTCCTCTGAGCGACGACACACCCATGTAGAGAAAGACGCCATAAAGCACCGGCATTGGTATAAACTGAAAACAAAGAATGCAGTCATTTGGGGGTTTAAATTGCATTTTCAGTATTACCCCTCTCTTCTACAGGCACTGCCTAAAATTGCCTAAAGCTTTCCACTTTCCACAGGGTTAGAGGTGTGTCGGATTCTCCCCATCGGATCACAAAGATCATCAAGCCCGTGACCCTCTGCTCTCGTATCCCCAGAAACTTGGGTTGTTCTCCCGGAGCTGAGCACTCGGACTCTACTTTGAGGCTGTTCACGTGGGTGATGGACAGGACGGTCGCAGCCACAAACCAGGGCAGCCCCATCACGGAGCAGACCCCGAGCATCACGGCCACGATGAAAAGGTCCAGGTGGTACCCGCATCCTTTCTGCAGGGAGCAAAACAAGAGATACAGCATCCCGCGGCACAAGAGCCAGGACAACATCGCAAGTCAGGCTCAAACCCTACTTGAGCACAAGCCAACTGCTTGAAAGTTTAAAACAAGAATTGGAAACCACTAAGGATGTAGCCAGCCTCTGCGCAAGCACCTTGCAGCCAGATCTGGCAGGAGTTCAGACAAAGTGGGTTTGGAGAGACTGGTTTTTTCATTCATAAAGAAATTTCCGCCACTTGCAAGTACGATGTGACTCTGAGTTACCCCCAGCAGCGCATCAAAACAATTCCTTCCCCCAGCCGCTGCCGACATTTTAAAACAAAAACGCGCTTCTATATTGCTCTAAGATTTCTTTGGGGCTCCTAAAGATTGCTCATCTGAACTCCCCTGTCATCCTCTCCCTGCGTCATCATGAATTCAGGAGAGCATCCTGCCCCGCAGCCTGACGTTGTCCCAAAGCAAGGCCTTCACAAAGCATTTGGAATAGGAGCTTCTCCCATCCCTGCAGCCCAGAGTGGGCTGGGGGTGGGGTCATCTCTTGCAGCCCCTTACCTTCAGCGTGTGCTCCTTCCTGTTCACAATAACAGCAGTGATCTGCTGGTCCATGAAGATCAAGATGGTGCAGAGCAGAGCTGGGATGAGCGCAGCCAACACCGTCCACCAAGGGTTGGGTCCTATGGGGTTGATGAACCACCCACGGTCGTCTCTGGTAGGCTGCAACAAAGCTCACACCTCAGCATCATCTCCCAGCCCAGCCCCTTCGCTGGCTTTGATTTTCCCTCCCTGCCTGTGTCAGAGCATCTCCCAGCCCTGGCTTCACGTCACCCTCTCCCGGGGGGTTCAGCAGCGCCAGCGTCCTCTGCTGTGCAAGCACCTACAGATACTTCTGCTGTAGGTATCTAGTCTGGGGATGTCTTCTCATTTCCAGAAGGAAACGATGCGTTCGGGGGTGGAAGAAGAGATGGTCACACCACCAGCACCTCCTCCAGACTCAGCCCTGTCCTGCCCCGACATCCCCTTGGGGCATCCCCAAGAGCTGAAACCAGCTCCGTGCCAAACCCCCCCGTTACCTTGAACATATGGGGAACGTGGAGCTTCGGGGACGGGATCCCAACCATGAAGTCCATGAGCACCATGACGACGATGGTGAGGAAAACAGCAAAGTCACTTACTGTGGACCGTACCTGGGGCAAGAAACCAGAGCTGAGAGAGGCATCGCAAATGGGGCCCTAACACGAGGTGGAAGAGTTGGGGACATCAACAACGTGAGGGCTGGTTAACAAACCCCCCCCCTCTGCAGACATGCAGCCAAATCCCTTGGTCAGGTGCTGCTGCTGTGCTTGTCCCTGGGAGATCTGGCGTTTAATTGGGTGGAAAAGGGCTGTTTGGATTCAGACCTTTAAAAAACTAAATTAAGAAATAAGGAAACAGATGTCTGCCACTACAGCCACGCTCACTGCTAAAATGGGAATAAGGCACCGAGGCACCGCTTGTTCCTCATTTGAACCAACTTTCCCCTTGAGCATATGATGTACAGAAGCAGATCTCCTGCAGGTGACTCAGCTTCTCCAGAGCCTTGTAGATGAAGATGAGGCAGATGAGGGAGGCGAAGGCTTCATCGGTGAAGCGGGTGATGTAGCACACCAGAGAGCTGGTGTCAGTGGCCACCAGCACTATGCAGAAGAGGCCTCTGTGTGCTGCCTCCTCCAGGCATGGCCCTAAAAACACGGACTTGTAGGAGCTTTTTCTTCCCATACCCAAATAAAACAGCTCATAACATCACCTATATTGTACACAACGTGAGGCGGGAAGTATTTACTACAGGGAGAGAGAGATGAGGGTTTCAGACCAGAAAAACAAACCTCCTGCTTCCTTCCTGTTGTTCCTTTCTAAAAAAAACCAAAGAGGGATTTCCAAACTGGGTGAGGAAAAAAAAACCCAAACCCTGCACTTTTATCACAGCCAGTTTCGGTCTCCAAACGCGATACCTGCAGGACTCACTAGATGGCACTTGGCCACAAGACATGGCCACCAACAACCTCCAAAGGCCCTCAGCAGCCTGCAAGGGCAAAGCTTCATCTTCAGCCCTTCCAGGCTCCAGCTTCCCTTGGTGCAAGGGCACTTCCCACCAAACACACCGTTTTTCTCCTTGCAAAAGCCAAGGGCTGAGAGCTGACGCCCTCCTCGCCTGAAGTACCACCGCCGGCGCTGCACCAAGAGCAGCTGTGCCTTAAAAGCCGAAGGAGAACTACAGGGGCAAACAGAAAAAAGTCCTTTGGCTTCTCTTTTCCCCTTGCCACCGGGGCTGCGGAAGGGCATTGCCAGGATTACTGTGTTCAAAGCAAGAAAATCCCAGCCACTGGGTCTCACACTTGGGTCACAACTGCGACTGTGAAAGGGCCTCCTGGAAGCACTTGGTGGCACCGGTTAACTTGGTGGGCAAGAGGATAAAATGCTCCTGTCTGGAGATGAGTTTGCTGGTCCCCGAGTACTCATTTCAGACTGTGCACTAGATTCACAGACTTTAATCATTATATCTCCTTTAAAACAAAATAGGCCCCCAGGTGACTTGTGCGGGCAGAGATGATTACAGCTACAGCACAGACACAGCGCTGAGGTCAGAGAAACGACAGCCCATCTCTGCTCTACCCAGTCTGACTCAACCGGTGAATTTACACCTCCCTCATGCCCAGAACAGCTCCTGTAACCCCCAGAAGAAGGGAAATGGCAGATTCACCTGTTAAAGCTCTTCCCCTTCCTGTGAGCAATGGGACCAGTCACTGGACCAGAGACAGAGAGCCTGTCCCTGCTGCAGCCCCCAGCTCCTGAAGGTCATCTAAGGAGACCTGGGGGTCCAAATTTTGCCTCTTCTGAATCACAAGTACCGAGGGATTTCTGCCAGGCCGAGCAGCTCCCACCGCATCTCCTGGCTGTGCTGGGTCCATTGACCTAACTGGGAGGGACTGTTCAAAACCTGCCCCAGGGACCCAGAGATTCCCCAGCGGGCAGGGGCGGGGCTGTGCAAATGAGGGACCCCAACAGCTGCTGTCACCCCGCTGCCATCCCTCAGCCCTCACAGCACCGACTGCTGCAACACACCAACCCCTTGCGGGGTGACGCCCCTCCCTGCTCACCTCGAGGACACGAGCTCTGGGGACAGCATGGGCTGGAACCTGGATGTGGCGTCCTGGCTCCTAGAGGGTGAGATGTGCACGGTCATCTCTGCTGAGAGAGAAAAAAACGGCATTAGAAACCCTCCACCTGACACAACAAGAGCTTTAACTCAGTTAAACCAGACACAGATGCTTCTATGAACTTCTGACCGTAGGTTTTAAGAACAATACACACTTTACACTGCTATGATTAATTGGAAGAAATCACACTAGATAATCTGAATGGCACTTGAAAGAGGGTTTAATGTTTAAGCAAGCTGGGAGGGGATTTTGTCAGCCAGGAATCCATCAGCAAGCATGTGGATCTTCAAGGGAACCCCTTTTTGTAACATTGAATGGAGATTTTTAATTATAAAGCCATTCACTCCAAAAAGGAGGAGATTATTCACTGTATCTAGCACACAGCTATTCACACACATCCTATTTTTTAATTTTTCTTTTTAATTAAAAAAACCCCAAGTGCCACTGAACAGTATTCCAGATGGAAGGCAAGTGTGGGTAATCCTTCCAGAAATACTGGCAGCTCAAAGCAATTGTCCTCCTGCCTCACAGAGCATCCCCAAAGAAGACTGAGCTCCCCAACAGGTCTTGCCCGGCTGCAGTCCCTCCCCAGGAAGCCCAAAGACAAACATGATGCTGTGATGACACACAGGGACACCGTGGGACACGGGGGGGACATGGGGACGGCCTCACATGGGGACACTGGGAGAGCTGGGGGCTCCCGACGCATGTTGTGATGATGGGGATGAGCTGGTGGAGACTGGGGACATGGAGGGACACAGAGAAGGACACAGGGGGTTTACAGCAGCCCTGGGTGACCAGGACAGGCTGGTGACATCCCCCAGAGGAAGGGACACCACCCCCCAGACTCACATATTTCTCCAGGGAGAGGGTGGGGTTGTCCATCAGAGCCTTCACCATCCCCATGAGGTAGATGAGCAGCACCAGGTTGTTCTGCACTATGTTAACATGGACCTGGGGGAAAGGGGGGCACCAAAAAGTGTGTGTGGGTGTCACAAGGGCCACCCCACCTTTGGGACACACCTGTGTCACCCTACATGTTGGGGACACCCCTGGGACTCACCCCCTACCAGATGAAGGTGCTGAAACGTGGAAGCATCCGATAGAGACCGGGGTCAGCGGCGATGCTCTGGAGGAGAGCTTGATGGGGGGGGGGGGGACACATGGGGATGTCACCCCAAGGGACAAGGGGACACCCCAAGTGACGAGGCAGGGGGGTGGGGACATGGTGGGGGGGCAACAGGGATCCATAAATACGATATTGAAGGTGGGAGGAGAGCGAGAGGCCACCAACCCAAGAGGTCAGTGTTCAGTTGGGGACACCAGGATGTCCCCAAAAAAGGGGTTGGGGACCCCCTGAGATTTTGGGGACACGGGGGGGGACACTGATGGCGCGTTTGGCCTGGCAGGAGCCCACGCAGGCCTCGGGGATCTCCTTGTAGCAGAGCTGCTGCTCTACCCAGAGCTCGTGGGCTCGGGGCTTGGGGTTTGAGGCGCAGCGGGGTCCCCTCCAGCAAGGGCCCCTCCTTCTCCTGCCCTGCAGTACGGCTCGGCCAGCGGTGAGTGAGGCCGGCGGGGGGGAAGGCTGGGCCGGACAAGGGCCGGGGCAGAAGCTCTGGCTCCTGAGGGGGGTTTCTACAGCCGGGGCGAGGGCACAGCTGCTGCGGGGAGCGCCTGGGGCAGGGCAGGTGCTGCCCTCGGGGCTGGGCACAGGGGTGTCGGGGCTGCCAGCCACGGCCAGTGCCCGGGGGCTGTGGGGAGATGTCCCTGTCCCTGCAGCGCTCACCACCCTCCCCCTTACTGCCTCTCAGCTCCCTTGGCCCCTTTCCCACCCGGCCCCAGCCCTGGCATATTCTCCCCTGCTGCTCCAGCCACCACCTCCCTCCCACCCAGCCCCACTGAGCCCCTCTCCCCCTCCTCCTCCAGACCATGGTTGTGGGACTCACACGCATCCTGACCCTGCTGAGCATCGCGCAATACGCCCTGAGAGCTGGTGACCGGGAAGATGCGGCCACACAAGAGCTCCTGCGGCAGCGCAAGGAGCAGCAGGAGATGACCTGGCTGATGGAGAAGATGGAGCAGAGCAGCCAGGAGCGGCGCGGCCTCGCTCCGGAAGGCCTGCTCCTCGCTGCCTGCCAGCACTGGTGGTTCTGGGCCTCTGCCGACGCCCTGCTCGTGCTTTTTGGGCTCTACTGGCTGCCCAGGCAGAGCAGCGCTGACGGTGACAGCGGCAGCCAGTGGGGAAGCTCCAGCGGTGCCGAGGAGCAGAGAGAGGAGGATGAGGCCTGGGAGGGCAAAGCAGAGCCCAGTGACACCTTGGGTGGAGACAAGCCTCTGGATAAGGCAGGGACCTCTGCTGCACCTGCCAAGCCCTCCCCAAGAACCTTCTGACGGGGCCGCATCCAGCCTTGGGACAGGGCAGCGCCTACGAGTGCCCCCAGAACAACATCCCCAAGCGCCTCCTGCTCGCGCCCCTGAGACCACCCCTCGGGCACCCCACGCTCACAGTTGTGGTGCTCCTCCTGCTTGGAGGCGCAGGATCTACCCCAAGTAAATACCCAATAAATGAGCTTGTTTTAAGAAATCCTGTGTCTGTGAGCATCCGGGCAGCACTTTGTTGGGGAATGTCACCCCTTGGCTCCATCTCTGCTCTGTAACAAACAGATGAAGTTTGTTCTTGAACTTACGTTTGCAGTGGTTACACTTAGACATTTAGTGCCTCCTTCTCTTCTCTCTCTTCTGGTGGTCTCCACATCCCCTCCTCCCCACTTCCTTTCTCACGGTGCCAACCACCCCTGTCCTTGCTCCAAAGGCCGCCGCTGAAATCAGCTGTTCCATCCCTGGGTCTGGCTTTTTCTGGCTGCCGGGCATCTGGCTGAGATCAGCCCACCACAAGTGGTTCCCTTCTTTTCCTCAGGGAAAGAGCACAGAAGGCACAAACAAAAGTAATCGTATTAGTAGTGAGCAGAGTACCAGTAGGCAAGGATCTCTGAAATTCCGTGATGTGCTGAGAATCTAGAAAATGTCTCTTCATCCTCAAAAAGAGAATTAATGAGCTGTGTAGTGCTGGAGGGACAGGACAAAGCCTGCAGAAGCACCTTCCACTGCCTTGGGCTGCAGCAGGGGTGACAGCTCGGCACCCACAGGCTCTTCGTCCTCACACCCGGAGAGGCAGGTGATGGAGATGGCTTGTGCCAGCTTCAGCGATCTCTGCCTGGAGGGGACAGTCTGTGACGTGACCATCAGTATGGACGGCGTCGAGTCCGAGGCTCACAAGATTGTCCCCTGTAGCTGCAGCGACTATTTCAGGCCAGTGCTGGACGCAGGAGGTGATGGGGACAGACGGCATTTCCTGGCCTGGGTCACAGTGCCTGGGGGTATCTCCAGCGCTTCCCCCAGCACTAAGCTCTCACCCAGCAGCTCCCGTGGTCCTGGTCCCTCCCTGGGCACCAGAATTCATCCCAGCCCAGGACCTCCCAGCAGCTCTGAGGCAGTGCCTGACGAGCCCCGAGGCGGTGCCGGGCTCACCCGCCCTCGGGCTCCAGGTTTTCCTTCCCCACACGACGCCGTTACTCGCTGCTGCTCTTGCTGAAGTGAGGGGACCCCTTGCCCTGTCGCTCTCTGGCCGCAGCTGGACGTTGTGACTCCTTTTTCAGCCCCCAGCTCGTCAAACAGGCACTAACCCACTCCCCGGCCTCCAGCATGGCTACATTGCCCACGCTGGTGCCCAGGGAAGGCAGCTCAGGGGATCATGGGGTCCAGGCTTAACCCAGCAAAGCTGTTTTTTCCCCCATCGCTGCTTTGGTTTTTCAGGGCTTTGTTCAACGCCGAGAAGACAGTATATAAAATCCCCGGCACATCACCCGACACGATGAGGCTCATCATCGCCTACGCCTACACCGGGACAGCGCCGGTCACGGCCGACAGCATGGAAGCTTTGCTGATCGCAGCAGAGCGGTTCAATGACACGGGCATCGTCGGGCTGTGCTGCGAGTTCCTCCAATCCCAGCTCTGCTTGGAAAATTGCATCAGCATCTGGAGGCTCACGGGGTGTTACCGCTGCCCCGCCCTGCGAGACGCGGCTGACGTGTTCATCCTCTGTCACTTCGCGGAGATGACCCGGGGGTCCGCGGAGCTGCTCGACCTCTCCGTCCCCGGGATCAGGCTCCTCGTCGAGCAGGCCGAGCGCGGCAGGACACGAGCCGAGGCTGTCGAGAGGTGGGTCGCTCACGACCCGCCGAGCCGCCGGCAGTGCTGCACACCGCCACAGCGCCGCTCCCCAGTGCTGCCATAACGTGGCAGCGATCCCAGACAACGTCTTTTCTCCTGTTTTTCTCTACTTTGCTGAATTTCACCTCTTTGACCCACACTGGAACATGACATGATAAGTCCATATGGTGGTTTCTGTTGTGTGGGATTTTTTTCCCTTCTTTTAAATCAACTAGAACACACCCCATGAGAGGAATAATTGCTTGGAGGTTTGGTAGGTTGTTCTTGTGTATTTGTGCCATGACGAGCAGCACCTTCCACTAACAGGTTACAGCCCTTTCTCCACTGGTGCCTCTGGTAGCAACCACAGCAATCCTCACTGCACACAGCCTGAGCTTTCTCCTGAAAAGCCCGTGGGGTAACACAGGGAAAACACAACGATAACGGCTTGAACACTCCTCACTGGCCGAGAATCCGGTCGCAGTCTCAAGAGATGGTCTGTATTTCCTTTTCTCAGAGTGTTTACAAACCCCTGAATCTCCAGTGTCGCCGTCAGTCAAAGCCGGCGAGAGGCCCCACTGCCGGCCCTTGGAGAAAGCCAGAGCAGGGACCAAACCCAGCCCAGGTCAGCAGGGGAAGCCCAGGAGATCACAACAGACCCAGATGCCGAGTTACTAACAGACCTGGCAAACCCATCACTGCCCTGTCATAGAGTCATAGGGTGGTTTGGGCTGGAAGGGACCTCAAAGCCCATCCAGTCCCACCCCCTGCCCCGGGCAGGGCCACCTTCCACTAGCCCAGGTTGCCCAAAGCCCCGTCCAACCTGGCCTTGAACCCTTCCAGGGAGGGGGCAGCCACAGCTTCTCTGGGCAACCTGTGCCAGGGCCTCCCCACCCTCACAGGGAAGAATTTCTGCCTTAGATCTCATCTAAATCTCCCCTCTTTCAGTTTAAAACTGTCACCCCTCATCCTATCCCTACACTCCTGATAACGAGTCCCTCCCCCCTTTCCTGTAGCCCCTTTCAGCCCTGGGAGGCCGCTCTAAGGTCTCCCCGGAGCCTTCCCTTCTCCAGCTGAACCCCCCAACTCTCTCAGCCTGTCCTCACAGGGGGGTGCTCCAGCCCCCCCGAGCATCTTCGTGGCCTCCTCTGGCCCCACTTGAGCTGGGGTACCCCTTCTGGGGGCCCAGAGCTGGACCCAGCACTGCAGGGGGGTCTCCCCAGAGCAGAGCAGAGGGGGAGAATCCCTCCCCTTGCCCCTGCTGCCCACACTGCTCTGGGTGCAGCCCAGCACACGGGTGGCTTTCTGGGCTGCGAGTGCACATTGCTGGCTCACAGTCACTGTCCATGACAAGCTCGGTTTCTTACATGAAATGTGTCTTTAAGTCATTTAATCTTTCTATAGTCATTTCCCCATCTACAAAGGCACATAACAAACCTTACTGTCCTTTATAAAGTGCTTTGCCCTCTATGGATGAGAAGGACTGTATGAAAAAAGTCACATTTTTATCACTATTTTTCCTATTAACCTAAGATCAGCAAGACGATTTGTCAAATGATGTGTTTAATGACACATACTTATCAAAAGTAAGTAGTGCCGCTGGCAGAAAAGCCCCGTATACTGCTTGCTACAGTTGATCATACTGACAAAAACAAGGCTTGTTTAATACAGAAATGTTCCTGATAAATTCTGGAACTTCCCCACAGAGCAAAAGCTTTGTATAATCCCTTAAGGAGGAGCAGAAGAGCAACCCAGGACGGACACTACCCAATTTAAAGTTGATACGATTCAGGGCTCACCCATCACGAGCGTGAAAACACATCCGACACGTTTTCCCCGCAGGAGCTCCATGAGCACAGACAGCACCAACAACCTCTTCCACTGCTTTCAGCACGTGGAGAAAGAAACACCCAGATTTGGATAAATCCATCAGCAGCCCGGCTGTTCAGGAAAAGCCAGGCTGCCAAACTCACTGTCGAGAGAAGCAACGGGCTAAGGCAGTCAGAGGGTGAGCGTGGACGTTACAAACTGCTGCTATGAACCGCTCCGCTGTGAAATCCAGTCGATGTACAGCCTGTGACTGGGTTCATCATGCTGTGTTTGTGCCACATCGAAGAGAGGAGCTGAGAAGATGTAAAACCAAGGGAGGAGGTGTTGCTTTCACAGCTAAGCTGCTGAATTGGGGAAGATACATGGACCTTCGGTGCCCTTAATCTGTGAGCAGAGCAAATTTTTACACTTACTGAATCAAACCGTACACACCACACAGCTTTATACCTTGAGCTCAGTTTCTGACCGAGTCATGTTCACCACTAAGTGCAGCCAGATTTCTTTATCATCAGGCACAATGGACAGCACTTGCCATCTTCAAAGCACACACCGATGTGAAGGGATGTTGCCTGCAGGAAACGAGACCAGGGACACCCAGCACAGTGACTGCAACGCCAAAACAAGCAGTGACACGGGGTGGGAACAGCTGGCCAGGGAGCAGCCCTGCAGGAACAGGCCTGGGAGCTGCAGGGAATCAGGAGCTGGGTGTACACCGTGTCTCATTAAATGACAGCAAAGGTCCACGGGATGTCCGAGCCGGTGCAGAGCCTCCAAGGCACGAGCAGCCACCCCTCAGCTCTGCCCAGCACTGAGGAGGCCGCTGGGCACTCGGCTCCACAGGAGCGAGCTCACGGGCTGAATGACCAGCAATCTAGGAAGTACCATGGACACGTAGAAGTTTGGAGCCAACGGAGCCATCCAGCCTTTGGAGGAACTGGGCTCTGCATTTCTGCAGCAGAGGACCAAAGAGATGGAACACAGCACAAAGACAGCCAGAAAGCTGAGGAGCAGCAGCTCTGCTGAACGTCAGCCATGAGCAAGACGGGAAACAGCAGATTTCAACAGCAGCAGGGATGCTGCAGGTTAGAGCTCAGGGCAAACTTTCTGGTGTAAAGGCTGATGAGGCACTGGCAGAGGGTGCTTACAGGAGAGGTGGAGACTTTTGAGGATTTAACAACACCTTGCAAGAACACGAGCAGATCTGACCCTGCTTGAGGCCAGGAGGCCAGACGAGGGGACAGCCCACGGCCCCGTCCAAGCCCACGGAGCTGCGTGTGGCAGCCCTGAGCCTCCCCACGGGGCCCTGCAGAGACACTGCAGAAGGACAGAGCTCAGATTTTGCCAGCACGCTGGAAGAATGTTCTGTCCTTCATACAGTGATCTCTTTGCTGTCTTCCCAGTGGTTTCTCAAGGATGAGGGAATGGCCTGTTCATCACATCACGGGCCTCGTGCCTCCCTCTGCTGCGCAACCCAGAGAAAGGCACGGGTGTGCAGAAACCGTTTCCCGAGATCCTGCTGCTCTGAAACATTCCTGTGGGCTGACCTGGAGTACTGCCCTAGCATCCATACTGTTTATAAGACAGAACTTATAAAGAGATTCATTTCAGGTGGATGAGACAATTACTACTGAAGAAAAGCCCAACCTGATGGTGACTGAGGCAGCGATGTTTTGGGAGAGGCCCCTGCCGTGAGCTGGAGGCGTCTGGGGAAGGAACGAAGAGTATGGACAGAGTGACGCCCTGCAGCCTCTCCCCGCTGCTCCAGTGCCCGTGGACAGTCAGCAGCAGGCGGGGGCCACCACGGTGGGGCACAGGGTGGGGCAGGGAAAGGCACCAGGAGAAGGGGGAGAAAGCAGCACCTGGAGACAGGGTCAGGGAAACAGGAATTTATTTTCTTGGACTTGAATAAAGCCCTGCTGCAGCCCTGCTAGTGCTGCCGGCGGGGCGGCCTCTTGCAGGGCTGGGGAGAGTCCTGGGGGCCAGGGGCCCTCCTCTTCAGGGGACGCCTGGGCCTCCCGCTCGAGCAGTTCCTGCGCTGCCTGGGAGCAGAGGGACCTGCCGCCACCGCCTGCCCCGGCTCCTCCTGGGGCTGCTCCTGCTCTGCCGGGACGGGCGCAGATGGGGGGCGGCCGGGACCCCCACAGAGGGTGGCTTCCTCCTCCCTGTCAGATCTCTCAGGGCTGCTGGAGGAGGTCGCGTAGGTGTTGGCAGTCCCGCAGCGGGAGCTGCTGCAGCCAGAGTTGGTGGCGCTGGAGCTGCCCTCGGAGCTGTCGTCCTCCTCCCCCAGAGCCGGGGAGCACGGCAGGGTCCAGATGTCCTCGCTGCAGCTCTCGATGGCGTCGATGATGCCACGGACCAGAGGGGCTGCGTGTTCCCCGAGGACAGGCTGCAGCTCCCGGACCATGGCCTCCGCAGCCGGGCCGTGGACGCACAGGGCGTGCAGGATGTTGCCCTCTGCACGCTGTACCTGCCACCACTGGGACCCATAGATCGCCTCCAGCTCCCGGCGCAGCCAGAACAGCACGGGATCGAGGAAATATTCTTGCGTTTGGAAGAATCCTGCCCAGCCCTCGGGCAGGATGCCACCCACGGCCTCTGGCTCTGCAGCGTCCTGCTCATCTGGGGACAGTGTCCCCTGCGGAGAGGATGGAGGGGAAGCCACAGGGCGATGGGGGCTGTTTTCGGCCAGGCGGCTGGGAGCTGTGTCGGCCTGGCTGCTGGCTTCGGGCGATCCTTGGAGGAGCGTGATGGCACACTCTCGATAGCCATTGCCTCCCGGCACAGCGAACCGCACCGACTCTACCGGTCCCCTGCAGAGCGGGCACTCTGCCTTCACATCTGCCCACTGCAGGATGCAGCCCAGGCAGAACCGGTGGCAGCAGGGAATCACATAAGCGGCGTCATCTCGCTCATCGCGGCAGATGGGGCAGATCTGCTCTGACTCCATGGCCACGTTCACGTGCTGCAGCGGGGTGGGGAGTGCTGAGGATGAGGAGCTGCTCCCGCTCACTGGCGCCGGCGCCGCCAAAAGGTGTCCTGTGCTGCCAAAGTGAGAGTGGCCCCGGTCACTGGCTGTCCCAGAGAGGGGAGGGAGGGGAGGAAGAAATGCCCAGGCCCCTGGCGAAGGACACCCTCCCGGCTCCCCAAGTCCAATCACCTGCCCCAGGGCCGCCCCGGGGGGACGCTCCCCCACACAGCTCACCTCCGCTGCCGCGAGCGCGCCCGGCGGTGCCCGGCTGCCTGACCCAGGCAGGGCTGGGGAAACACAGGGGATGGCTCCGGGACGGGCACTGAGAGCTGCCGCCGGCAGCCCCCAGAGCACAACCCAGCACCCGGAGCAGCCTGGCTCGACCCTCCAGACCTCGCAGACACGCTCGGCAGGAGTCCAGGCAGGAGCCAGACTGGGCCGGGCGCAGGCAGAGCCTGCAGGGAGGGATGTGAGGTCACATTCCATTGCTTGCTGACGTCACAGCCCACTGCACAGTGACGTGACAGTGGGTTGCCTGCCAGTATTCTGGAAGAATACTTTTTTTAAAAAAATGGTGGATTTGAACAGGATTATTGGATTGGCCAAGTTATGCCAAGCTTTGAAAAACAGTTAAAGCCTGGCTTTAACACCCTGCTTTGTGCATTTCCAACCTCTGACCCGTGGATCACACCACCCACCTCCAGCTCGCAGAGGGAGAGATCCTGGTGCTCCTTTTTGTGATAACACTGGCTACGAAACCAGTGCTGGCACCTGTGAGATCTGAAACCTTGCCACGGTACCACATTCAATAAACAGATTAAAGTCTTTGTTTAACCAGGCAGCAACGCTTCGACTTACCATTTCCCCCACACCTCGAATTAACCCCCTCCAGAATTTGCTCTGCTTTCCTGCATTTTCTGCATTGGTCACGATTTGCTCCTGTCCCAGAGCAGGCAGAAACCCCCAGCAGAGACACAGTCCCGGTGCTGTGAGCTAACGGCATGCCAGCCGGGCCAGGAACGTTTGGATCACAGATTTCCCCGAACGGCCCGCGCCTCCGCTCCCTTTCTCCCCACGCGCTGCCCTCTGACCCACACTCGCTGCTGCCGCGTCTCCCACACGTGGCACTTGCCTCACCTCAGCCACCTACGGCCGATTCGGCTTTCCCGTGTGGGCCAAAACGCAGCGCGCAGAGTAATGAGGTGAAGGACAGCACGAGTGTGTGCACCTGGAGTCGTGTGCCACAGCAGCTCTGAGCTGATATGCCAGCAGATGTCACAGCCTCCCCTAACATTCTTGGTCATCCCCAGGATTTTCCTCCAACTTCTCCTTCCTTTAGCTTCCATTTCTTTGCTCTTAGAAAAACACTTTGTGCAGCACAACCAGAGCTCCTGACTAGTTTTTCCTTTATTCGACCTATATCACTCTACAGGAGATCAACCCTGACTTCTGAGCTCTCCTTACCTTCGTGAAGACCCACAGTAAGAACGTCGTTGTCTGAACAGGGAAAAGTGCTCCACAATGACACATCCTTTGCAATGCTGTGAAAGAGTTGGGTTCAGCCAGAGCATTTGTGAGCACCAAAGGACACTGCAGTATAGAAAATGTCCTTCTAGGTAATAAGGAAATAATAGAAGAGTTATTTCCTTACGGGGGAGCCGTGTTCCCCCATCTGGCTGTGCCTGCAGCACCCCCAGCTTACCCCAGCGATGTGCGCACCCACAGCTCCTTCAGCGCCCGGGAGCTGCAGCAAGAGAAGAAACAGCGTCAGGCCCCGCTGCCCCCCAGCCCCTGGGCAGAGGCAGGTGCCTGCACAGTGTGGAGCAGTTTGCTAACAACTGGCTACGTGAGAAAGGGCACAGCACCGCTGACAACGGCGACGTGATGGGAAAATACCGAAAAGTATCAAAGAAGAACAAAGAACAGAAGCAAGACTATGTAGAAGGCCTTGCAGAAATCATAAGGGGTGGGATTGGTATTTAACCTTAGCAACCAAGGTATCTAACCTTAGCAACCTATAGGGAGCTCGCTTTTGCAATATGTATGAACTGATTATTGTAGATATAAAAGAAGTGTGAGTACTAATAAAGTTGAGCCTTTGTGCATTAAATGATGGCTGGGCTCCCTCTGCGTTCTTTCAACAAATGGTGACCCCGACGTGATACGTGCCAAAGGACGTATAAGGCGCCACGAAGGATAAAGACCAGTGAAGGTGGTTCAGGTCCTTAAGCAGCGAGGACGGCGAAAGGCGACTGAAATAAGAGAAAAGGCCCGCGCCCTGGGTGTCATAAGAGGTGAACCCTGCTGATACGTGCTGCCGAGACCTGGAAAGGCTGCAACGGAAAAAATTCAGGTATGGACAGGCAAGCAGCATATGATTTATTTGCATCCTGGCTGACACAACGCCAGGTTGAGGGAATAGATGTAAAAAAGGATCTTCAGGGGCTTTTAGCTTATGGGGTAGAGCAAGGTTGTTTTATTAATCCACATGCAGTTCATGAGTTATCGGAATGGCGAAAATTTGGAGATAAATTATGGGAATTAACATTGAACGATGATAAGACAGCAAAAAGGTTGGGAAAGTTATGGAGGGTGGTTCATAATGAATTGCTAAGGTATCAGGCTGAAAAAAGAGCTGCACAGGGCGCAGTTGCGGCAAAAGAGAAAAACACCAGATATGGGGAGGAGGAAACTAGGTGGCCATTTCGGGCATCCAACCAACCCACATGGCAACGGCAAGTTGTTGCTCCTTGCAAACGGGTGGGGAAAAGAAAATGTAAGCTTGCTCTGTAAGGATGAAAGTTGCACAGCCCCAAGTGGGGCTAAAATCAGACAGCTTTTACGGGATGGGGTTTTGGAAACTGTAGTTGGACTGTTGCCAGCGTGGCATGGGGACTGTCGGGGGGGGAGACTGGTTTAGCTCTTTAAAAAGGAGGGGAGGCAGAAACAAAAGGCTTGGAGGAAGGGAAAGGTGCCAAGCCTGGGTTTTCTTGCTGCTGTTCCTCTGTGATGCCCCTGTACGTCCCGTCCACGCTGCCTTCCCGTGCCTGGCCCTGAGCATGGGCCTGTGCTTGCTGCTCCAACGTGCCGTCTCCTCCTCCCCAGAGAGAAAATGTCCCAGTGGAGGAGAGCCCCGACCTCCCCATTGAAAATAAACTTTGATTCCCGTGGAGGTATAAGCATTAAGCCAGTGAACCGCAATGGGTGTGGAGCTGGGTGGCTGTGGTACCAGTCCTATTGCTGCCCTGCCCCTAAAATGCAATTATTTGCCTTCTAATACAGGACAAGTTTGGTTTTTTCCTTTTTATTTTCCTCTATGTGAGAGGAGAGAGCCGGGCTGGACTCCACGGCCTCCTGGCAGGGACCAGGACCAGGGGCTGGGGTTGTTTTCAGCACGTGCCTGGCATCTCTCCAGTTTAGAAAGAAAGAAAGAAACCCACCCTGGGAGGAAAATGGTGCCAGGTTTAATGAAGAGGGGCTGGGTCCCACTCCACGGGGCTCTGCGTCTCCCCTGGCCTCGGGGAGCTGCAAAATGTTGGCAGCTGCCTTGTCAGCAAACCAGGCTTCCCCAGCGTGCCCCAGCACAGCCGTCTTCTCCCTTTGAAGCTTTGTTTTGGCTATTTACAGGGCTAGCATTTTTAATTTGTTTATTTATTTAAAAAATTAAAGGCAAGCTGAAGTCTTGCTCAGTACCGTGCCTGCGGGCCATCTAAAAGGTATTTGTACCCCCTGGGGCTGGCGGGGAGACCCAGCGCTTGGCTGCCCCCTTCACCCACCAGAAACCCACGGCTGGCTCCTTATTTTGGGAGGATTTAGTATTTCCCTGTGCAGAGGAAAATTCTGTTGGGGGAAACCCCCAGTGCCTGGCGCTGCTTTAGGACTCAAACCCAAACTGTCCTTGCAGTGACCTGCGCTGCTTTAGTGGGCAGCAACCCCCCTTCCCAGCGATGCGGGATGGGTGCTGGGTGTTTTCCTCATCTTTGGTGCCTTAAAACAGCTCCCCCAGTCTCCCGTGGGCCCCTTCCAAAAGTGCATGGGAATCCCAAAGGGGTGTAAAAGGATAATAAATAAGGTGCTGGCCCATTTTTTTTTAATTATTATTTTATTTTCTCCCAGTGCGCTACATTTAGAAATATAGGAATTATTTTTGTTTTGGAGATGCTGAAATAAATATATTTTATTGTAAGAGATGATCTAGTTTGGAAATGCTCCATGTTGTAAATAAAACTGAGGGGAAAAAAAAAAATCCGTTAAGCAAACCTGTGTTATTTATCACTTTGAATCTTTGTGTGAGTTTTTTTGGTTGGGTTTGTTGTTGTTTTTTTTTTTTTGTAAATTGATTTATTTTGGGTTCATTCTGTGGAACTCAAATAACATAAATTGGTGTCGTCACCTCGTGGGTCCTGACCGTGAAGTGTTGCTGTTGACTGACGGGTTCCACCCGCCACAGCCGTGACTGTCTGATTTCTCTCTTGTCACCATTGACCATAATTGGAAAATAAAACAATAAAAGTCTTTGTTTGTCTCGCTGTGCCGCTCCGGTGTCTTTTGAAGGGTGGAGTCGGAGGCATTTTTGGAGCTTTTGAAGGGGGTTTTGGAGGTGCTGCTGTGGGGTCATTCATCTCCCTGGGGTCTGGGTCAGGAACTCCGCTCGGGGGAGAGGAGGTTTGGGGAAGAAAACGTGGTTTCAGGCAGAGGGCGGCATCCCGGACCCTCCCGGCTGCAGGTGCCCAGAGCTGGGGCTGTGTCCCGGGTGAAATGTCGCCAGCAGCCGCACGGCCGGCGCTGCCCTGTCACAGGGACCCCCGGCGGCGGGAGCGAAGGGCTGAGGGGGGACGGGCGCGGGACCGGGCTCCTCTGAGGGCAATGGCGCATCCCGACGGTTTTCCCGCCTGGGCCGGCAAGGCCGAGCAACCGACACCCGGGGCCGGGGGGTTCCCGCGGGGAGGGAGGGCCCTTGTGACAACCACCCCTCGCACGAGGGTCCTGCACAGCCACCCCCGTCCCCCGGGTCCCCGCACACCCGCCGCCATAACACGGCGGTCCCCGCTCGGCCCCGCCTGGCGGGAGGCGCCGTGCGCATGCGCGCCCCGAGGCGGGACTACAACTCCCGGCGTGCCCCGCGCGGGCGGCCAGTGGAGCCGCGCGCTGATTGGCCGCGGCGAATATTTGAAAAGGGCGGGAACCGCCCCCAGGCGGTGGCCGCGGAGCAGCGTGAGGGTGAGTGCTGGGGGCTCTGAGGGGATCGGGGAGTGGGATTGGGGGGGCTGTGGGCACTGAGGGGATCGGGAAGTGGGGCTGGAGGGGCTGTGAACCTTGAGGGGATTGGGGGGGGGCTGTGGGCTCTGAGGGGATCGGGGAGTCGGGCCGGGGGGGGCCTGCGAACCTTGAGGGGATCGGGGAGTGGAGCTGGGGGGGCTGTGAGCCTTGCGTGGATTGGGGAGTGGGGCTGGGGGGGGCTGTGAGCCTTGAGGGGATCGGGGAGTGGGATTGGGGGGGCTGTGGCCTCTGAGGGGATCGGGGAGTGGAGCTGGGGGGGCTGTGAGCCTTGCGGGGATTGGGGAGTGGGGCTGGGGGGGGGGCTGTGAGCCCTGAGGGGATCGGGGAGTGGGATTGGGGGCGCTGTGGTCTCTGAGGGAATCGGGGTGTGGGGCTGGGGGCCGCTGTGAGCCTTGAGGGGATTGGGGAGTCGGGTTGGGGGGGTGCTGTGAGCCTTGAGGTGATTGGGGAGTGTGGCTGGGGGGGCTGCGAACCTTGAGAGAATCGAGGTGTGGGGCTGGGGGGAGCTGTGAGCCTTGAGGGAATCGAGGTGTGGGGCTGGGGGGAGCTGTGAGCCCTGAGGGGATCGGGGAGTGGGCCCGGGGGGGGCTGTGAGCCCTGAGGGGATCGGGGAGTGGGACTGGGGGGGGCTGTGAGCCCTGAGGGGATCGGGGAGTGGGCCCGGGGGGGGCTGTGAGCCCTGAGGGGATCGGGGAGTGGGACTGGGGGGGCTGTGGCCTCTGAGGGGATTGGGGAGTGGGGCTGGGGGGGGCTGTGAGCCTTGTGGGGATCGAGGAGTGGGATTGGGGGGGCTGTGGTCTCTGAGGGAATCGGGGTGTGGGGCTGGGGGCCACTGTGAGCCTTGAGGGGACTGGGGAGTCGGGTTGGGGGGGTGCTGTGAGCCTTGAGGTGATTGGGGAGTGGGGCTGGGGGGGGCTGTGAGCCCTGAGGGGATTGGGGAGTGGGGCGGGGGGGGGCTGCGAACCTTGAGGGAATCGAGGTGTGGGGCTGGGGGGAGCTGTGAGCCTTGAGGGAATCGGGGAGTGGGCCTGGGGGTTGCTGTGAGCCCTGAGGGGATCGGGGAGTGGGCCCGGGGGCGGGCTGTGAGCCTTGAGGGGATCAGGGAGTGGGACTGGGGGGGGCTCTGGTCCCTCTCGGGGTTGGGGAGTGGATCTTCGGGTCCTGGGTGCACTGGGGAGTGGGGCTGGGGGTTCCCAGGGAGCTGGAGAATGGGGGGGGGGGGGCACGCTGTGAGCACTGAGGGGGAGCCTGGGGAGTGGCTCTGGGAGTTTCCTGTGAGCTGTGGGGGGGGGGTCTCACACCTTTCCCTTCCTGCCCCAGTCGCCAGCCTGGTGTCACACCTGAAGCTCCTCTGAGGAGCTGATTTTGCTGCTGCGATGCAGAGCTGGGAGGGCACAGAGGAGCTGCTGGCCGAGCTGGGGGTGAGCCGGGGACCGGGGGGGAGCTCTGCTGGGGGGGGGGAATCCCTCCCCCGGGGCGCCCTGACACCCTCCCCTCCCCAGGAACGCCTCTCGTGCTCCCTGGAAGATGCCTCCGACAGCAGCCAGGCCTCCCGCCTGCGGAAGAGCCAGGTCTGTGACCAAGTCCTGCGGATTTGCATCGAGCAGATGGCCCAGCCCGGGGGCTGCCCGCCCCAGGTCACCAGCCTGGTGGCCGTAGCCGAGGCAGCATGCCAGGGCTACCTGAGAGCCGTGCCACAGCCTGCTCCCTTCTGTCTGGAGAAGATCCGCTACCACCTGCTGAGGACCACGGCCGGCCAGGGCAGCGGCGATGCCTGCTGGAGCAGCAGGTACCAGAGCTTGGGTTGAGCTCCCCTGCGACCCCTTCCCTCCCTGCCAGACCTCCCTGGGTGTAGCTGGGGCCCTGCAGCTGAAACTGCAGCTCGGTGACCTGGCCCAGGGCACCGGCCGTGCCCAGGCTGTCCCCCAGCGCTGCACAGGGCTCTGCCCAGGAGGCAGCTCTCCAGGGCTGGCAAGGGAGCATTGAGGGGGTTGGGACAGGGGGATGCTCCGGGATGTGCTGGGGAAGGCCGGGGGAGCTGTCCCCGGGCGCCCTGGGGAGGGGGGGGGGGCAGGCAGTGGGGTGGGGATGGGGGATGTCCTGGCGGTATTGGGGTGGGGGCTGGGGGATGCACTGGGGACACTGGGGAGGGGGCCGGGGATGAGCCCAGCAGATGCTGGAGGAAGCAGCGAGGATGCACTGGGGGGGCACTGGGAGGGTCTGGGTGGTTCCTCCCCTGTGCACCTTGGAATGTCCCCTGGTCCCTGTCCCAGTGTGTCCCTGTGCTGTCATCGTTCCTGGGTGCTGGCCCTGCCTGGCCCCTGGCCCTGCAGCGGTGATGAGCTTCAGGCCACTGCTGGGGACCCTCCTGGTCACCCTCCCCCTGTGCTGGCTGCCACCAGGGACAGGGACATCTCCCCCCATGCACAGGGGGGTGCAGGTCCACAGGCCACCCCCCTCAGGGGACACAGGCAGTCCCCAGCCCTGTCCCCGTGTGGCCGTGGGTCGCTTCTGCCACTGCCTGGCCAGGGGCCAGGAGGCCACAGCTCACACCAGGGGGGACCTGGCAGCCTGGGGACCCCCGGGAAGGGTGGCAGGGGTGGGGGATCACCCCCTCAGGGCCTGCAGCACCCCAGAGACCCTACAACAAGGTGTAGCATCAACTGTTTTATTACTGGTGCGGTGTCTGTGGGTGTGTCCCCATCATCCCCATCCTGCTCCCCCGGCCGGTCAGGGTCCTGCCTGCCCCTGGGGATGTAACATGGTTGTTTCCAACGTCTCATCCCAGGTATCAAATCCAGAAGGAGCTGGCCTGCAAGAAACATTTCACACAGCAACCCGTGAGGACAGGAACTGATGCCACCAAGCGCACCAGCACAAGGCACAGGGGGGCCGGGGAACCAAAGCTCAGCGTAAGCACGAGAGGTTGTGCTGGCTGATGAGTTTTGGGAGGCAAACCTGAGAGCTGCAGAGCAACAGCTCCAAGCAAAGGCTCCTGATGGTGCTTCCAGCCCCGAGCCCCCAGCAAGCGTTACCTCTTCCCCTTCGGCTTCATTCTTGGCACCGTCCAAGAACTTCCCTTCTGGCATAAGGTCATCCAGAAAGCTGAGCTCCCGCTTCGAGAAGCAGAAATCCATCACTTTCCGGACAAAAACGAGAGCCAAAACCTTCACGAGGAAGAGGGAAGATGCGGTGAGGCCAGAGATGAGGCTACATCTCCCTCCAGCGCTGCAAACATCCCGCTGCCAAGCGGCACTGGCTCTTACCATCATGGGGAAGATGATGGCGGCACGGGACACCTTGATGGCCCAGAGCAGGACGAGGCAGATCAGCTGGATCACGGTGAATAAATGCACCTTTCGCAAGGGGACGTGCCGCAGGTAGATGAAATCCGGCTGGTGTTTTGCCGGCATCCAAAACAGCTTCAGGCGGTCAAAGAACTGCAAAATAAAAGTGAGAAGTGGCCACCTTGGGACTGCGGGAAGTTTCTGGCCCTGTTGAGATGTGGGGGCAGTTTTCAGGACCTCGCGTGCCATGAGAAATCCTGGATCCCACTATGTTCCTCCTGGGAGCAGCACCCACTTCCCCTTCACTCCATCTATAAACCAGCTTCCCATGAGGGCTGCCCACCAAATTGCCATTATTCCACGCTGGTCTATTAACAGCCTTTTGTGGCCCACGGAATCCCCCCCAGCAAGGATTTCCACCAGTGGGAGAAACTGCCTTCCCTTTGCACTGAATTCCCCCATGTTCACGGAGGTGAAATACCAGGGAGCCGACACGCCGCACAAGAGTCCGTACCTGAATTCCTCTGAGCGACGACACACCCATGTAGAGAAAGACGCCATAAAGCACCGGCATTGGTATAAACTGAAAACAAAGAATGCAGTCATTTGGGGGTTTAAATTGCATTTTCAGTATTACCCCTCTCTTCTACAGGCACTGCCTAAAATTGCCTAAAGCTTTCCACTTTCCACAGGGTTAGAGGTGTGTCGGATTCTCCCCATCGGATCACAAAGATCATCAAGCCCGTGACCCTCTGCTCTCGTATCCCCAGAAACTTGGGTTGTTCTCCCGGAGCTGAGCACTCGGACTCTACTTTGAGGCTGTTCACGTGGGTGATGGACAGGACGGTCGCAGCCACAAACCAGGGCAGCCCCATCACGGAGCAGACCCCGAGCATCACGGCCACGATGAAAAGGTCCAGGTGGTACCCGCATCCTTTCTGCAGGGAGCAAAACAAGAGATACAGCATCCCGCGGCACAAGAGCCAGGACAACATCGCAAGTCAGGCTCAAACCCTACTTGAGCACAAGCCAACTGCTTGAAAGTTTAAAACAAGAATTGGAAACCACTAAGGATGTAGCCAGCCTCTGCGCAAGCACCTTGCAGCCAGATCTGGCAGGAGTTCAGACAAAGTGGGTTTGGAGAGACTGTTTTTTTCATTCATAAAGAAATTTCCGCCACTTGCAAGTACGATGTGACTCTGAGTTACCCCCGGCAGCGCATCAAAACAATTCCTTCCCCCAGCCGCTGCCGACATTTTAAAACAAAAACGCGCTTCTATATTGCTCTAAGATTTCTTTGGGGCTCCAAAAGATTGCTCATCTGAACTCCCCTGTCATTCTCTCCCTGCATCATCATGAATTCAGGAGAGCATCCTGCCCCGCAGCCTGACGTTGTCCCAAAGCAAGGCCTTCACAAAGCATTTGGAATAGGAGCTTCTCCCATCCCTGCAGCCCAGAGTGGGCTGGGGGTGGGGTCATCTCTTGCAGCCCCTTACCTTCAGCCTGTGCTCCTTCCTGTTCACAATAACAGCAGTGATCTGCTGGTCCATGAAGATCAAGATGGTGCAGAGCAGAGCTGGGATGAGCGCAGCCAACACCGTCCACCAAGGGTTGGGTCCTATGGGGTTGATGAACCACCCACGGTCGTCTCTGGTAGGCTGCAACAAAGCTCACACCTCAGCATCATCTCCCAGCCCAGCCCCTTCGCTGGCTTTGATTTTCCCTCCCTGCCTGTGTCAGAGCATCTCCCAGCCCTGGCTTCACGTCACCCTCTCCCGGGGGGTTCAGCAGCGCCAGCGTCCTCTGCTGTGCAAGCACCTACAGATACTTCTGCTGTAGGTATCTAGTCTGGGGATGTCTTCTCATTTCCAGAAGGAAACGATGCGTTCGGGGGTGGAAGAAGAGATGGTCACACCACCAGCACCTCCTCCAGACTCAGCCCTGTCCTGCCCCGACATCCCCTTGGGGCATCCCCAAGAGCTGAAACCAGCTCCGTGCCAAACCCCCCCGTTACCTTGAACATATGGGGAACGTGGAGCTTCGGGGACGGGATCCCAACCATGAAGTCCATGAGCACCATGACGACGATGGTGAGGAAAACAGCAAAGTCACTTACTGTGGACCGTACCTGGGGCAAGAAACCAGAGCTGAGAGAGGCATCGCAAACGGGGCCCTAACACGAGGTGGAAGAGTTGGGGACATCAACAACGTGAGGGCTGGTTAACAAACCCCCCCCCTCTGCAGACATGCAGCCAAATCCCTTGGTCAGGTGCTGCTGCTGTGCTTGTCCCTGGGAGATCTGGCGTTTAATTGGGTGGAAAAGGGCTGTTTGGATTCAGACCTTTAAAAAACTAAATTAAGAAATAAGGAAACAGATGTCTGCCACTACAGCCACGCTCACTGCTAAAATGGGAATAAGGCACCGAGGCACCGCTTGTTCCTCATTTGAACCAACTTTCCCCTTGAGCATATGATGTACAGAAGCAGATCTCCTGCAGGTGACTCAGCTTCTCCAGAGCCTTGTAGATGAAGATGAGGCAGATGAGGGAGGCGAAGGCTTCATCGGTGAAGCGGGTGATGTAGCACACCAGAGAGCTGGTGTCAGTGGCCACCAGCGCTATGCAGAAGAGGCCTCTGTGTGCTGCCTCCTCCAGGCATGGCCCTAAAAACACGGACTTGTAGGAGCTTTTTCTTCCCATACCCAAATAAAACAGCTCATAACATCACCTATATTGTACACAACGTGAGGCGGGAAGTATTTACTACAGGGAGAGAGAGATGAGGGTTTCAGACCAGAAAAACAAACCTCCTGCTTCCTTCCTGTTGTTCCTTTCTAAAAAAAACCAAAGAGGGATTTCCAAACTGGGTGAGGAAAAAAAAACCCAAACCCTGCACTTCTTATCACAGCCAGTTTCGGTCTCCAAACGCGATACCTGCAGGACTCACTAGATGGCACTTGGCCACAAGACATGGCCACCAACAACCTCCAAAGGCCCTCAGCAGCCTGCAAGAGCAAAGCTTCATCTTCAGCCCTTCCAGGCTCCAGCTTCCCTTGGTGCAAGGGCACTTCCCACCAAACACACCGTTTTTCTCCTTGCAAAAGCCAAGGGCTGAGAGCTGACGCCCTCCTCGCCTGAAGTACCACCGCCGGCGCTGCACCAAGAGCAGCTGTGCCTTAAAAGCCGAAGGAGAACTACAGGGGCAAACAGAAAAAAGTCCTTTGGCTTCTCTTTTCCCCTTGCCACCGGGGCTGCGGAAGGGCATTGCCAGGATTACTGTGTTCAAAGCAAGAAAATCCCAGCCACTGGGTCTCACACTTGGGTCACAACTGCGACTGTGAAAGGGCCTCCTGGAAGCACTTGGTGGCACCGGTTAACTTGGTGGGCAAGAGGATAAAATGCTCCTGTCTGGAGATGAGTTTGCTGGTCCCCGAGTACTCATTTCAGACTGTGCACTAGATTCACAGACTTTAATCATTATATCTCCTTTAAAACAAAATAGGCCCCCAGGTGACTTGTGCGGGCAGAGATGATTACAGCTACAGCACAGACACAGCGCTGAGGTCAGAGAAACGACAGCCCATCTCTGCTCTACCCAGTCTGACTCAACCGGTGAATTTACACCTCCCTCATGCCCAGAACAGCTCCTGTAACCCCCAGAAGAAGGGAAATGGCAGATTCACCTGTTAAAGCTCTTCCCCTTCCTGTGAGCAATGGGACCAGTCACTGGACCAGAGACAGAGAGCCTGTCCCTGCTGCAGCCCCCAGCTCCTGAAGGTCATCTAAGGAGACCTGGGGGTCCAAATTTTGCCTCTTCTGAATCACAAGTACCGAGGGATTTCTGCCAGGCCGAGCAGCTCCCACCGCATCTCCTGGCTGTGCTGGGTCCATTGACCTAACTGGGAGGGACTGTTCAAAACCTGCCCCAGGGACCCAGAGATTCCCCAGCGGGCAGGGGCGGGGCTGTGCAAATGAGGGACCCCAACAGCTGCTGTCACCCCGCTGCCATCCCTCAGCCCTCACAGCACCGACTGCTGCAACACACCAACCCCTTGCGGGGTGACGCCCCTCCCTGCTCACCTCGAGGACACGAGCTCTGGGGACAGCATGGGCTGGAACCTGGATGTGGCGTCCTGGCTCCTAGAGGGTGAGATGTGCACGGTCATCTCTGCTGAGAGAGAAAAAAACGGCATTAGAAACCCTCCACCTGACACAACAAGAGCTTTAACTCAGTTAAACCAGACACAGATGCTTCTATGAACTTCTGACCGTAGGTTTTAAGAACAATACACACTTTACACTGCTATGATTAATTGGAAGAAATCACACTAGATAATCTGAATGGCACTTGAAAGAGGGTTTAATGTTTAAGCAAGCTGGGAGGGGATTTTGTCAGCCAGGAATCCATCAGCAAGCATGTGGATCTTCAAGGGAACCCCTTTTTGTAACATTGAATGGAGATTTTTAATTATAAAGCCATTCACTCCAAAAAGGAGGAGATTATTCACTGTATCTAGCACACAGCTATTCACACACATCCTATTTTTTAATTTTTCTTTTTAATTAAAAAAACCCCAAGTGCCACTGAACAGTATTCCAGATGGAAGGCAAGTGTGGGTAATCCTTCCAGAAATACTGGCAGCTCAAAGCAATTGTCCTCCTGCCTCACAGAGCATCCCCAAAGAAGACTGAGCTCCCCAACAGGTCTTGCCCGGCTGCAGTCCCTCCCCAGGAAGCCCAAAGACAAACATGATGCTGTGATGACACACAGGGACACCGTGGGACACGGGGGGGACATGGGGACGGCCTCACATGGGGACACTGGGAGAGCTGGGGGCTCCCGACGCATGTTGTGATGATGGGGATGAGCTGGTGGAGACTGGGGACATGGAGGGACACAGAGAAGGACACAGGGGGTTTACAGCAGCCCTGGGTGACCAGGACAGGCTGGTGACATCCCCCAGAGGAAGGGACACCACCCCCCAGACTCACATATTTCTCCAGGGAGAGGGTGGGGTTGTCCATCAGAGCCTTCACCATCCCCATGAGGTAGATGAGCAGCACCAGGTTGTTCTGCACTATGTTAACATGGACCTGGGGGAAAGGGGGGCACCAAAAAGTGTGTGTGGGTGTCACAAGGGCCACCCCACCTTTGGGACACACCTGTGTCACCCTACATGTTGGGGACACCCCTGGGACTCACCCCCTACCAGATGAAGGTGCTGAAACGTGGAAGCATCCGATAGAGACCGGGGTCAGCGGCGATGCTCTGGAGGAGAGCTTGATGGGGGGGGGGGGGACACATGGGGATGTCACCCCAAGGGACAAGGGGACACCCCAAGTGACGAGGCAGGGGGGTGGGGACATGGTGGGGGGGCAACAGGGATCCATAAATACGATATTGAAGGTGGGAGGAGAGCGAGAGGCCACCAACCCAAGAGGTCAGTGTTCAGTTGGGGACACCAGGATGTCCCCAAAAAAGGGGTTGGGGACCCCCTGAGATTTTGGGGACACGGGGGGGGACACTGATGGCGCGTTTGGCCTGGCAGGAGCCCACGCAGGCCTCGGGGATCTCCTTGTAGCAGAGCTGCTGCTCTACCCAGAGCTCGTGGGCTCGGGGCTTGGGGTTTGAGGCGCAGCGGGGTCCCCTCCAGCAAGGGCCCCTCCTTCTCCTGCCCTGCAGTACGGCTCGGCCAGCGGTGAGTGAGGCCGGCGGGGGGGAAGGCTGGGCCGGACAAGGGCCGGGGCAGAAGCTCTGGCTCCTGAGGGGGGTTTCTACAGCCGGGGCGAGGGCACAGCTGCTGCGGGGAGCGCCTGGGGCAGGGCAGGTGCTGCCCTCGGGGCTGGGCACAGGGGTGTCGGGGCTGCCAGCCACGGCCAGTGCCCGGGGGCTGTGGGGAGATGTCCCTGTCCCTGCAGCGCTCACCACCCTCCCCCTTACTGCCTCTCAGCTCCCTTGGCCCCTTTCCCACCGGGCCCCAGCCCTGGCATATTCTCCCCTGCTGCTCCAGCCACCACCTCCCTCCCACCCAGCCCCACTGAGCCCCTCTCCCCCTCCTCCTCCAGACCATGGTTGTGGGACTCACACGCATCCTGACCCTGCTGAGCATCGCGCAATACGCCCTGAGAGCTGGTGACCGGGAAGATGCGGCCACACAAGAGCTCCTGCGGCAGCGCAAGGAGCAGCAGGAGATGACCTGGCTGATGGAGAAGATGGAGCAGAGCAGCCAGGAGCGGCGCGGCCTCGCTCCGGAAGGCCTGCTCCTCGCTGCCTGCCAGCACTGGTGGTTCTGGGCCTCTGCCGACGCCCTGCTCGTGCTTTTTGGGCTCTACTGGCTGCCCAGGCAGAGCAGCGCTGACGGTGACAGCGGCAGCCAGTGGGGAAGCTCCAGCGGTGCCGAGGAGCAGAGAGAGGAGGATGAGGCCTGGGAGGGCAAAGCAGAGCCCAGTGACACCTTGGGTGGAGACAAGCCTCTGGATAAGGCAGGGACCTCTGCTGCACCTGCCAAGCCCTCCCCAAGAACTTTCTGACGGGGCCGCATCCAGCCTTGGGACAGGGCAGCGCCTACGAGTGCCCCCAGAACAACATCCCCAAGTGCCTCCTGCTCGCGCCCCTGAGACCACCCCTCGGGCACCCCACGCTCACAGTTGTGGTGCTCCTCCTGCTTGGAGGCGCAGGATCTACCCCAAGTAAATACCGAATAAATGAGCTTGTTTTAAGAAATCCTGTGTCTGTGAGCATCCGGGCAGCACTTTGTTGGGGAATG
Organism: Strix uralensis; assembly: GCF_047716275.1. Taxonomy (NCBI): domain Eukaryota; kingdom Metazoa; phylum Chordata; class Aves; order Strigiformes; family Strigidae; genus Strix; species Strix uralensis. Next base: position 651,816 of record NC_134004.1, on the reverse strand, counting down.
TCACCCCTTGGCTCCATCTCTGCTCTGTAACAAACAGATGAAGTTTGTTCTTGAACTTACGTTTGCAGTGGTTACACTTAGACATTTAGTGCCTCCTTCTCTTCTCTCTCTTCTGGTGGTCTCCACATCCCCTCCTCCCCACTTCCTTTCTCACGGTGCCAACCACCCCTGTCCTTGCTCCAAAGGCCGCCGCTGAAATCAGCTGTTCCATCCCTGGGTCTGGCTTTTTCTGGCTGCCGGGCATCTGGCTGAGATCAGCCCACCACAAGTGGTTCCCTTCTTTTCCTCAGGGAAAGAGCACAGAAGGCACAAACAAAAGTAATCGTATTAGTAGTGAGCAGAGTACCAGTAGGCAAGGATCTCTGAAATTCCGTGATGTGCTGAGAATCTAGAAAATGTCTCTTCATCCTCAAAAAGAGAATTAATGAGCTGTGTAGTGCTGGAGGGACAGGACAAAGCCTGCAGAAGCACCTTCCACTGCCTCGGGCTGCAGCAGGGGTGACAGCTCGGCACCCACAGGCTCTTCGTCCTCACACCCGGAGAGGCAGGTGATGGAGATGGCTTGTGCCAGCTTCAGCGATCTCTGCCTGGAGGGGACAGTCTGTGACGTGACCATCAGTATGGACGGCGTCGAGTCCGAGGCTCACAAGATTGTCCCCTGTAGCTGCAGCGACTATTTCAGGCCAGTGCTGGACGCAGGAGGTGATGGGGACAGACGGCATTTCCTGGCCTGGGTCACAGTGCCTGGGGGTATCTCCAGCGCTTCCCCCAGCACTAAGCTCTCACCCAGCAGCTCCCGTGGTCCTGGTCCCTCCCTGGGCACCAGAATTCATCCCAGCCCAGGACCTCCCAGCAGCTCTGAGGCAGTGCCTGACGAGCCCCGAGGCGGTGCCGGGCTCACCCGCCCTCGGGCTCCAGGTTTTCCTTCCCCACACGACGCCGTTACTCGCTGCTGCTCTTGCTGAAGTGAGGGGACCCCTTGCCCTGTCGCTCTCTGGCCGCAGCTGGACGTTGTGACTCCTTTTTCAGCCCCCAGCTCGTCAAACAGGCACTAACCCACTCCCCGGCCTCCAGCATGGCTACATTGCCCACGCTGGTGCCCAGGGAAGGCAGCTCAGGGGATCATGGGGTCCAGGCTTAACCCAGCAAAGCTGTTTTTTCCCCCATCGCTGCTTTGGTTTTTCAGGGCTTTGTTCAACGCCGAGAAGACAGTATATAAAATCCCCGGCACATCACCCGACACGATGAGGCTCATCATCGCCTACGCCTACACCGGGACAGCGCCGGTCACGGCCGACAGCATGGAAGCTTTGCTGATCGCAGCAGAGCGGTTCAATGACACGGGCATCGTCGGGCTGTGCTGCGAGTTCCTCCAATCCCAGCTCTGCTTGGAAAATTGCATCAGCATCTGGAGGCTCACGGGGTGTTACCGCTGCCCCGCCCTGCGAGACGCGGCTGACGTGTTCATCCTCTGTCACTTCGCGGAGATGACCCGGGGGTCCGCGGAGCTGCTCGACCTCTCCGTCCCCGGGATCAGGCTCCTCGTCGAGCAGGCCGAGCGCGGCAGGACACGAGCCGAGGCTGTCGAGAGGTGGGTCGCTCACGACCCGCCGAGCCGCCGGCAGTGCTGCACACCGCCACAGCGCCGCTCCCCAGTGCTGCCATAACGTGGCAGCGATCCCAGACAACGTCTTTTCTCCTGTTTTTCTCTACTTTGCTGAATTTCACCTCTTTGACCCACACTGGAACATGACATGATAAGTCCATATGGTGGTTTCTGTTGTGTGGGATTTTTTTCCCTTCTTTTAAATCAACTAGAACACACCCCATGAGAGGAATAATTGCTTGGAGGTTTGGTAGGTTGTTCTTGTGTATTTGTGCCATGACGAGCAGCACCTTCCACTAACAGGTTACAGCCCTTTCTCCACTGGTGCCTCTGGTAGCAACCACAGCAATCCTCACTGCACACAGCCTGAGCTTTCTCCTGAAAAGCCCGTGGGGTAACACAGGGAAAACACAACGATAACGGCTTGAACACTCCTCACTGGCCGAGAATCCGGTCGCAGTCTCAAGAGATGGTCTGTATTTCCTTTTCTCAGAGTGTTTACAAACCCCTGAATCTCCAGTGTCGCCGTCAGTCAAAGCCGGCGAGAGGCCCCACTGCCGGCCCTTGGAGAAAGCCAGAGCAGGGACCAAACCCAGCCCAGGTCAGCAGGGGAAGCCCAGGAGATCACAACAGACCCAGATGCCGAGTTACTAACAGACCTGGCAAACCCATCACTGCCCTGTCATAGAGTCACAGGGTGGTTTGGGCTGGAAGGGACCTCAAAGCCCATCCAGTCCCACCCCCTGCCCCGGGCAGGGCCACCTTCCACTAGCCCAGGTTGCCCAAAGCCCCGTCCAACCTGGCCTTGAACCCTTCCAGGGAGGGGGCAGCCACAGCTTCTCTGGGCAACCTGTGCCAGGGCCTCCCCACCCTCACAGGGAAGAATTTCTGCCTTAGATCTCATCTAAATCTCCCCTCTTTCAGTTTAAAACTGTCACCCCTCATCCTATCCCTACACTCCTGATAACGAGTCCCTCCCCCCTTTCCTGTAGCCCCTTTCAGCCCTGGGAGGCCGCTCTAAGGTCTCCCCGGAGCCTTCCCTTCTCCAGCTGAACCCCCCAACTCTCTCAGCCTGTCCTCACAGGGGGGTGCTCCAGCCCCCCCGAGCATCTTCGTGGCCTCCTCTGGCCCCACTTGAGCTGGGGTACCCCTTCTGGGGGCCCAGAGCTGGACCCAGCACTGCAGGGGGGTCTCCCCAGAGCAGAGCAGAGGGGGAGAATCCCTCCCCTCGCCCCTGCTGCCCACACTGCTCTGGGTGCAGCCCAGCACACGGGTGGCTTTCTGGGCTGCGAGTGCACATTGCTGGCTCACAGTCACTGTCCATGACAAGCTCGGTTTCTTACATGAAATGTGTCTTTAAGTCATTTAATCTTTCTATAGTCATTTCCCCATCTACAAAGGCACATAACAAACCTTACTGTCCTTTATAAAGTGCTTTGCCCTCTATGGATGAGAAGGACTGTATGAAAAAAGTCACATTTTTATCACTATTTTTCCTATTAACCTAAGATCAGCAAGACGATTTGTCAAATGATGTGTTTAATGACACATACTTATCAAAAGTAAGTAGTGCCGCTGGCAGAAAAGCCCCGTATACTGCTTGCTACAGTTGATCATACTGACAAAAACAAGGCTTGTTTAATACAGAAATGTTCCTGATAAATTCTGGAACTTCCCCACAGAGCAAAAGCTTTGTATAATCCCTTAAGGAGGAGCAGAAGAGCAACCCAGGACGGACACTACCCAATTTAAAGTTGATACGATTCAGGGCTCACCCATCACGAGCGTGAAAACACATCCGACACGTTTTCCCCGCAGGAGCTCCATGAGCACAGACAGCACCAACAACCTCTTCCACTGCTTTCAGCACGTGGAGAAAGAAACACCCAGATTTGGATAAATCCATCAGCAGCCCGGCTGTTCAGGAAAAGCCAGGCTGCCAAACTCACTGTCAAGAGAAGCAACGGGCTAAGGCAGTCAGAGGGTGAGCGTGGACGTTACAAACTGCTGCTATGAACCGCTCCGCTGTGAAATCCAGTCGATGTACAGCCTGTGACTGGGTTCATCACGCTGTGTTTGTGCCACATCGAAGAGAGGAGCTGAGAAGATGTAAAACCAAGGGAGGAGGTGTTGCTTTCACAGCTAAGCTGCTGAATTGGGGAAGATACATGGACCTTCGGTGCCCTTAATCTGTGAGCAGAGCAAATTTTTACACTTACTGAATCAAACCGTACACACCACACAGCTTTATACCTTGAGCTCAGTTTCTGACCGAGTCATGTTCACCACTAAGTGCAGCCAGATTTCTTTATCATCAGGCACGATGGACAGCACTTGCCATCTTCAAAGCACACACCGATGTGAAGGGATGTTGCCTGCAGGAAACGAGACCAGGGACACCCAGCACAGTGACTGCAACGCCAAAACAAGCAGTGACACGGGGTGGGAACAGCTGGCCAGGGAGCAGCCCTGCAGGAACAGGCCTGGGAGCTGCAGGGAATCAGGAGCTGGGTGTACACCGTGTCTCATTAAATGACAGCAAAGGTCCACGGGATGTCCGAGCCGGTGCAGAGCCTCCAAGGCACGAGCAGCCACCCCTCAGCTCTGCCCAGCACTGAGGAGGCCGCTGGGCACTCGGCTCCACAGGAGCGAGCTCACGGGCTGAATGACCAGCAATCTAGGAAGTACCATGGACATGTAGAAGTTTGGAGCCAACGGAGCCATCCAGCCTTTGGAGGAACTGGGCTCTGCATTTCTGCAGCAGAGGACCAAAGAGATGGAACACAGCACAAAGACAGCCAGAAAGCTGAGGAGCAGCAGCTCTGCTGAACGTCGGCCGTGAGCGAGACGGGAAACAGCAGATTTCAACAGCAGCAGGGATGCTGCAGGTTAGAGCTCAGGGCAAACTTTCTGGTGTAAAGGCTGATGAAGCACTGGCAGAGGGTGCTTACAGGAGAGGTGGAGACTTTTGAGGATTTAACAACACCTTGCAAGAACACGAGCAGATCTGACCCTGCTTGAGGCCAGGAGGCCAGACGAGGGGACAGCCCACGGCCCCGTCCAAGCCCACGGAGCTGCGTGTGGCAGCCCTGAGCCTCCCCACGGGGCCCTGCAGAGACACTGCAGAAGGACAGAGCTCAGATTTTGCCAGCACGCTGGAAGAATGTTCTGTCCTTCATACAGTGATCTCTTTGCTGTCTTCCCAGTGGTTTCTCAAGGATGAGGGAAGGGCCTGTTCATCACATCACGGGCCTCGTGCCTCCCTCTGCTGCGCAACCCAGAGAAAGGCACGGGTGTGCAGAAACCGTTTCCCGAGATCCTGCTGCTCTGAAACATTCCTGTGGGCTGACCTGGAGTACTGCCCTAGCATCCATACTGTTTATAAGACAGAACTTATAAAGAGATTCATTTCAGGTGGATGAGACAATTACTACTGAAGAAAAGCCCAACCTGATGGTGACTGAGGCAGCGATGTTTTGGGAGAGGCCCCTGCCGTGAGCTGGAGGCGTCTGGGGAAGGAACGAAGGGTATGGACAGAGTGACGCCCTGCAGCCTCTCCCCGCTGCTCCAGTGCCCGTGGGCAGTCAGCAGCAGGCGGGGGCCACCACGGTGGGGCACAGGGTGGGGCAGGGAAAGGCACCAGGAGAAGGGGGAGAAAGCAGCACCTGGAGACAGGGTCAGGGAAACAGGAATTTATTTTCTTGGACTTGAATAAAGCCCTGCTGCAGCCCTGCTAGTGCTGCCGGCGGGGCGGCCTCTTGCAGGGCTGGGGAGAGTCCTGGGGGCCAGGGGCCCTCCTCTTCAGGGGACGCCTGGGCCTCCCGCTCGAGCAGTTCCTGCGCTGCCTGGGAGCAGAGGGACCTGCCGCCACCGCCTGCCCCGGCTCCTCCTGGGGCTGCTCCTGCTCTGCCGGGACGGGCGCAGATGGGGGGCGGCCAGGACCCCCACAGAGGGTGGCTTCCTCCTCCCTGTCAGATCTCTCAGGGCTGCTGGAGGAGGTCGCGTAGGTGTTGGCAGTCCCGCAGCGGGAGCTGCTGCAGCCAGAGTTGGTGGCGCTGGAGCTGCCCTCGGAGCTGTCGTCCTCCTCCCCCAGAGCCGGGGAGCACGGCAGGGTCCAGATGTCCTCGCTGCAGCTCTCGATGGCGTCGATGATGCCACGGACCAGAGGGGCTGCGTGTTCCCCGAGGACAGGCTGCAGCTCCCGGACCATGGCCTCCGCAGCCGGGCCGTGGACGCACAGGGCGTGCAGGATGTTGCCCTCTGCACGCTGTACCTGCCACCACTGGGACCCATAGATCGCCTCCAGCTCCCGGCGCAGCCAGAACAGCACGGGATCGAGGAAATATTCTTGTGTTTGGAAGAATCCTGCCCAGCCCTCGGGCAGGATGCCACCCACGGCCTCTGGCTCTGCAGCGTCCTGCTCATCTGGGGACAGTGTCCCCTGCGGAGAGGATGGAGGGGAAGCCACAGGGCGATGGGGGCTGTTTTCGGCCAGGCGGCTGGGAGCTGTGTCGGCCTGGCTGCTGGCTTCGGGCGATCCTTGGAGGAGCGTGATGGCACACTCTCGATAGCCATTGCCTCCCGGCACAGCGAACCGCACCGACTCTACCGGTCCCCTGCAGAGCGGGCACTCTGCCTTCACATCTGCCCACTGCAGGATGCAGCCCAGGCAGAACCGGTGGCAGCAGGGAATCACATAAGCGGCGTCATCTCGCTCATCGCGGCAGATGGGGCAGATCTGCTCTGACTCCATGGCCACGTTCACGTGCTGCAGCGGGGTGGGGAGTGCTGAGGACGAGGAGCTGCTCCCGCTCACTGGTGCCGGCGCCGCCAAAAGGTGTCCTGTGCTGCCAAAGTGAGAGTGGCCCCGGTCACTGGCTGTCCCAGCGAGGGGAGGGAGGGGAGGAAGAAATGCCCAGGCCCCTGGCGAAGGACACCCTCCCGGCTCCCCAAGTCCAATCACCTGCCCCAGGGCCGCCCCGGGGGGACGCTCCCCCACACAGCTCACCTCCGCTGCCGCGAGCGCGCCCGGCGGTGCCCGGCTGCCTGACCCAGGCAGGGCTGGGGAAACACAGGGGATGGCTCCGGGACGGGCACTGAGAGCTGCCGCCGGCAGCCCCCAGAGCACAACCCAGCACCCGGAGCAGCCTGGCTCGACCCTCCAGACCTCGCAGACACGCTCGGCAGGAGTCCAGGCAGGAGCCAGACTGGGCCGGGCGCAGGCAGAGCCTGCAGGGAGGGATGTGAGGTCACATTCCATTGCTTGCTGACGTCACAGCCCACTGCACAGTGACGTGACAGTGGGTTGCCTGCCAGTATTCTGGAAGAATACTTTTTTTAAAAAAATGGTGGATTTGAACAGGATTATTGGATTGGCCAAGTTATGCCAAGCTTTGAAAAACAGTTAAAGCCTGGCTTTAACACCCTGCTTTGTGCATTTCCAACCTCTGACCTGTGGATCACACCACCCACCTCCAGCTCGCAGAGGGAGAGATCCTGGTGCTCCTTTTTGTGATAACACTGGCTACGAAACCAGTGCTGGCACCTGTGAGATCTGAAACCTTGCCACGGTACCACATTCAATAAACAGATTAAAGTCTTTGTTTAACCAGGCAGCAACGCTTCGACTTACCATTTCCCCCACACCTCGAATTAACCCCCTCCAGAATTTGCTCTGCTTTCCTGCATTTTCTGCATTGGTCACGATTTGCTCCTGTCCCAGAGCAGGCAGAAACCCCCAGCAGAGACACAGTCCCAGTGCTGTGAGCTAACGGCATGCCAGCCGGGCCAGGAACGTTTGGATCACAGATTTCCCCGAACGGCCCGCGCCTCCGCTCCCTTTCTCCCCACGCGCTGCCCTCTGACCCACACTCGCTGCTGCCGCGTCTCCCACACGTGGCACTTGCCTCACCTCAGCCACCTACGGCCGATTCGGCTTTCCCGTGTGGGCCAAAACGCAGCGCGCAGAGTAATGAGGTGAAGGACAGCACGAGTGTGTGCACCTGGAGTCGTGTGCCACAGCAGCTCTGAGCTGATATGCCAGCAGATGTCACAGCCTCCCCTAACATTCTTGGTCATCCCCAGGATTTTCCTCCAACTTCTCCTTCCTTTAGCTTCCATTTCTTTGCTCTTAGAAAAACACTTTGTGCAGCACAACCAGAGCTCCTGACTAGTTTTTCCTTTATTCGACCTATATCACTCTACAGGAGATCAACCCTGACTTCTGAGCTCTCCTTACCTTCGTGAAGACCCACAGTAAGAACGTCGTTGTCTGAACAGGGAAAAGTGCTCCACAATGACACATCCTTTGCAATGCTGTGAAAGAGTTGGGTTCAGCCAGAGCATTTGTGAGCACCAAAGGACACTGCAGTATAGAAAATGTCCTTCTAGGTAATAAGGAAAGAGTTATTTCCTTACGGGGGAGCCGTGTTCCCCCATCTGGCTGTGCCTGCAGCACCCCCAGCTTACCCCAGCGATGTGCGCACCCACAGCTCCTTCAGCGCCCGGGAGCTGCAGCAAGAGAAGAAACAGCGTCAGGCCCCGCTGCCCCCCAGCCCCTGGGCAGAGGCAGGTGCCTGCACAGTGTGGAGCAGTTTGCTAACAACTGGCTACGTGAGAAAGGGCACAGCACCGCTGACAACGGCGACGTGATGGGAAAATACCGAAAAGTATCAAAGAAGAACAAAGAACAGAAGCAAGACTATGTAGAAGGCCTTGCAGAAATCATAAGGGGTGGGATTGGTATTTAACCTTAGCAACCAAGGTATCTAACCTTAGCAACCTATAGGGAGCTCGCTTTTGCAATATGTATGAACTGATTATTGTAGATATAAAAGAAGTGTGAGTACTAATAAAGTTGAGCCTTTGTGCATTAAATGATGGCTGGGCTCCCTCTGCGTTCTTTCAACAAATGGTGACCCCGACGTGATACGTGCCAAAGGACGTATAAGGCGCCACGAAGGATAAAGACCAGTGAAGGTGGTTCAGGTCCTTAAGCAGCGAGGACGGCGAAAGGCGACTGAAATAAGAGAAAAGGCCCGCGCCCTGGGTGTCATAAGAGGTGAACCCTGCTGATACGTGCTGCCGAGACCTGGAAAGGCTGCAACGGAAAAAATTCAGGTATGGACAGGCAAGCAGCATATGATTTATTTGCATCCTGGCTGACACAACGCCGGGTTGAGGGAATAGATGTAAAAAAGGATCTTCAGGGGCTTTTAGCTTATGGGGTAGAGCAAGGTTGTTTTATTAATCCACATGCAGTTCATGAGTTATCGGAATGGCGAAAATTTGGAGATAAATTATGGGAATTAACATTGAACGATGATAAGACAGCAAAAAGGTTGGGAAAGTTATGGAGGGTGGTTCATAATGAATTGCTAAGGTATCAGGCTGAAAAAAGAGCTGCACAGGGCGCAGTTGCGGCAAAAGAGAAAAACACCAGATATGGGGAGGAGGAAACTAGGTGGCCATTTCGGGCATCCAACCAACCCACATGGCAACGGCAAGTTGTTGCTCCTTGCAAACGGGTGGGGAAAAGAAAATGTAAGCTTGCTCTGTAAGGATGAAAGTTGCACAGCCCCAAGTGGGGCTAAAATCAGACAGCTTTTACGGGATGGGGTTTTGGAAACTGTAGTTGGACTGTTGCCAGCGTGGCATGGGGACTGTCGGGGGGGGAGACTGGTTTAGCTCTTTAAAAAGGAGGGGAGGCAGAAACAAAAGGCTTGGAGGAAGGGAAAGGTGCCAAGCCTGGGTTTTCTTGCTGCTGTTCCTCTGTGATGCCCCTGTACGTCCCGTCCACGCTGCCTTCCCGTGCCTGGCCCTGAGCATGGGCCTGTGCTTGCTGCTCCAACGTGCCGTCTCCTCCTCCCCAGAGAGAAAATGTCCCAGTGGAGGAGAGCCCCGACCTCCCCATTGGAAATAAACTTTGATTCCCGTGGAGGTATAAGCATTAAGCCAGTGAACCGCAATGGGTGTGGAGCTGGGTGGCTGTGGTACCAGTCCTATTGCTGCCCTGCCCCTAAAATGCAATTATTTGCCTTCTAATACAGGACAAGTTTGGTTTTTTCCTTTTTATTTTCCTCTATGTGAGAGGAGAGAGCCGGGCTGGACTCCACGGCCTCCTGGCAGGGACCAGGACCAGGGGCTGGGGTTGTTTTCAGCACGTGCCTGGCATCTCTCCAGTTTAGAAAGAAAGAAAGAAACCCACCCTGGGAGGAAAATGGTGCCAGGTTTAATGAAGAGGGGCTGGGTCCCACTCCACGGGGCTCTGCGTCTCCCCTGGCCTCGGGGAGCTGCAAAATGTTGGCAGCTGCCTTGTCAGCAAACCAGGCTTCCCCAGCGTGCCCCAGCACAGCCGTCTTCTCCCTTTGAAGCTTTGTTTTGGCTATTTACAGGGCTAGCATTTTTAATTTGTTTATTTATTTAAAAAATTAAAGGCAAGCTGAAGTCTTGCTCAGTACCGTGCCTGCGGGCCATCTAAAAGGTATTTGTACCCCCTGGGGCTGGCGGGGAGACCCAGCGCTTGGCTGCCCCCTTCACCCACCAGAAACCCACGGCTGGCTCCTTATTTTGGGAGGATTTAGTATTTCCCTGTGCAGAGGAAAATTCTGTTGGGGGAAACCCCCAGTGCCTGGCGCTGCTTTAGGACTCAAACCCAAACTGTCCTTGCAGTGACCTGCGCTGCTTTAGTGGGCAGCAACCCCCCTTCCCAGCGATGCGGGATGGGTGCTGGGTGTTTTCCTCATCTTTGGTGCCTTAAAACAGCTCCCCCAGTCTCCCGTGGGCCCCTTCCCAAAGTGCATGGGAATCCCAAAGGGGTGTAAAAGGATAATAAATAAGGTGCTGGCCCATTTTTTTTTAATTATTATTTTATTTTCTCCCAGTGCGCTACATTTAGAAATATAGGAATTATTTTTGTTTTGGAGATGCTGAAATAAATATATTTTATTGTAAGAGATGATCTAGTTTGGAAATGCTCCATGTTGTAAATAAAACTGAGGGGAAAAAAAAAAATCCGTTAAGCAAACCTGTGTTATTTATCACTTTGAATCTTTGTGTGAGTTTTTTTGGTTGGGTTTGTTGTTGGTTTTTTTTTTTTGTAAATTGATTTATTTTGGGTTCATTCTGTGGAACTCAAATAACATAAATTGGTGTCGTCACCTCGTGGGTCCTGACCGTGAAGTGTTGCTGTTGACTGACGGGTTCCACCCGCCACAGCCGTGACTGTCTGATTTCTCTCTTGTCACCATTGACCATAATTGGAAAATAAAACAATAAAAGTCTTTGTTTGTCTCGCTGTGCCGCTCCGGTGTCTTTTGAAGGGTGGAGTCGGAGGCATTTTTGGAGCTTTTGAAGGGGGTTTTGGAGGTGCTGCTGTGGGGTCATTCATCTCCCTGGGGTCTGGGTCAGGAACTCCGCTCGGGGGAGAGGAGGTTTGGGGAAGAAAACGTGGTTTCAGGCAGAGGGCGGCATCCCGGACCCTCCCGGCTGCAGGTGCCCAGAGCTGGGGCTGTGTCCCGGGTGAAATGTCGCCAGCAGCCGCACGGCCGGCGCTGCCCTGTCACAGGGACCCCCGGCGGCGGGAGCGAAGGGCTGAGGGGGGACGGGCGCGGGACCGGGCTCCTCTGAGGGCAATGGCGCATCCCGACGGTTTTCCCGCCTGGGCCGGCAAGGCCGAGCAACCGACACCCGGGGCCGGGGGGTTCCCGCGGGGAGGGAGGGCCCTTGTGACAACCACCCCTCGCACGAGGGTCCTGCACAGCCACCCCCGTCCCCCGGGTCCCCGCACACCCGCCGCCATAACACGGCGGTCCCCGCTCGGCCCCGCCTGGCGGGAGGCGCCGTGCGCATGCGCGCCCCGAGGCGGGACTACAACTCCCGGCGTGCCCCGCGCGGGCGGCCAGTGGAGCCGCGCGCTGATTGGCCGCGGCGAATATTTGAAAAGGGCGGGAACCGCCCCCAGGCGGTGGCCGCGGAGCAGCGTGAGGGTGAGTGCTGGGGGCTGTGGGCTCTGAGGGGATCGGGGAGTGGGATTGGGGGGGCTGTGGGCACTGAGGGGATCGGGAAGTGGGGCTGGAGGGGCTGTGAACCTTGAGGGGATTGGGGGGGGGCTGTGGGCTCTGAGGGGATCGGGGAGTCGGGCCGGGGGGGGCCTGCGAACCTTGAGGGGATCGGGGAGTGGAGCTGGGGGGGCTGTGAGCCTTGCGTGGATTGGGGAGTGGGGCTGGGGGGGGCTGTGAGCCTTGAGGGGATCGGGGAGTGGGATTGGGGGGGCTGTGGCCTCTGAGGGGATCGGGGAGTGGAGCTGGGGGGGCTGTGAGCCTTGCGGGGATTGGGGAGTGGGGCTGGGGGGGGGCTGTGAGCCCTGAGGGGATCGGGGAGTGGGATTGGGGGCGCTGTGGTCTCTGAGGGAATCGGGGTGTGGGGCTGGGGGCCGCTGTGAGCCTTGAGGGGATTGGGGAGTCGGGTTGGGGGGGTGCTGTGAGCCTTGAGGTGATTGGGGAGTGTGGCTGGGGGGGCTGCGAACCTTGAGAGAATCGAGGTGTGGGGCTGGGGGGAGCTGTGAGCCTTGAGGGAATCGAGGTGTGGGGCTGGGGGGAGCTGTGAGCCTTGAGGGGATCGGGGAGTGGGCCCGGGGGGGACTGTGAGCCCTGAGGGGATCGGGGAGTGGGCCCGGGGGGGGCTGTGAGCCTTGAGGGGATCGGGGAGGGGGGCTGGGGGGGGCTGTGAGCCCTGAGGGGAGTGGGGCTGGGGGGGGCTGTGAGCCTTGAGGGGATCGAGGAATGGGGCTGGGGGGCGCTGTGAGCCTTGAGGGGATCGGGGAGTGGGGTTGGGGGCGCTGTGAGCCTTGAGGGGATGGGGGAGTGGGATTGGGGGGGCTGTGAGCCTTGAGGGGATCAGGGAGTGGGGCTGGGGGGGGCTGTGAGCCCTGAGGGGATCGGGGAGTGGGACTGGGGGGGCTGTGGCCTCTGAGGGGATCGGGGAGTGGGGCTGGGGGGGCTGTGAGCCTTGTGGGGATCGAGGAGTGGGATTGGGGGGGCTGTGGTCTCTGAGGGAATCGGGGTGTGGGGCTGGGGGCCACTGTGAGCCTTGAGGGGACTGGGGAGTCGGGTTGGGGGGGTGCTGTGAGCCCTGAGGGGATTGGGGAGTGGGGCTGGGGGGGGCTGTGAGCCCTGAGGGGATTGGGGAGTGGGGCGGGGGGGGGCTGCGAACCTTGAGGGAATCGAGGTGTGGGGCTGGGGGGAGCTGTGAGCCTTGAGGGAATCGGGGAGTGGGCCTGGGGGTTGCTGTGAGCCCTGAGGGGATCGGGGAGTGGGCCCGGGGGGGGGGGCTGTGAGCCTTGAGGGGATCAGGGAGTGGGATTGGGGGGGGCTCTGGTCCCTCTCGGGGTTGGGGAGTGGATCTTCGGGTCCTGGGTGCACTGGGGAGTGGGGCTGGGGGTTCCCAGGGAGCTGGAGAATGGGGGGGGGGGCACGCTGTGAGCATTGAGGGGGAGCCTGGGGAGTGGCTCTGGGAGTTTCCTGTGAGCTGTGGGGGGGGGTCTCACACCTTTCCCTTCCTGCCCCAGTCGCCAGCCTGGTGTCACACCTGAAGCTCCTCTGAGGAGCTGATTTTGCTGCTGCGATGCAGAGCTGGGAGGGCACAGAGGAGCTGCTGGCCGAGCTGAGGGTGAGCCGGGGACCGGGGGGGAGCTCTGCTGGGGGGGGGGAATCCCTCCCCCGGGGCGCCCTGACACCCTCCCCTCCCCAGGAACGCCTCTCGTGCTCCCTGGAAGATGCCTCCGACAGCAGCCAGGCCTCCCGCCTGCGGAAGAGCCAGGTCTGTGACCAAGTCCTGCGGATTTGCATCGAGCAGATGGCCCAGCCCGGGGGCTGCCCGCCCCAGGTCACCAGCCTGGTGGCCGTAGCCGAGGCAGCATGCCAGGGCTACCTGAGAGCCGTGCCACAGCCTGCTCCCTTCTGTCTGGAGAAGATCCGCTACCACCTGCTGAGGACCACGGCCGGCCAGGGCAGCGGCGATGCCTGCTGGAGCAGCAGGTACCAGAGCTTGGGTTGAGCTCCCCTGCGACCCCTTCCCTCCCTGCCAGACCTCCCTGGGTGTAGCTGGGGCCCTGCAGCTGAAACTGCAGCTCGGTGACCTGGCCCAGGGCACCGGCCGTGCCCAGGCTGTCCCCCAGCGCTGCACAGGGCTCTGCCCAGGAGGCAGCTCTCCAGGGCTGGCAAGGGAGCATTGAGGGGGTTGGGACAGGGGGATGCTCCGGGATGTGCTGGGGAAGGCCGGGGGAGCTGTCCCCGGGCGCCCTGGGGAGGGGGGGGGGCAGGCAGTGGGGTGGGGATGGGGGATGTCCTGGGGGTATTGGGGTGGGGGCTGGGGGATGCACTGGGGACACTGGGGAGGGGGCCGGGGATGAGCCCAGCAGATGCTGGAGGAAGCAGCGAGGATGCACTGGGGGGGCACTGGGAGGGTCTGGGTGGTTCCTCCCCCGTGCACCTTGGAATGTCCCCTGGTCCCTGTCCCAGTGTGTCCCTGTGCTGTCATCGTTCCTGGGTGCTGGCCCTGCCTGGCCCCTGGCCCTGCAGCGGTGATGAGCTTCAGGCCACTGCTGGGGACCCTCCTGGTCACCCTCCCCCTGTGCTGGCTGCCACCAGGGACAGGGACATCTCCCCCCATGCACAGGGGGGTGCAGGTCCACAGGCCACCCCCCTCAGGGGACACAGGCAGTCCCCAGCCCTGTCCCCGTGTGGCCGTGGGTCGCTTCTGCCACTGCCTGGCCAGGGGCCAGGAGGCCACAGCTCACACCAGGGGGGACCTGGCAGCCTGGGGACCCCCGGGAAGGGTGGCAGGGGTGGGGGATCACCCCCTCAGGGCCTGCAGCACCCCAGAGACCCTACAACAAGGTGTAGCATCAACTGTTTTATTACTGGTGCGGTGTCTGTGGGTGTGTCCCCATCATCCCCATCCTGCTCCCCCGGCCGGTCAGGGTCCTGCCTGCCCCTGGGGATGTAACATGGTTGTTTCCAACGTCTCATCCCAGGTATCAAATCCAGAAGGAGCTGGCCTGCAAGAAACATTTCACACAGCAACCCGTGAGGACAGGAACTGATGCCACCAAGCGCACCAGCACAAGGCACAGGGGGGCCGGGGAACCAAAGCTCAGCGTAAGCACGAGAGGTTGTGCTGGCTGATGAGTTTTGGGAGGCAAACCTGAGAGCTGCAGAGCAACAGCTCCAAGCAAAGGCTCCTGATGGTGCTTCCAGCCCCGAGCCCCCAGCAAGCGTTACCTCTTCCCCTTCGGCTTCATTCTTGGCACCGTCCAAGAACTTCCCTTCTGGCATAAGGTCATCCAGAAAGCTGAGCTCCCGCTTCGAGAAGCAGAAATCCATCACTTTCCGGACAAAAACGAGAGCCAAAACCTTCACGAGGAAGAGGGAAGATGCGGTGAGGCCAGAGATGAGGCTACATCTCCCTCCAGCGCTGCAAACATCCCGCTGCCAAGCGGCACCGGCTCTTACCATCATGGGGAAGATGATGGCGGCACGGGACACCTTGATGGCCCAGAGCAGGACGAGGCAGATCAGCTGGATCACGGTGAATAAATGCACCTTTCGCAAGGGGACGTGCCGCAGGTAGATGAAATCCGGCTGGTGTTTTGCCGGCATCCAAAACAGCTTCAGGCGGTCAAAGAACTGCAAAATAAAAGTGAGAAGTGGCCACCTTGGGACTGCGGGAAGTTTCTGGCCCTGTTGAGATGTGGGGGCAGTTTTCAGGACCTCACGTGCCATGAGAAATCCTGGATCCCACTATGTTCCTCCTGGGAGCAGCACCCACTTCCCCTTCACTCCATCTATAAACCAGCTTCCCATGAGGGCTGCCCACCAAATTGCCATTATTCCACGCTGGTCTATTAACAGCCTTTTGTGGCCCACGGAATCCCCCCCAGCAAGGATTTCCACCAGTGGGAGAAACTGCCTTCCCTTTGCACTGAATTCCCCCATTTTCACGGAGGTGAAATACCAGGGAGCCGACACGCCGCACAAGAGTCCGTACCTGAATTCCTCTGAGCGACGACACACCCATGTAGAGAAAGACGCCATAAAGCACCGGCATTGGTATAAACTGAAAACAAAGAATGCAGTCATTTGGGGGTTTAAATTGCATTTTCAGTATTACCCCTCTCTTCTACAGGCACTGCCTAAAATTGCCTAAAGCTTTCCACTTTCCACAGGGTTAGAGGTGTGTCGGATTCTCCCCATCGGATCACAAAGATCATCAAGCCCGTGACCCTCTGCTCTCGTATCCCCAGAAACTTGGGTTGTTCTCCCGGAGCTGAGCACTCGGACTCTACTTTGAGGCTGTTCACGTGGGTGATGGACAGGACGGTCGCAGCCACAAACCAGGGCAGCCCCATCACGGAGCAGACCCCGAGCATCACGGCCACAATGAAAAGGTCCAGGTGGTACCCGCATCCTTTCTGCAGGGAGCAAAACAAGAGATACAGCATCCCGCGGCACAAGAGCCAGGACAACATCGCAAGTCAGGCTCAAACCCTACTTGAGCACAAGCCAACTGCTTGAAAGTTTAAAACAAGAATTGGAAACCACTAAGGATGTAGCCAGCCTCTGCGCAAGCACCTTGCAGCCAGATCTGGCAGGAGTTCAGACAAAGTGGGTTTGGAGAGACTGTTTTTTTCATTCATAAAGAAATTTCCGCCACTTGCAAGTACGATGTGACTCTGAGTTACCCCCGGCAGCGCATCAAAACAATTCCTTCCCCCAGCCGCTGCCGACATTTTAAAACAAAAACGCGCTTCTATATTGCTCTAAGATTTCTTTGGGGCTCCTAAAGATTGCTCATCTGAACTCCCCTGTCATCCTCTCCCTGCGTCATCATGAATTCAGGAGAGCATCCTGCCCCGCAGCCTGACGTTGTCCCAAAGCAAGGCCTTCACAAAGCATTTGGAATAGGAGCTTCTCCCATCCCTGCAGCCCAGAGTGGGCTGGGGGTGGGGTCATCTCTTGCAGCCCCTTACCTTCAGCCTGTGCTCCTTCCTGTTCACAGTAACGGCAGTGATCTGCTGGTCCATGAAGATCAAGATGGTGCAGAGCAGAGCTGGGATGAGCGCAGCCAACACTGTCCACCAAGGGTTGGGTCCTATGGGGTTGATGAACCACCCACGGTCGTCTCTGGTAGGCTGCAACAAAGCTCACACCTCAGCATCATCGCCCAGCCCCTTCGCTGGCTTTGATTTTCCCTCCCTGCCTGTGTCAGAGCATCTCCCAGCCCTGGCTTCACGTCACCCTCTCCCGGGGGGTTCAGCAGCGCCAGCGTCCTCTGCTGTGCAAGCACCTACAGATACTTCTGCTGTAGGTATCTAGTCTGGGGATGTCTTCTCATTTCCAGAAGGAAACGATGCGTTCGGGGGTGGAAGAAGAGATGGTCACACCACCAGCACCTCCTCCAGACTCAGCCCTGTCCTGCCCCGGCATCCCCTTGGGGCATCCCCAAGAGCTGAAACCAGCTCCGTGCCAAACCCCCCCGTTACCTTGAACATATGGGGAACGTGGAGCTTCGGGGACGGGATCCCAACCATGAAGTCCATGAGCACCATGACGACGATGGTGAGGAAAACAGCAAAGTCACTTACTGTGGACCGTACCTGGGGCAAGAAACCAGAGCTGAGAGAGGCATCGCAAACGGGGCCCTAACATGAGGTGGAAGAGTTGGGGACATCAACAACGTGAGGGCTGGTTAACAAACCCCCCCCCCCTCTGCAGACATGCAGCCAAATCCCTTGGTCAGGTGCTGCTGCTGTGCTTGTCCCTGGGAGATCTGGCGTTTAATTGGGTGGAAAAGGGCTGTTTGGATTCAGACCTTTAAAAAACTAAATTAAGAAATAAGGAAACAGATGTCTGCCACTACAGCCACGCTCACTGCTAAAATGGGAATAAGGCACCGAGGCACCGCTTGTTCCTCATTTGAACCAACTTTCCCCTTGAGCATATGATGTACAGAAGCAGATCTCCTGCAGGTGACTCAGCTTCTCCAGAGCCTTGTAGATGAAGATGAGGCAGATGAGGGAGGCGAAGGCTTCATCGGTGAAGCGGGTGATGTAGCACACCAGAGAGCTGGTGTCAGTGGCCACCAGCGCTATGCAGAAGAGGCCTCTGTGTGCTGCCTCCTCCAGGCATGGCCCTAAAAACACGGACTTGTAGGAGCTTTTTCTTCCCATACCCAAATAAAACAGCTCATAACATCACCTATATTGTACACAACGTGAGGCGGGAAGTATTTACTACAGGGAGAGAGAGATGAGGGTTTCAGACCAGAAAAACAAACCTCCTGCTTCCTTCCTGTTGTTCCTTTCTAAAAACGAAGAGGGATTTCTAAACTGGGTGAGGAAAAAAAAAAACCCAAACCCTGCACTTCTTATCACAGCCAGTTTCGGTCTCCAAACGCGATACCTGCAGGACTCACTAGATGGCACTTGGCCACAAGACATGGCCACCAACAACCTCCAAAGGCCCTCAGCAGCCTGCAAGGGCAAAGCTTCATCTTCAGCCCTTCCAGGCTCCAGCTTCCCTTGGTGCAAGGGCACTTCCCACCAAACACACCGTTTTTCTCCTTGCAAAAGCCAAGGGCTGAGAGCTGACGCCCTCCTCGCCTGAAGTACCACCGCCGGCGCTGCACCAAGAGCAGCTGTGCCTTAAAAGCCGAAGGAGAACTACAGGGGCAAACAGAAAAAAGTCCTTTGGCTTCTCTTTTCCCCTTGCCACCGGGGCTGCGGAAGGGCATTGCCAGGATTACTGTGTTCAAAGCAAGAAAATCCCAGCCACTGGGTCTCACACTTGGGTCACAACTGCGACTGTGAAAGGGCCTCCTGGAAGCACTTGGTGGCACCGGTTAACTTGGTGGGCAAGAGGATAAAATGCTCCTGTCTGGAGATGAGTTTGCTGGTCCCCGAGTACTCATTTCAGACTGTGCACTAGATTCACAGACTTTAATCATTATATCTCCTTTAAAACAAAATAGGCCCCCAGGTGACTTGTGCGGGCAGAGATGATTACAGCTACAGCACAGACACAGCGCTGAGGTCAGAGAAACGACAGCCCATCTCTGCTCTACCCAGTCTGACTCAACCGGTGAATTTACACCTCCCTCATGCCCAGAACAGCTCCTGTAACCCCCAGAAGAAGGGAAATGGCAGATTCACCTGTTAAAGCTCTTCCCCTTCCTGTGAGCAATGGGACCAGTCACTGGACCAGAGACAGAGAGCCTGTCCCTGCTGCAGCCCCCAGCTCCTGAAGGTCATCTAAGGAGACCTGGGGGTCCAAATTTTGCCTCTTCTGAATCACAAGTACCGAGGGATTTCTGCCAGGCCGAGCAGCTCCCACCGCATCTCCTGGCTGTGCTGGGTCCATTGACCTAACTGGGAGGGACTGTTCAAAACCTGCCCCAGGGACCCAGAGATTCCCCAGCGGGCAGGGGCGGGGCTGTGCAAATGAGGGACCCCAACAGCTGCTGTCACCCCGCTGCCATCCCTCAGCCCTCACAGCACCGACTGCTGCAACACACCAACCCCTTGCGGGGTGACGCCCCTCCCTGCTCACCTCGAGGACACGAGCTCTGGGGACAGCATGGGCTGGAACCTGGATGTGGCGTCCTGGCTCCTAGAGGGTGAGATGTGCACGGTCATCTCTGCTGAGAGAGAAAAAAACGGCATTAGAAACCCTCCACCTGACACAACAAGAGCTTTAACTCAGTTAAACCAGACACAGATGCTTCTATGAACTTCTGACCGTAGGTTTTAAGAACAATACACACTTTACACTGCTATGATTAATTGGAAGAAATCACACTAGATAATCTGAATGGCACTTGAAAGAGGGTTTAATGTTTAAGCAAGCTGGGAGGGGATTTTGTCAGCCAGGAATCCATCAGCAAGCATGTGGATCTTCAAGGGAACCCCTTTTTGTAACATTGAATGGAGATTTTTAATTATAAAGCCATTCACTCCAAAAAGGAGGAGATTATTCACTGTATCTAGCACACAGCTATTCACACACATCCTATTTTTTAATTTTTCTTTTTAATTAAAAAAACCCCAAGTGCCACTGAACAGTATTCCAGATGGAAGGCAAGTGTGGGTAATCCTTCCAGAAATACTGGCAGCTCAAAGCAATTGTCCTCCTGCCTCACAGAGCATCCCCAAAGAAGACTGAGCTCCCCAACAGGTCTTGCCCGGCTGCAGTCCCTCCCCAGGAAGCCCAAAGACAAACATGATGCTGTGATGACACACAGGGACACCGTGGGACACGGGGGGGACATGGGGACGGCCTCACATGGGGACACTGGGAGAGCTGGGGGCTCCCGACGCATGTTGTGATGATGGGGATGAGCTGGTGGAGACTGGGGACATGGAGGGACACAGAGAAGGACACAGGGGGTTTACAGCAGCCCTGGGTGACCAGGACAGGCTGGTGACATCCCCCAGAGGAAGGGACACCACCCCCCAGACTCACATATTTCTCCAGGGAGAGGGTGGGGTTGTCCATCAGAGCCTTCACCATCCCCATGAGGTAAATGAGCAGCACCAGGTTGTTCTGCACTATGTTAACATGGACCTGGGGGAAAGGGGGGCACCAAAAAGTGTGTGTGGGTGTCACAAGGGCCACCCCACCTTTGGGACACACCTGTGTCACCCTACATGTTGGGGACACCCCTGGGACTCACCCCCTACCAGATGAAGGTGCTGAAACGTGGAAGCATCCGATAGAGACCGGGGTCAGCGGCGATGCTCTGGAGGAGAGCTTGATGGGGGGGGGGGGGACACATGGGGATGTCACCCCAAGGGACAAGGGGACACCCCAAGTGACGAGGCAGGGGGGTGGGGACATGGTGGGGGGGCAACAGGGATCCATAAATACGATATTGAAGGTGGGAGGAGAGCGAGAGGCCACCAACCCAAGAGGTCAGTGTTCAGTTGGGGACACCAGGATGTCCCCAAAAAAGGGGTTGGGGACCCCCTGAGATTTTGGGGACACGGGGGGGGACACTGATGGCGCGTTTGGCCTGGCAGGAGCCCACGCAGGCCTCGGGGATCTCCTTGTAGCAGAGCTGCTGCTCTACCCAGAGCTCGTGGGCTCGGGGCTTGGGGTTTGAGGCGCAGCGGGGTCCCCTCCAGCAAGGGCCCCTCCTTCTCCTGCCCTGCAGTATGGCTCGGCCAGCGGTGAGTGAGGCCGGCGGGGGGGAAGGCTGGGCCGGACAAGGGCCGGGGCAGAAGCTCTGGCTCCTGAGGGGGGTTTCTACAGCCGGGGCGAGGGCACAGCTGCTGCGGGGAGCGCCTGGGGCAGGGCAGGTGCTGCCCTCGGGGCTGGGCACAGGGGTGTCGGGGCTGCCAGCCACGGCCAGTGCCCGGGGGCTGTGGGGAGATGTCCCTGTCCCTGCAGCGCTCACCACCCTCCCCCTTACTGCCTCTCAGCTCCCTTGGCCCCTTTCCCACCGGGCCCCAGCCCTGGCATATTCTCCCCTGCTGCTCCAGCCACCACCTCCCTCCCACCCAGCCCCACTGAGCCCCTCTCCCCCTCCTCCTCCAGACCATGGTTGTGGGACTCACACGCATCCTGACCCTGCTGAGCATCGCGCAATACGCCCTGAGAGCTGGTGACCGGGAAGATGCGGCCACACAAGAGCTCCTGCGGCAGCGCAAGGAGCAGCAGGAGATGACCTGGCTGATGGAGAAGATGGAGCAGAGCAGCCAGGAGCGGCGCGGCCTCGCTCCGGAAGGCCTGCTCCTCGCTGCCTGCCAGCACTGGTGGTTCTGGGCCTCTGCCGACGCCCTGCTCGTGCTTTTTGGGCTCTACTGGCTGCCCAGGCAGAGCAGCGCTGACGGTGACAGCGGCAGCCAGTGGGGAAGCTCCAGCGGTGCCGAGGAGCAGAGAGAGGAGGATGAGGCCTGGGAGGGCAAAGCAGAGCCCAGTGACACCTTGGGTGGAGACAAGCCTCTGGATAAGGCAGGGACCTCTGCTGCACCTGCCAAGCCCTCCCCAAGAACTTTCTGACGGGGCCGCATCCAGCCTTGGGACAGGGCAGCGCCTACGAGTGCCCCCAGAACAACATCCCCAAGCGCCTCCTGCTCGCGCCCCTGAGACCACCCCTCGGGCACCCCACGCTCACAGTTGTGGTGCTCCTCCTGCTTGGAGGCGCAGGATCTACCCCAAGTAAATACCATCCAGCCTTTGGAGGAACTGGGCTCTGCATTTCTGCAGCAGAGGACCAAAGAGATGGAACACAGCACAAAGACAGCCAGAAAGCTGAGGAGCAGCAGCTCTGCTGAACGTCGGCCGTGAGCGAGACGGGAAACAGCAGATTTCAACAGCAGCAGGGATGCTGCAGGTTAGAGCTCAGGGCAAACTTTCTGGTGTAAAGGCTGATGAGGCACTGGCAGAGGGTGCTTACAGGAGAGGTGGAGACTTTTGAGGATTTAACAACACCTTGCAAGAACACGAGCAGATCTGACCCTGCTTGAGGCCAGGAGGCCAGACGAGGGGACAGCCCACGGCCCCGTCCAAGCCCACGGAGCTGCGTGTGGCAGCCCTGAGCCTCCCCACGGGGCCCTGCAGAGACACTGCAGAAGGACAGAGCTCAGATTTTGCCAGCACGCTGGAAGAATGTTCTGTCCTTCATACAGTGATCTCTTTGCTGTCTTCCCAGTGGTTCCTCAAGGATGAGGGAAGGGCCTGTTCATCACATCACGGGCCTCGTGCCTCCCTCTGCTGCGCAACCCAGAGAAAGGCACGGGTGTGCAGAAACCGTTTCCCGAGATCCTGCTGCTCTGAAACATTCCTGTGGGCCGACCTGGAGTACTGCCCCAGCATCCATACTGTTTATAAGACAGAACTTATAAAGAGATTCATTTCAGGTGGATGAGACAATTACTACTGAAGAAAAGCCCAACCTGATGGTGACTGAGGCAGCGATGTTTTGGGAGAGGCCCCTGCCGTGAGCTGGAGGCGTCTGGGGAAGGAATGAAGAGTATGGACAGAGTGACGCCCTGCAGCCTCTCCCCGCTGCTCCAGTGCCCGTGGGCAGTCAGCAGCAGGCGGGGGCCACCACGGTGGGGCACAGGGTGGGGCAGGGAAAGGCACCAGGAGAAGGGGGAGAAAGCAGCACCTGGAGACAGGGTCAGGGAAACAGGAATTTATTTTCTTGGACTTGAATAAAGCCCTGCTGCAGCCCTGCTAGTGCTGCCGGCGGGGCGGCCTCTTGCAGGGCTGGGGAGAGTCCTGGGGGCCGGGGGCCCTCCTCTTCAGGGGACGCCTGGGCCTCCCGCTCGAGCAGTTCCTGCGCTGCCTGGGAGCAGAGGGACCTGCCGCCACCGCCTGCCCCGGCTCCTCCTGGGGCTGCTCCTGCTCTGCCAGGACGGGCGCAGATGGGGGGCGGCCGGGACCCCCACAGAGGGTGGCTTCCTCCTCCCTGTCAGATCTCTCAGGGCTGCTGGAGGAGGTCGCGTAGGTGTTGGCAGTCCCGCAGCGGGAGCTGCTGCAGCCAGAGTTGGTGGCGCTGGAGCTGCCCTCGGAGCTGTCGTCCTCCTCCCCCAGAGCCGGGGAGCACGGCAGGGTCCAGATGTCCTCGCTGCAGCTCTCGATGGCGTCGATGATGCCACGGACCAGAGGGGCTGCGTGTTCCCCGAGGACAGGCTGCAGCTCCCGGACCATGGCCTCCGCAGCCGGGCCGTGGACGCACAGGGCGTGCAGGATGTTGCCCTCTGCACGCTGTACCTGCCACCACTGGGACCCATAGATCGCCTCCAGCTCCCGGCGCAGCCAGAACAGCACGGGATCGAGGAAATATTCTTGCGTTTGGAAGAATCCTGCCCAGCCCTCGGGCAGGATGCCACCCACGGCCTCTGGCTCTGCAGCGTCCTGCTCATCTGGGGACAGTGTCCCCTGCGGAGAGGATGGAGGGGAAGCCACAGGGCGATGGGGGCTGTTTTCGGCCAGGCGGCTGGGAGCTGTGTCGGCCTGGCTGCTGGCTTCGGGCGATCCTTGGAGGAGCGTGATGGCACACTCTCGATAGCCATTGCCTCCCGGCACAGCGAACCGCACCGACTCTACCGGTCCCCTGCAGAGCGGGCACTCTGCCTTCACATCTGCCCACTGCAGGATGCAGCCCAGGCAGAACCGGTGGCAGCAGGGAATCACATAAGCGGCGTCATCTCGCTCATCGCGGCAGATGGGGCAGATCTGCTCTGACTCCATGGCCACGTTCACGTGCTGCAGCGGGGTGGGGAGTGCTGAGGACGAGGAGCTGCTCCCGCTCACTGGTGCCGGCGCCGCCAAAAGGTGTCCTGTGCTGCCAAAGTGAGAGTGGCCCCGGTCACTGGCTGTCCCAGCGAGGGGAGGGAGGGGAGGAAGAAATGCCCAGGCCCCTGGCGAAGGACACCCTCCCGGCTCCCCAAGTCCAATCACCTGCCCCAGGGCCGCCCCGGGGGGACGCTCCCCCACACAGCTCACCTCCGCTGCCGCGAGTGCGCCCGGCGGTGCCCGGCTGCCTGACCCAGGCAGGGCTGGGGAAACACAGGGGATGGCTCCGGGACGGGCACTGAGAGCTGCCGCCGGCAGCCCCCAGAGCACAACCCAGCACCCGGAGCAGCCTGGCTCGACCCTCCAGACCTCGCAGACACGCTCGGCAGGAGTCCAGGCAGGAGCCAGACTGGGCCGGGCGCAGGCAGAGCCTGCAGGGAGGGATGTGAGGTCACATTCCATTGCTTGCTGACGTCACAGCCCACTGCACAGTGACGTGACAGTGGGTTGCCTGCCAGTATTCTGGAAGAATACTTTTTTTAAAAAAATGGTGGATTTGAACAGGATTATTGGATTGGCCAAGTTATGCCAAGCTTTGAAAAACAGTTAAAGCCTGGCTTTAACACCCTGCTTTGTGCATTTCCAACCTCTGACCCGTGGATCACACCACCCACCTCCAGCTCGCAGAGGGAGAGATCCTGGTGCTCCTTTTTGTGATAACACTGGCTACGAAACCAGTGCTGGCACCTGTGAGATCTGAAACCTTGCCACGGTACCACATTCAATAAACAGATTAAAGTCTTTGTTTAACCAGGCAGCAACGCTTCGACTTACCATTTCCCCCACACCTCGAATTAACCCCCTCCAGAATTTGCTCTGCTTTCCTGCATTTTCTGCATTGGTCACGATTTGCTCCTGTCCCAGAGCAGGCAGAAACCCCCAGCAGAGACACAGTCCCGGTGCTGTGAGCTAACGGCATGCCAGCCGGGCCAGGAACGTTTGGATCACAGATTTCCCCGAACGGCCCGCGCCTCCGCTCCCTTTCTCCCCACGCGCTGCCCTCTGACCCACACTCGCTGCTGCCGCGTCTCCCACACGTGGCACTTGCCTCCCACACGTGCCACTACGGCCGATTCGGCTTTCCCATGTGGGCCAAAACGCAGCGCGCAGAGTAATGAGGTGAAGGACAGCACGAGTGTGTGCACCTGGAGTCGTGTGCCACAGCAGCTCTGAGCTGATATGCCAGCAGATGTCACAGCCTCCCCTAACATTCTTGGTCATCCCCAGGATTTTCCTCCAACTTCTCCTTCCTTTAGCTTCCATTTCTTTGCTCTTAGAAAAACACTTTGTGCAGCACAACCAGAGCTCCTGACTAGTTTTTCCTTTATTCGACCTATATCACTCTACAGGAGATCAACCCTGACTTCTGAGCTCTCCTTACCTTCGTGAAGACCCACAGTAAGAACGTCGTTGTCTGAACAGGGAAAAGTGCTCCACAATGACACATCCTTTGCAATGCTGTGAAAGAGTTGGGTTCAGCCAGAGCATTTGTGAGCACCAAAGGACACTGCAGTATAGAAAATGTCCTTCTAGGTAATAAGGAAATAATAGAAGAGTTATTTCCTTACGGGGGAGCCGTGTTCCCCCATCTGGCTGTGCCTGCAGCACCCCCAGCTTACCCCAGCGATGTGCGCACCCACAGCTCCTTCAGCGCCCGGGAGCTGCAGCAAGAGAAGAAACAGCGTCAGGCCCCGCTGCCCCCCAGCCCCTGGGCAGAGGCAGGTGCCTGCACAGTGTGGAGCAGTTTGCTAACAACTGGCTACGTGAGAAAGGGCACAGCACCGCTGACAACGGCGACGTGATGGGAAAATACCGAAAAGTATCAAAGAAGAACAAAGAACAGAAGCAAGACTATGTAGAAGGCCTTGCAGAAATCATAAGGGGTGGGATTGGTATTTAACCTTAGCAACCAAGGTATCTAACCTTAGCAACCTATAGGGAGCTCGCTTTTGCAATATGTATGAACTGATTATTGTAGATATAAAAGAAGTGTGAGTACTAATAAAGTTGAGCCTTTGTGCATTAAATGATGGCTGGGCTCCCTCTGCGTTCTTTCAACAAATGGTGACCCCGACGTGATACGTGCCAAAGGA